>NC_057742.1:30462116-30507309 GCF_004010195.1 Chiloscyllium plagiosum | reverse complement strand
GACCTGGACCCAATATACCGGCCACTACAGCGGACAGCTGAAACTGACAACCGGAAGCGGCAGGGACAGACCACTATAAATGCCGTAGGAAACACCACAGAAGCGCTTCACAGGAGGCTCCCAAGCACTGAGGATGTCACCTAGACAGGGGACGAAACGTTTGCAACAAAAACCTCCAGCTCGGCGAACAGAACCACAACAACAGACTTAGTCCTGGTCTGAACAAATGACTGAATCAAAACGTGCTGTAGTAAACCAAGTGGGCTAAGTAGAGTTATGAATGAGTGAATGGAGACACAATATAGTAAACAAAGAGCTATGAGTGGAGTTACCAGTATGAATGAATGAGTGCAGTTTTGTTTCAGTGGGTTAATGGGAACATGCAGTTTCCTTTGTAAGAGATTTATAATGCAACATAATAGAGTTGACTTATGCAAGAGATATGTAGAAAATACAAGATTTTTTGGCCAAAATAAGGAGTCAACTTATACATGAAATTGACATACACATGAGTATATACGGTATTTCAAAGCTTCACTAGTAATTATATTTTTCCTTCTGTCACATCTGGTTTTTCGGCTACTTACCATGAATCAGTGCCGTTGGGTTAGATATTTCTTCATTAGCCTGTTTAGAGATGTTATGACACACTTTTGGAGCAGGTGCGACTTGAAGTCAGGTCTTCTGGCTCAGAGTTACGGACATTACCACTGTACCACAAAAGTCCAGAAGGTCTGTTTGATCAAAATGTTTCTGATTAATCCATTCAGAGATATTAAACACACCAGTGTAGCAGATGGGACTTGGACCCAATCCCCCTAGTCCAGAGGAAGGAACACTATTACTGTGTTACAAGAGTCCTCATGTGCTGTGTGGTTATTGACATCTCACTCACTGTAAAATGTTTTTTTAAAATTTATGAACCAAGCTCTTTGTGATTTTAAACATTGCTATTCGATCTCTCTTACTCTCCCCTCCTCTAAGGAGCACAGCCTCAGCTGCCATCTATACAACTGCAATCCCTCGTGTCAGAGTCTCAAATGCCTTCAGAAAGCTTCTTCAATTCTTCAGGGTGGATGTGGGCACAGGTGCCAGGCTACCATTACGGAAGGAGGAAACCACTGTGTTTTTTAGATTAGATTACTTACAGTGTAGAAACAGGCCCTTCGGCCCAACAAATCCATACCGACCCTCCGAAGAGCAACCCATCCAGACCCATTCCCCTACATTTACCCCTTCACCTAACACTACGGTCAATTACGCATGGCCAATTCATCTAACCTGCACATTTTTGGACTGTGGGATACTTGTGGCTTTGTGCTACCAGGTAGGAGGAGTGAGGAAAGAGGATTGTCGAGAAGGGATGAAGTTGGACTTTGGAGGCATTGTTGACCTGCACTCACCTAACCATTAACCCCACCCCCATTCCCACCCTCACTACCATGGACTGCCAACATGGCCCCGTCTGAGCCTCATCCTGCAGTGTGGGCAGACGTGTCTGCCACCATAAGATACCAGCAAGGCCACCAGCTTTTCCCTAAGTGGGTACAGAACAACCTCGGTTACCGAAAAGTCAATTATCCAAATTTCGGATTATCCGAACAAGATCTCAAGATACCGTAAAAACATTATCTGTTATCTGAACAATCAGTTATCCGAAAACTCAGTTATCTGAACAAAATACTGCCCACCCATCTCGTTTGGATAATCAAGGTTGTTCTGTATTTACTTGATGAGAATGAGTGAGCTGTCACTGCCAGGTGGGTAATTTGTGCTGGTCTGACAGTATCACATGGAGCTGGAGACATGCTGGGAGTCAACCTACCTCTGAGGTATTGTTTCTCCACTCCTACTCTCAAATCTGTGACTCAATTGTCAAAGCTCAGGATTCCATTGGGTAATTGTCTCCCTTCGTTTTGCATCCTTCTGCCCCTTGCTTCGACCACTATCCCTGATACTTACAGGTGAGCAGGTAGATGTTGACATCTCATCCTCAGTTCCCCTATGATTGGTCACTTGCAGAAACCAGCCAGGTGCATTGCAGGATAATATTCTTTCCAAGTCAGATGTACCTCCGCCTCAGTGCATTCCAGATCTGAGCTAAACAGACAACAATGTGACCTGAGTCAGTCCCAGCATCTGCAGTGTCCCTTGTTCAAATGGATTGACCAGTGATTAAACTCTGAGAGACCAAGAAACAAAAAGGGATTATATTTATGTAACACTTTCCATGGCCTTAAAGTGCCTCATTGTGCTTTAATAACAAAGAAGTTTCTTTTTGTTTCAAAAATAAACTTTATTCATAGAAAATATACATACACAGTTACAAAAGCAGTTCTGTTCTGTGCAGTAGCATATGAAGGAAATAAACAAACATTAGAGTTTGACTGTATCCAACAAACAAACCAAAGGCATTTCTTACTTGTGCAGGATTATATTTATATATAGTTGAGGCAGTGGGAGGGTCCAATAACAGAATAGACTCCCATTTACCTCTAGCAGAAAGACCTCAATGGTGGTCTTTCCCCATTGCGCCATGGTGACAGCTGCCCCAGGCTTTAGTGCGTCCCTCAGCACGTAGTCCTGGATCCTGAAATGTGCCAGCCTGCCACACTCGGTCAAGGTCAGCTCCTTGCTCTGGAAGACCAACAAGGTTTGGGCAGACCAAAGAGTGTCTTTCACTGAGTTGATGGTCTTCCAGGCACAGTCAATGTTTATCTTGGTGTGTGACGTAGGCACAGAGCCCAGCATCACTGACCTGCTTGGGAGGAACCTTGATGTAAACCAATGCATCCTTCCCCAGACTTCCTTTGTTAAGACAGGAGATATGTGTCAGCCTCACTCCCCCGCACCACCCCAGCCACTTCATGGGCAGCATGCGGTGGCGCAGACAGACCGCAGGCATATCAGAAGGATCTCACAGGAAGTGCCCTTCTCATCACCAGCCAAGCGATGCCTTAGTTTAAAACCAAAGTCATACTTTTTAAAAAAAAGTTTAACCCCTACAATAGCATAGCGTTATGTGTGCAGTCAATTTGTACATGTTTACCAGATGATCCGTTTTTTTGAAGTAATAGTGATTTAGGGATAAGTGTTGATCTGGACATCAGTGAGAGCTTCCCTAGTCATCTGTGGCATGGATCTTCTGTGTTGAATTGAGAGAACACATAGAGTTTCAGTTTAATTTGAAATAACATGGTACAATTGGTATTGCAGTGGTGTGAACCACAGGCCATTGATTATGTTACTTCTGATATCTGTTTTTAGTCCTCCTCCCCCTCTGTCACTTTATTGTGCTTCCTCTTTCCGAAGCTCCCGACAGACTACCAATTCCCCCTGCTTGAAGCATCTGCTGCTTACCTGTTTACAGGTGGATAACAGGCAAGTGGCTAGAAGGTGGTCATACCTACTGGCTGCACTTTACATGGTATCTCTCCTCAAAGTCAGAGCCAAGATAGAAAACTGACCTTGCAGGTACTTGCAAGGGATGTGTAATCTGCAACTTTACATTTTTCCTGCATTCATTAATCTATTTAACCATTGGTTTACAAAAGATTGATAAAAATAATAAAAGCCTACAGCAAAGCAATTTACAGTCACACCAGGTTTCTGCTGGGCAATTTCTTTAATTATCCTTATCTCTACTGTGAAGAATTAAGTTTATTAGCATCAAATCCTGAAATAGAAAGAAGTAATTGAGATGTGGCGAAGGTTCCTACGACATTAGGCTGCTCCCTTTGAAGTTCTGAGTGGGTGCAGTTGGTATTACACTTAGAACAGATTCGGGCCCAGCATTGTACCTTCTGAGAAAGGAAGATCAATTTTAATCCATGAAACATAATAATACTTTTGGCGACCAATTTTGGAATAATACTTAAATTAGTCTTCTAATAACGGAATCCTGTTCTAAAACAATGGGCCATAATCCATCCATAATAGTTTAGAAGCAATAATGACATACTGCGGAGGGTTACTACTTGCTGCTTTGGTTTTTTAAATTCATTTACAGGATAGGGATGTCACTGGCCAGGCCAGCATTTATTGCCAAGTTGCCCAGAGGACAGTTAAGAATCAACCACGTTGCTGTGGGTCTGGAGTCACATATAGGCCAGACCAGGTGAGGATGACAGTTTCCCTTCCCTGAAGGATGTGAGTGAGCCAGGTGTTGAACAGTCATCCGCAGTTTCATAATCATCATTTGGCCCTTAATTCCTGGTTTTTATGGATTTCAAATTCCACCATCTGCCATAGCAGGATTCGAACCCAGAACCCCAGAACCTTATCTGGGTCGGTAGATTAATAATCTAGTGATAATGCCATTAGGACATCATCACCTGCCCTTTTTGATCAGCTCTGAACTGCCAGTAAATGAGACTAGGGCCATTATTGCTAGAAACTGGCATGGCCTTCATTTCCTAATCGACGTCAATGAAATTGCACAGTGGCTCAGGGGTTAGCACAACTGTCTCACAGCATCAAGGACGTGGGTTCAATTCAAACCTCGGGTGACTGTCTGTGTGGAATTTGCACATTCTCCCCGTGGCTGCGTGAGTTTCCTTCAGGTGCTCCGATTTCCTCCGACAGTCCGCCGGTTAGGTGGATTGGCTGTGCTAAATTGCCCATTGTGTCCAGGTATGTGTGAGTTTACCATGGGAAATGTGGGTAGAGGGGTTGGGTGGGATGCTCTTTGGAGGGTTGGTGTGGACTCAATGAGCCGTATGGTCTGCTTCCACACTGCAGGGATTCTCAGAGCCAACCAGATGCAGGGCCGGAAAGAAGTAACAGTGGAACTGATGCCTGATTTAGATTGGTCTGACCTGTCTTGTATACTTCTAAGTGGAGTTCCAATTTGACCAATTACTGCTTTTTATTTCCTGTTTTTCCCCAATGAGGAGTCAGTTCCATGCTGGCACCTCCTTCATACCTACATGGTTGCGTGCTGAAGTAACATCCTTTGGACCTGAGATGGTTCTCCTTCAGCCCCTTAGCATCAGAGCAGTGTGGCTGCAGTGTGCTGTATGTGATGCACATTGATGGTAGCAATCCTGAATTCCGCCAAATGAACTATCTTGAAGAGCAAGGATCATGGGTACAAGCATGGAAATACTGGCATGTAAACATTCTACTGCAGGTCACACAACTCCTGACATGGAAATGTATTTCTGTTCCTTCATGCAGTGGATTGAAATCCTGGAACTCCCTTAACAACAGCATTGTCAGAATATGCCTTCACTTATTCAAATGGACAGTTCCAGAAGAAGTGCCACCAGCCCAGCTTTGGAATGTTTGCTACTCAGCCTCCTGGGCAGTGTTCTAATGTGTAATGTGTGTCTTCGGAGGGGAATCACTGTCGGAAATGAGGTCGCAATTTGAACACTAAAAACAGCAAATGAGGAAGTGATCAGATGATCTGGCTTTGGTGGTGTCAGTAGTGGATAAGTACTGACCATGGCTTCCTCTGCAAAGTAATCTCATACGATACATTACAAATAACAAATGGGGTCATGGCCTAATGTGTCATCTGAAAGAAGACATTTTCTAATATTATAGAACTGGTGGGGCCAGGCCTCCTGCTTTTCCAGAAGTTGCTACCTTTCCTTCTAAGGAAAGGCGCCTCTTCTCATTTCTTGTCACTAGACATGTTGGAGGGCATGGGGGTAAGGACAGATTGTAAAGTCGAGGATTCCTGGTTCACTGGCTAAGTCAAACTCATCTTACCCCTCAGCTAATCAAAATACTGTAGCTTTCAGAAGGCTGAATGTGGACCTCATCGGAGAATGTGGAATTATTTGGACCCGTAAAGATTTGTAATAACTGAGGCCAATATCCCTTTACCAGGTCACCCTTTATTTATACATGAACAGTCCTTGACTCAATACTGTCTCTTCAGAGTCAGCTCTGAGTGTCAGCATCTCTGCCACTCCTTTTCGGTTTGCTGTCTAATGTTGCCTGTGTCTTCACGCCTGCCTTTGAAGTTTGGACTGCTCTTTCTGTCAGGCCATTGAACAATAGATGGTATGGACTGCCCTTTTATTTCAAATGTCATTCAATTTTAGAAAATACTCAAATTCCCTGCTGGCAAACACTGGCCTGTCATCTGTGACCAACACTTCCGGGACTCTGTGTGTTGAAAAAGATGTACACAGCTTGTCATCCCCATGTTTGACGAATGAACTCTATGCACATCCAACCACTTTGAGTGGCATCTACAATGATCAAGAAGATTGAGCCCATGAAAGGACCTGCATAGTTGATGTGCAGAGTTTATCCAGCCATTCCAATGGTTATTGGGGAGCTGCTCGTGGTGATTTTGTGTTGGTTGGCACTCTGGGCACTGCCCTACCAATGTAGCTATGTCTGCATCCAGGCCTGGCCACCAGACATAACGTCTTGCCAACTTCTTCATTTTTGGAGATCCCTGGATGACCCTGGTGGAGTTCAGCCAGTACTTGATGGTAACCTTTGCTCAGGACAATCACTCTTGCTCGCCATAATAATGTGCTGTCCTCTACTGTGATCTGATCGCTCCGTGCCTGAAAAAGTTTCTATTTTGGTTGTGACGGCCCTTTGCTTTCCTTCAGCCCCTTCCGGTATTTCAGTTTTGCCAGGAGTGCATATTTCTGTGTTCAAAGTGTGATATCATTAGCTGTGACCTGGGGGTGTGTCCAGAAAATTTAATATAATTACAGTCTCTTCCAGTGGGGAAACCACCGGTGGTCTATCTGATAATGGGAGGTGGCACAATGCATCCGAATTCATGACTCAGCCTCCTGGACTGTGTTCTAACATGTATTTATGAGCACTTAGTATTAGAGCCCACCACTGAATGCAGCCTGCAGATATAGGTGGCTCTGCCTTGTTCTCTTTAAGCAGACCAAGTAGGGGTTTATAGTCCATTATTATCAGAAATGTTCATCCATAAAGGTATTGGTGAAACCTCCTGACTCCAAATATGACCACCAATCCTTCTTTTTCTACCTGGGAGTATTTACACTCTGCATTAGCCAAAGCCCTGAATGCATACACTATTGGGTGTTCTTCTCTATTGGGCCACCTATAAGCTAATACCACCCTGATGCCACATGTGGAGGCATTACAGGTCTATACTAGATCTCACTTGGCACCACAGTTTGCCAACACCTTAGAGGATGATAGCTGTTTCTTCATTTCACTGAAAGCTATGGCTTGCCTAAGTAAGAGCGTCCAAGGTTGACCCTTTTTTCAGAGTTAATACAAAGATGCCGGGATGGAGGTCATGTTAGGTATGAACTTTCTGTAATAATTTACCAGCTCGAGAAATGACTCCATCTCCTGGATAGACGTGGGAGCCGGGGCACCTTTGAACAATCTTGCTTTATCTTCCAACGAGTGTAACCCAGTCTTGTCAACTGTGTAACCCAAGTAGGACACTTGTGGAACATGGAACACACATTTTTCCCTTCTTATATATATATATATATATATATATATATATATATGCCTGCCTTGGAAAAATGCCTTAGGACTATGTCCATGTTCTTCAAGTGTTCCTCATTAGATTTCCCTATTATTAGAATATCATCCAGGTAAATGGTGACCTGGGTAGACCTTGTAGAATGTTCTCCATACTCCACTGAAAAATTGAGCAGGCTGATGATACCCCAAATGGCATTTTCGCATATTGGTACAAACCCTAATGTGGTTAATGTCCATGATGAAAAGAATGTTAGAATAATGTAACACTACTAGGCAGAAAAATGTAATAATGTGAGATCTACAGTCTTGTGAATGAACAACTTAAGGCTTTGTTTAACATAAATATATAAAAGAGGATGCGAAGAGAGGGATCTCCTATCTTGAGGCCTAGTGCCAGGCTCTAGTTCCATGTGGTGTCACTATGACACAGTTCCTTTTTCACATGCTCAGTAGATATAGTTGGAGTAAAATTCCTTTTAATCTACAAGAAGAAGAGTAAAACCATGGCTTAGCATTTCTACTGTGCAGTAGACATTGTAATATCATGACTCCTATCTTTATAACTTCTGCCTTAATGTCATGTGGAATTGCAATGGGGCTATCAAAAAGGGATTAAGTTTCTTGGGCCTAATATTCTCTTCAGGTTCAAAAATTGTGTTTTACTTGCTCCAGTCATCAAAACCGTTCTTGCAATTGTAAGAAGAGTAAAATGGGACAAAAGGAATGATTTCTTTAGGACAGATGTGAGGGAAGCTGGAGTTGGGAAGTAAAGGGACTGTGTGCAATTAAGCTGCAACAGGAAAGCCAGACCTCAATCATGGAGGAAGAGTCAATGAGAAGCTATTCACTGAGGTCCCTTTGAGCTCCCATTGAGTCACCTCAGTGATACAGTGGGCAATAATTTCCATTCAAATCAGCCAATGAGTGAGTGGGTCTTCCATCAAGTAACAGAGCAGCAGCCCTGGGCATGTTTGCTACAATAGGAATTAAATTTACCTCGATAAGTATTGATAATATCACTATAATTGTATATTAAAATGGTGTGAAATTGCCAGTAGTTAAAGTGAATATTCACAATGGTGAGGCCTGTGGGAGTGGAGTGTTAAACATTGTGTTTGTAATAGATAAGCCAGGCTGTATATTGTAAAAGTGTTCATGTTTGCATTCTTAAGAAGCTAAATGAAATATGCAAACAAAATCTAACGATCATAAATCATTGTTATATTATGTCTGATACAATTGCCAAGTCGCTATGTTTTATGATCTGGTTCCTAATGCTTTAGTTATATTGCTTACATTTTAAATAATTTTATTTGTATGTCTGCATCTAATCTATTTCAGGCAAGTTCTGCATTTGTTATCTAGTTGTATCAAACAAGTTACCTTGCTTCCGAGTTTCAAAGATAAATCTTGTGGTTTTGAGTTAGAAAAAAGATCTTCCTCTAACTAATCTCATTTCGACAGATGAACTATGGTTGACATGTCATCATTCACAGTATTGCAACAACAAGATTAGAAGGCTATACATTATACAAGTGTGCGAGAGTTTCTGCCTCATTGTGCTGCCTGTGTGTGCTCTCTGCTGAGTCCATTGGTATAAAGACCAAGTCAAATGTATATGAATTCATAGAGACAGAATACTCTGTGTGTGAGCATGTATTGCTTCCTTGGAATGATGCTGACACTTAATTATGGAAAGAACCTACACTTTGAACATGTGGATGCTGTTGGGCTACAGCTACTACACACTTATGGCTGACCAGGAAGCTCTCCTACACTTACTGCCTGCTATAGACATGTTGACAGATTAATATTCAACCTGGTTCATTATTATTTTACTCACTCGTGTGATGTGGACATCACTGGGTGGTCAATACTTTATTGCCTGTCGCTAGTTGCCCTTGAGAAGGTGGTGGTGAGTTGATTTCTTGAACTGCTGTTGCAGTTTCTTGTGCATTTCTTGTACGGTAGGTAGACCCACAATGTCATTAGGGAGGGAGTTCCAAGATTTTTCTAGTGAAATTTTAAGTCTACCTATTGTACAAATGACACATCTATATTTACGTTTGTACAATGGCGCTGCAACATTTAATTCAGGCACAATGTGAAAACAGGAGATTATTTAAACTTCAAACAAAAACAAAATACTGGAAATATTCCAGAGAGTGATTTATAGAGAGAAACAATGAATTATTGTTTCAAATATTGAACCTTCCATAGAGTTAGCATATACTGCAAACAGGCAGTAGGGGAAAAGATAAACAGAAAATAAATTTCGCCTAAACTAAATTCGAGGAGCTAATTGGAACATTTTGGTGTTTTCTAAATGCTGACACAAATGAGACAGAAGACTTCTGGAAGTAAGTCAGAGGAATCTGGTTTGTATGGCTGGAAACTTAGATCAATGTGTTTCTCATCTGGAGTGGGCTTCCTGTTTTTAAAGGAAGCCACAATCCCAGGAGTAACCTTTGTTCTTGTAGAATAGCAATTGTACTTCGGTGCGCATAGATTCAAAGAGTCACAATGCAAATTCATTACAAATATCAACTCCTGATCCCCAGCCCCTGATCGTGATCTGATTTACTTATGGCTGATGCAACCCTATTCTGTACAGATGCTGGTCTGCACAGCATAGCTGTTGGCTGTAACAGACTCACAGAATAGTCTTGCAGGCATATCTCACACAATGCCAAGATCTGTGTTCTGAAACAGTAGTATTTCCAATATAATTCCTGACCTTTTTTATTTATAAAGTAATGTTTCCTGTGGAGAAAATTGGTTTGAAAAAATATCACTCTTTGGATAGTTTTGGATTCCAGGTTCCCTTTCTTGTATTCAATGTTTAAAACGTTTTGGATACCAAGTGCTAAAAGGATTCTGAGGCAAAAACTAGGCTGTTCATTGTCAGCGACTGACACTGGCAAGCGAGAAAGGTTTACTTTACGCGATAGAAAAGTACCAGAAATTAGAGGAT
Source organism: Chiloscyllium plagiosum (assembly GCF_004010195.1). Classification (NCBI taxonomy): domain Eukaryota; kingdom Metazoa; phylum Chordata; class Chondrichthyes; order Orectolobiformes; family Hemiscylliidae; genus Chiloscyllium; species Chiloscyllium plagiosum. Next base: position 30,496,880 of record NC_057742.1, on the reverse strand, counting down.
CATCATTCGCAATTTGTTCACCTCAGGATTAAGAGAAACCGCTGCAAAGTCTGGGCAATGAACCAGTTTGAGTTGAAAGGCTCAATGGTTCAAAATCTTTCTACTAAACTGAACTAAGTCTGCGCCTTTGTCGGCTGAAGTTGACTTTGGCCCCAAGTTCAGAAGGGTTGGGTGATGTCGGGTGTCCTGTAAATAGCGACTGTTCTGTTCTGGCTATAATTGGCATAAAGAGAGCATGACAGAAAGCGTGAATCAATCCTTGATCATATGTTGTCACCAAAATAAAAACTTGAGTTCCATTTAAGCCTTGGTCATGTGACCATTGCATGACAGAAGCAAAGCAAAGTGACAGTGCAAACGCCAGCTATATGGTTCAGGAGTGATTGGCTGAATCTGTCACTTTTTTTTCTTTTGACTTATAGAGACTGGTTTGTTCTGAGCAACAACTGTGCAATTTTATGATAGAAATTCTGGCTGTGATCAACTGTCTGTTCAAATAGATCCTGGAATGTTTTCACAGAATTGTAGAATTGCTGTTTGTGACTCTCATTTGAGAGAGATGCAAGCACAGAGGTGCTATTGTTGTACAGATCTGACATGCAGTGAATCCAGAATTCAATTATTGTAGGTTTACACAGGATGAGAATATGCTGCAGCTGCAGTTCAAGAAATGGTCCACGTCCAATTTCTGAAGGGAAAGTAGGGAGAGGCAATAAATAAACTGACATCTATCTATATTCCGATCCCTTATAGGATGAATATGGGGAAAGCACAAAACATCAGTGACAACACAGGAGCAGGAATAGGCCATTCAGCCCCTCCATCCTGTTCTGGCTTTCAATGAGATCATGACTGTTCTTTGGCCTAACTCCATATACCTGCTTTTGACTCATATCCCTTAATACATTTGCTTAACAAACATTAATCTAACTCAGATTTAAAACTAACAACTGATTTAGCGTCCATTGCCATTTGTGGAAGAGAGTTCAAACCATCTACCACCCTTTGTGTGTAGAGATGCTTCCTACCAACTTTCCTGAATGGTTTGGCTCTAATTCTTGAGCTATGCCACCTAGTTGTAGAATCTCCAACTCATAGAAATTGTTTATCTCTATCTACCCTGTCTTGTTAATATCTTGAAGACTTTGATCAGATTAATCATTTCTAACCTTCTAAAGTTAAGAGAAAACAGGCCCAATTTGTATAACTCTCCTAATTCAACTTCAAAATTCCAGGGATCATTGTTGTAAACCTATGTTTATATTCCCTTTTAAGGTGTGGTGTCCAAACCTGTGCACAATACAAGTGTTTTAATTGCATTTTCAATTTGTGATTGAAATGTTGGAAAAGAGCAGTCAAAGGAGGGGGAAGCATTATAAGACCATAGACCATAAATTAGGCAGAATTAGGCCATTTGGCCCATTGGGTCTGCTCTGCCATTTGATAGTGGCTGATTTGTTTCTCAAACAAATTGTCCTGTTCTCTCCATGCGACCCTTGATTCTCTTTTTTATCAAGATCCTATCTATCTCTATCTTAAACTTACTCAATGACTTGGCTTCCACAGCCCTCTCTGGCAATGAGTTCCACAGATTCACTACCCCTTGGCTGAAGAAATTCCTCCTTACTTCATCCCTTCACCCTGAGGCTGTGCCCTTGGATATTAGTCTCTCTTACTCGTGGAAACATCTTCTCCATGTCCACTCTATCCAGGACTCAGTATTCTGTAAGTTACAATCAGATTCTCCTCATCCTTTTAAACTCCATCCACCCAGTGACCTCAACCACACCTCATGTAACAAGCCCTTCATCCCCAGGACCATTCTGGTAAACCTCCTTTGAACCACCTCCAAGGTCAGCACATCCAGAACCAGAAGGCATAGGTTTAGGGTGAGAGGGGAAAGATATAAAAGAGACCTAAGGGGCAACTTTTTCACGCAGAGGGTGGTACGTGTATGGAATGAGCTGCCAGAGGATGTGGTGGAGGCTGGTACAATTGCAACATTTAAGAGGCATTTGGATGGGTATATGAATAGGAAGGGTTTGGAGGGATATGGACCAGGTGCTGGCAGGTGGGACTAGATTGGGTTGAGATACCTGGTCGGCATGGACGGGTTGGGCCAAAGGGTCTGTTTCCATGCTGTACATCTCTATGGCTCTATGACTCTATCCTTCCTTAGATAGGTGGCCCAAAACTACTCATAATATTCTAAATGCAGTGTGATCTTATACAGCCTCAGAAGTGCATCTCTGCTCTTGTATTCTAGCCTTCTTGAAATGAAAACTAACATTGCCTTCCAAACTGCCAGCTAAGTGTACATGTTAATCTCAAGAGAATTTTGAACTAGCACTCCCAAATCCCTTTGTCCTTCAGAATTCTGAAGCCTTTCCTCATTTAAAAAATAGTCTATGCCTCTGCTCTTCCTACCAAAATGTACAAACTCACACTTTGCCACATTGTATTCCATTTGCCACTTCTTTGCCTACTCGCCTAGCCTGTCCAGGTCCTTCTGCAGTCTCCCTGTTTCCTTAACACTACCTGCTCCTTTACCTATCTTTGTGTCATTTGCAAACTTAGTATCAATGCCTTCTGTTCCTTTGTCCAAATTGTTTATGTATATTGTGAATAGTTGACCTTTGTAGATCACCACTACTCACTGGTTGCCAACATGAAAAAGACACCCTTATCCTTACTCCCTGCCTTCTGCCAGTCATCTATACCAGCACCTTGCCCTTAACACCATGGGTTCTTTTTTATTTAGCAGCTCCTGTGTGACACCTTGTCAAAGGCCTTCTGAAAATCTAAATAGATCACATTCACTAGCTCTCCTTTCTCTGACTTGCTGATTACCTCCTCATTCTAATGGATTTGTCAGGCATGACCTTGCCTTGATGAAGCTGTGCTGACTCAGCTCTATTTTACCATGCACTTCCAATTACTCCGCAGTCTCTTTCTTAATAATGGATTCTAACAGCCTACTAATGACCAATGACCAGGAGAGAGTGAGGACCGCAAATGCTGGAGATCAGAGTCGAGAGTGTGGTACTGGAAAAGCACAGCCGGTCAGACAGCATCCGAGGAGCAGGAGAATCAACATTTCAAGCATAAGCCCTTCATCAGGAATTCCTGATGTCTTATTCCCGAAACATTGACTCTCCTGCTCCTTTGTTCCTGCCTGACCGTGCTTTTCCAGCATCACACTTTTCAACTACCAATGACTAATGTCAGGCTAATTGGCCTCGAATTACCTGTCTTCTGCATCCTTCTCTTCTCAAACAGAGTGGGGGGATGGGGGTGGTTACTTAAGCTATTTTCGAGTCCTCTGGACTCTCACTGACTCCAGTGATGCCTGAAAGATCATGTTGAGTGCCTCCACAATCTCCTCAGCTATCCATCCAGTCCATCCAGTCCAGGTGATTTATCTACCTTCAGACCTATCAGCTACCCCAGCACCTTCCTTTTAGTGTTGGCCACTACACTCACTTCTGCCCCATGACTCTGTGTGGTCTGAACAAACCCTTGTTCTTTAGTCTAAACACTATGCAATAAGAGCAACACACCAATTGTTTTCCTGATTGCTAGTTGTATTTATAAGCTAAATTTCTGTGTTCCTTGCATGAGTATATTCAAGTCTCTCTATCTTTGACATTTATAAGTTTCACACCTTTAAAAGAAGTTCTGTTTTCTATTTTTACAGCTGAAGTGAATAACCTTTCACTTCCTCATGTTATACTTCATCTGCCACCTTGTTTTCCAATCACTTTAACCTGGTTATGTCTCTTTGCAGCCTCACAGCTTGCATTCCTGTATGGCTTTGTACTGTCAGCAAACCGAGATACCTTATTCTCAGTCTCTGCGTCTCAGGCATTAATATAGATTGTAAATAGCTGAAGCTCTAGCAGCGATGCCTGCAGCATTCCACTAGTCACAGTCTGCCAATTTGAGATGACTCATTTTCTTTGTGACAGTTGTTGAGAGTGTGTTGCTGGAAAAGCACAGAAGGTCAGACAGCATTCGAGGAGCAGGAAAATCAAGGTTTCAGGCCTGATGGAGGGATTTTGCCCAAAACGTTGATTCTCCTGCTCCTCGGATGCTGCCTGATCTGATGTGCTTTTCCAGCAACACACTCTCAATTCTAATCTCCAGCATCTGCAGACCTCACTGTCTCCTTCTTCATGGCAGTTGCCAGGCCAATTAGCATATATTTCCCAGTTTACTTTTTCCTACTTTTACTGAATAGTGGAGTTACTTTTATTTACTTCCAAACCACTAAGACCTTTTGAGAATGTTGGGAATTTTGAAAAAGTATCACTAGGACATGAACTATTTTTGCAGTTGCTGTTTTTAAAACTCCAAGATTAGATTAGATTACTTACAGGCCCTTCGGCCCAACAAGTCCACACCGACCCGCCGAAGCGCAACCCACCCATACCCCTACATTTGCCCCTTTAACCTAACACTACGGGCAATTTAGCATGGCCAATTCACCTGACCCGCACATCTTTGTGACTGTGGGAGGAAACCCACGCAGACACGGGGAGAATGTGCAAACTCCACACAGTCAGTCGCCTGAGTCGGGAATTGAACCCGGGTCTCTGGCGCTGTGAGGCAGCAGTGCTAACCACTGTGCCACCGTGCCGCCCACAAAGATGTAGGCCAATAATTCCCGGGGGGGTTGGCATATTTTAATCACTTATGTTTCTCCAATAATTTTTGTCCACTGATATTAATTACAACAATTTTCTCAGTCCATTAGCCTTTGGTATGCCCTCTATCTCTGGATTCCAATTTATGAAGGCGGATGCAAAATGTTTGCTCAATGTCTCTGCCATTGATAATTTCTTATATTTGAGTCTCTAAGGGAACAATATTTACTTTAGCTACTTGCCTCCTTTTTATGCACTTGTGGAAGTTATTATAAATATTATTTATTTATGCTGGTTAGCATATGACCATTTTTTCTGTAATGATGCCAGCTGAAGTGGCTACTGGTCAAATCAGATCTGAGAATGAAATTTGGGTTTATTAACCATATTTTGATCCTTCTATTTATTTTAACTTGGTGATTTTTCACTGAAATGTAAACACACATGTCTACAGATTTGGTTTTAACAATAAACCAGATATATATAAAGCCAATAAGCTTTCCAAATATAACACAGTTTGAAAACACAGGGCAAAACCAAATCCTAGTGATGCCATCAATTTACAGCTACTGAAAAACTGCACAAATGTTCCTTCCCTATCAAATCTGTCAGTTTAACATAACTGTTTTTTGTCCAGTTCTAGTCTTGTGAGCTGTGAAGCATTTTATTTGAGTCATAGCTAAAGAGTCATAGAGGGCTCCAGCACAGTAAAAGACCCTTCAGCCCATCAAAATTAATTTGACTAAAAATAACCACCTAACTCTTCTAACCCCATTTTACAGAATCTGGCCTATGGCCTTGAAAGCCTTGGCATTAGAATTGTACATCTAGAGACATTCAATGTTATGAGGGTTTCTGTCTCTACCTGCCATTCCCGAAATGTCGATTCTCCTACTCTCCGGATGCTGCCTGACCTACTGTGAATTTCCAGCACCACACTCCGCAGCCTTACAGGTGATGAGTTCCAGATACCCACCACCTTCTGGGTGAATTTTTTTTCCAAATATCCTCTCTAAACCTCCCGTTCTTATTTTAAATTCATGTCATCTGGTTGCTGAACCCTCCACCAAAGGGAAAAGTCTGCTCCTGTGTTATGGACCTGACCAAATCCCCTCAAAATACATTATGAGAATAACCTGGACCTTAGCTTTTTCTTATTTTAATGGCAAGTGCCAGCCATTGCATTCCAGATGCAGTTTGATTGGTCAAACTACCAGTTTTGAAGCAAAGCACACTTTATTCATACACTATAATTAATGCACAACAAAAGAAAGAAGAAATTGGAATAAGTTAGCTCTATTGGAAAATTTAACAGAATAATAGATTATTTAACCACTAAACAGTAACTGTTCCAAGGCTGTAGCATCTCACAACTACATCCCTGGCAAAGACAAAGTCAGTAAAATTGATTATCTCAGAGGTAGTTCTCTAGTCCAGGAGGAAAAACACCAAGAGAAAGCTCTGAGAGAGAGAGAGTATCAGGGAGAGATGTACTGCCACTTCCAAACCCAGCTTCAAGACCCCAGCAACTGCTACTGTGAAACTAAAACTAAGAATCCTGGTTCTGTGGGAGTTGACCCCACCCATTCAGGCTGCTTCTATTGTTCCAACTTTTAAAAAGAACATGGCCTCATAAATTGTTTACTTTATTGGCTCTGAGTAGATTGCTTGGCACCTCTGTCTCAAACTTGTTTCACAAAAAACAATCCAGGACAAATATACTTCTTAAAGGCATCATATCTTCACACCTATCTACCCTGTCTATGCCGCTCATAATTTTATATGTTTCAGTTATGTCTCCCCTGAGTTTCTTCTGCTCCAAGGAAAACAACTCCAGTCAATCTCTCCTCATAAATAAAACTCTCCAGATCAGGCAACGTCCTGAGAAATCTCCTCTGCACCCTCTCCAGTGCAATTACTTCCCTCCTATTTCAGAGATTCATCTTTCTCTGGTAAAACAAAATGCTATATTCTAACTTAGTTCTTCTCTTGATTGTTTTAAATTGATTGATTCTGGTTTGTGACCAACTGTCAAACTGCATTAATCTATCAGTTATTATTTTATAGATTGCCATCAGTTTGTTTCAAAGGTTGTGCCTTTTTAAGGTAAATCAATCTTACGCTTACAGCTTACCTGACAATTCAGACTCTTTGAACTGGGAGTAGTCCTTATACTTCAGCTTTCGATTCTTAGTCAAAGATGATTACATCGCACATTGTTTGAAGGGATTGAAATTGAGTGAAGTACTATGAAATGATCTCACAAAGGGCGGATGTTGAAATGAAATATATGGTTCTGTTAGTGTGAAATGAACCTCTGTTTGTTTTGACTACAGTTTCTCTGTGTTGTTTTTTGAACCTTAATTGACCTCTTCATAATGACACACAGATCCTTTATGCAATAACTATGTAAATGATAAGTATATTCTCTGGTGGTACTACCAACATGCATCATACTGCATTCATTCAGGCTAAGACCCACTTGTTTCATTAATCAGAGGATATAATTTTGAGATGTTTTGTTCAAAATCAAAACAAGACAATGTGGCTGCGAGATAGAAGTGACCAGAGGTTGGAACTCTAAATATAAAGTCGTTGAAAATGTTAATAAAGTTTCTTACTTTGTGATTTTTTGAATGGCAATAACCCCTAAAGCAAGATCAACTCATCATGAACTCAGCAATGATTTGCTTTTTCAAAGCAGGTTGCCATTCTATTGCTTGGTTGAATGAACTTCTTCAAACATTCTTTCATGGCATGTGGGCATTGCTGGCAAAGGCCAAAGTTTGTGACCCATTCTTACTTGCCCTGGAACTGAACGGCTTGCTCAATCACTCAGAGAGCAGTTACGAGTGAATGGCATTGATGTTGGACTGGGGATACTTTCATAGTTCGGGAATATAAAACTAATCTTAGTGATGGTGATCATGTGAAAAAGAAAATCTGTTTAGTTCACTAGTGTCCTTTAGGGAAGGAAATCTATTGTCCTTACCTGGTCTGGTCTGGGCACACAGCAATTTGGTTTACTTTTGACTGCTCTCTGAAGCGGGAGATTAACGTCGAAAAGGGTGGCGCTGGAAAAGCAAAGCAGCTCAGGCAGCATCTGAGGAGCAGGGGAATCAGTGTTTCAGGCATAAGCTTTTCATCAGGAATGTGGTTTCCGCCAAAGGGCTTATGCCCAAAACGATGACTGTCCTGCTCCTCGGGTGCTGCCTGGTCTGCTGTGCTTTTCCAGCACCACACTATCCGACTCTGATCTCCAGCATCTGCAGTCCTCGCTTTCTGCCCTCAGAATTGGCCTGAGTAAGCCATTCAGTTCAACGACAATTAGGGATGGGCTATAAATACAGGCGTAGCCAGCAACACACACATTGCATAAAATCAAATAAATTGGAAACCAAACATCACAAAATTATATTCTCAACCTAATATACAAAAGCTTAAGCACACGCACCAACAGATTCAAGAACAACTTAGACTAGTTAAAACTCACACAACACCAGGTTATAGTCCAACAGGTTTAATTGGAAGCACACTAGCGTTCGGAGCGACGCTCCTTCATCAGGTGGTAGTGGAGGGCTCAATCCTAACACACAGAATTTATAGCAAAAATTTACAGTGTGATGTAACTGAAATTATACATTGAAAAATTGATTGTCTGTTAAGCCTTTCATCTGTTTGAATACCATGATAATTTCACTTCTTTCATGTGTAAATCACAAAACCTTTTTTAAAAAAGTAGCATTCTCAGGTTAGCTGTTAACAATGGTGATAGTTAGACAATATGTTGAAGGTGTAAGCCCCCTGTGTTCTCTGTCTATGCCATGATGTTTAGATTGGTTCTAATCTAAAAAGTGAGATAACGGAGTTTTACATGAATTCATGCAGTTTTTGAGCAAAGTATAATGTAACCCTGCAAGTACAAATTCACCCCACAAAATATATGTGTGCATGTGGGTCTTTGTCTGTGTGTGTGTGTGTGTGTGTCTGTCTGTCTGGGTTGGGGGTTGTGAGTGTGAGAAAGTGTATATGTGTGTGTGTGTGTGTAGTGAGTGCAGAGTGTCTTAAATCTGTGAGGGGGTGCATGGGTGAGTGTGGGAGTGTGTGTGTCTGTAAGGGTATGTGTGGGTGTCTGTGTGCGCATCTGTGTATATGTGTGTCCATGTGTATGTGTGTATAGGAGTGCATGTGTGTGTGTGGAGTATCTGTGTGTGTGTATAGTGCAATGGTGGTAACCTGTAATGTGACATGAACCCAAGGTCCCGGTTGAGGCCCTCCTTATGGGTACTGAACCTAGCTATCAACCTCTGCTCGACCACTTTTCGCTGCTGCCTGTCCCGAAATCCGCCTTGGAGGATGGTCACCCAAAGGTCCGAGGTCGAATGTACTGGACCACTGAAGTGTTCCCCAACTGGGAGGGAACCCTCCTGTCTGTTGATTGTTGTGCAGTGCCTATTCATCCGTTGTCGTAGCCTTTGCTCGGTTTCCCCAATGTACCATGCCTCAGGGCATCCTTGCCTGCAACGTATAGGATAGACAATGTTGGCTGAGTCACATGAGTACCTGCCATGTACAAGGTGTCACATTACAGGTGACCACCATTGCACTATACACACGCACAGATACTCCACTCACACACACTCACACACACACAGGTACTCCTATACACACACACATACGGACACACATATACACATATACACATCCACTTTCTCACACTCACAACCTGTAACCCAGGCAGACACACACACACAGACAGACAAAGACTCACATGCACACATATATTTTGTGGGGTGAATTTGTACTTGCAGGGTTACATTATACTTTCCTTAAAAACTGCATGAATTCATGTAAAACTCCGTTATCTCACTTTTTAGATTAGACTCAATCTAAACATTTTGGCATAGACAGAGAACACAAGGGGCCAACACCTTCAACATATTGTCTAGCTATCACCATTGTTAACAGCTAACTTGAGAATGCTACTTTTTTAAAAAAAGGTTTTGTGATTTACACATGAAAGAAGTGAATCTGTCATGGTGTTCTAACAGATGAAAGGCTTAACAGACAATCAATTTTTCAATGTATAATTTCAGTTACATCACACTGTAAATTTTTGCTATAAATTCTGTGTTTAGGATTGAGCCCTCCACTACCACCTGATGAAGGAACGTCACTCCGAAAGCTAGTGTGCTTCCAATTAAACCTGTTGGACTATAACCTGGTGTTGTGTGATTTTTAACTTTGTACACCCCAGTCCAACACCGGCATCTCCAAATCATAACTTAGATTAGATTAGATTAGATTCCCTACGGTGTGGAAACAGGCTCTTCGGCCCAACAAGTCCACATCGAACCTCCGAAGAGCAACCCACCCAGTCCCATTCTCATACATTCCCCCCTGACTAATGCATCTAACACTATGGGCAATTTAGCATGGCCAATTCACCTAACCTGCACATCTTGGGAGGTAACCAGAGCACCAGGAGGAAACCCATGCAGACATGGGGAGAATCTGCAAACTCCACACAGACAGTTGCCCAAGGCTGGAATCAAACCTGGGTCCCTGGTGCTGTGAGGCAGCAGCGCTAACCACTGAGCCACCGTGTCATCCAGCTGTTATTAGACTTCGGAATCAACCTCTCAAACTTCAAATATAACGTTGATCTCACTCTTTGTGAATCTTCTATGCAGCTGTAACATTGTATTTCATGCTCTGTTCTATACCTTTATGCACTTTCTATGATATGATCTGCCTGTACTGCATGCAGAACAGAACCTTTCACTGTACTGAGGTACATGTGACAATAATAAATCAAATCAAATTTTAAAAAGTGAGAAAAAGAAAATTGCCTTTAGCATAGATCTATGCAGAATGATGAACCAATATAATGAATATTCACCCTTTCCCAATGCCTTTTTAAATCTGGTAACAAGGCAAGGAAATCGCTTAACATGCAAAAATAATGATGTCAGCAAACAAGTAGCAGCCAATCACATTGAAATATTCCCACATTGAAAATCAGGAAGTTAAAGAATTCCATACTCTTTGTTTTGAATTTAAATCCACAGACAGTACAATAAATGGTTAGAATTGAATTGAAATGGACATTAAATTAAAGATTAAAGATTAAAACCATAAAATGTGAAATGCATGCCATAGAGAAATTAAACATTTCACAATATGAAATAGCCTTCTGTAACAATGCAGGATTTGTGAAGTCGGAATGCCAGTAAAAACTCGGTTTTGTCACAATCCACAAGTTGCAATTTTTCAAGGGTTTTTACAATGAGATTGATAGTATTATTAAAGGAAGTGTCTATAGAGAGAGTAGAGGCATTGATTGAAATATTTCAGAACTTGAGAGGGTTTCAGCAGATTGGAAAACAGCAAATGTGATACCTCTGTTCAAGCTTGGAGGGAAGACAGAAAGCAGTAAGTTACAAACTAGTTATTATAACATCTGTTGTTGGAAAGCTGCTTGAGTCTGTTATTAAGAAAGAAAGACCAGGACATTTAGAAAGGGTAGCACATACAAACAGAATCAACATGGTTTTGTGATGGGGAAATCATTGTTGGACAAATTCACTAGAGTTCCTTGAAGATTGAAGAAAGGGGAATGATAGATGTAATGCATTTAGAATTCCCAAAGCATTCATTAAGGTGCCGCATTAAATATTATTGTGCAAAATAGGAGCTTATGCCATTGGGGCTAATGTAATACCATGGATTGAGGGTTGGTTAATACATATAGGCATATTGTGATGAGGAGATAGTAATCTGCAAGGGCATGTAGATAGGTTGAGTGAGTGTGCAAAAACTTGGCAAGTGTAGTTTAACGTAGCTCAGTTGTACAATTAGACAGGAAGAATCAAAATCTGACTATTATTTAAATGGAGAGAGACTCAAAAGAATGCAGCTCAGCAGTTTGGTTGTTCTAATGTATGAAACATGAAATGCTAACCTACAGATGTAACAAGTAATTAAGAATCCAAATTGAATTTTCATTGCTAGGGAGTTGGAGTTTAAAATGCATATAACAGAATCTTTTAAAAGAGTTTAGCTCTTTTGAAAACACTTTAAAATGCTTCAACAAAGTTTTATGACTACTGTCCAGGGAGTTGGTGAGGCTGTACTTGGAGGAGAAAGTGAGGTCTGCAGACGCTGGAGATCAAAGCTGAAACTTTATTGCTGGAACAGCACAGCAGGTCAGGCAGCATCCAGGGAAAAGGAGATTCGACGTTTCGGGCACATGCCCTTCCTCAGGAATGAGCATGTGCCCGAAACGTCGAATCTTCTGTTCCCTAGATGCTGCCTGACCTGCTGTGCTGTTCGGTCCCAAGGTGGAAGATGAGGTGTTCTTTCTCCAGGCGTTGGGTGGCTAGGATATGGCAGTGGAAGCGGCCCACGACTTGCATGTCCTTAGCAGAGTGGGAGAGGATGTTGAAGTGGTTGACCACAGGGTGGTGGGGTTGCTTGGTGCGTATCCCAGAGATGTTTTCTGAATCGCTCTGCAAGTAGGCGGCCTGTCTCCCCAATATAGAGGAGGCCACACCGGCTGCAGCGGATGCAGTAGATGATGTGGGTGGAGGTGCAGGTGAATCTGTGGCGGATATGGAATTTTCCTTTGGGGCCTTGGAGAGAAGTGAGGGGGGAGGTGTGGGCGCAAGTGTTGGACCTCCTGCGGTTGCAAGGGAAGGTGCCGGGAGTGGTGGTTGGGTCGGTGGGGGGTGTGGATCTGACAAGGGAGTCGCGGAGGGAGTGGTCTCTACGGAAAGCTGATAGGGGAGGGGAGGGAAATATATCCTTGGTGCTGGGTCTGTTTGGAGGTGGCGGAAGTGACGGCGGATGATGGGCTGTACATGGAGATTGGTGGGGTGGTAGGTGGGGGCCAGTGGGGTTCTGTCCTGGTGGCGGTTGGAGGGGCGGGGCTCAAGGGCGGAGGGGCGGGAAGTGGAGGAGATGCGGGGGGGGGCACCGTCGACCACGTCGGGGGGGAAATTGCGGTCCTTGAAGAAGGAGGCCATCTGTGTTGTGCGTATTTTGAACTGGTCCTCCTGGGAGCAGATGCGGCGGAGACGAAGGAGTACTTGGAGTATTCTGTACAATTTTGATCCCTCTGTCTAGAAAAGGATGTACTGACCCTGGAGGCTGTTAGATAGAGAATCACTAGGCTGAAATTCTGGGATGAAGAGGTTGACTTATGAAGAACAGCTGAACAGGTTAGGTCTTTCTTCATGAGAGTTTCAAAGAATGAGAGATGGTCAAATTGATACATACAAGATTCTGAGGTTGCTTCACATTGCAGATGTAGAAAAGATGTTTCCACTAGTGGGGGAGTCTTGAACTAGAGGATATAGTTACAGAATAAGGGGACATTCACTTAAAACTGGGAGTTAAAGGCATTTTTTCTCTCAGATCCTGCTAAACTGTTTCTATCCAAGTACCTGTCCAAATGACTTTTAAATGTTGTAATTGTACTCGCCTCTATTACTTTCTCTGGCAGTTTGATCTATATACACACCACCTTCAGTGTGAAAATGTTACCTCTTAGGTCCTTTTTAAATCTTTCCCCTCTCGCCTTAAACCTATTCTCTCGAGGTTTGGACTCCCCTACCCCGGGGAAGAGACTTTTGGCTATTCACCTTATCAATGCCCCTCTTGATTTTATAACCCTCTATAAGGTCACCCCTCAGTCTATGACGCTCCAGGGAAATGAGTCTGCGTCTATTCCGGAGCAGCTTCAGGATTCTGCGGAGACTTCTGACTCAGTGTTCCAGCCTCCCGGCATGGTGCGCTGCTTCTTTGGTGGTGGCTTGCTTGGTTTTCTGCAGCCATACTGTCTTTTCCTGAAACCAGGAGCCATGAAATGAAATAAGGTGGACTTCGTCTTAATTTTATTAAATTGTTTTTCATTTCCATGCCTTCTGTTAATGGTATAGATACTGAAGCATGGTGACTTAAACCCTTTTCACTACTTTTGTTGTAAAAAATACAAATGACAATAAATGACTATCCTCTCTATAATCTTTCCATATTCTCTCGATTGTAACCATTAAAATTAAATTCCTCGGAAAGAAACGGATGAGGGAAAGTGTTGATTTACAGCCAGGCAAGCTTGCATCGCTATGTGATCCTGACTGACTGCCTATTAATTATTTTCACAGCTCAGAAGTATTGTGATCCTGGAAATACTCCTCAGTTTAGCATTATAAGTGCCTGTGTTTCAGACAGTAATCAGACAGAGACAATATCCTTCACTTTGGCCCCTCCTTGATGGTCGACCAACTGAATAAGCTGTTGTGATGACTAAAACAGACAATGACTCAAATGTGGTGATCTGTGTGCTAAACAACAAACACATATCTGTTCAATTCCATGCTTGGAGAATCCTACTCTCTTTGCCTGCTTGTATGAGCTTTCTGTGATCTCAGGGTGTCACAATGCGATGACAGCCTGCAGTACTTTAGAAATGTGGTCACTGCTGTAATGATACTTGTATTGGATACATTTCAAAACTTGTGATGATTAAAAAAAATTTAAGACGGGACATTTTATTTTCAGTAGAATATTCCAGAATATTATCTCATTGTAACAAAAGTCAGAGTTCATTCTTGGCAATGTTGAACTGCCTGTAAAAAATAAACTAAATCAAAGCCTAATAACAAAACCAAAATATTAGCCTACAGTCTTCAAATCCTCTCAAAGTTGCTGAAGTTTTTATCTGGAAAACGTTCTGAACATGACAGGTAGTAGATTTTGTAAAAAAGCCAGCGAACTAAAACTCTGGAGGAAAAGTTGACTTACTGGGTGATTAACAACATGAGTTCAACTTAGTTGCCATTGGTTGCTATTGTATACCTGAATATTGTCCAATGAAATCTCTCGATATTGAGCAGTGGCATTATTGTCATGGGGCCTGACTGATTGCTGGCTGAACTGTTATTTTCCCCTTGGAATGCTATCCTCTGGTCAGCGGTAACATTTCAGCACTTCATTTCATAGAGTTATACAGTCCTGAGGAGACCTTTCGGACCATTAAGTCTGTACCAGCAAAAATTAGATTTCCGACAGTGTGGAAACAGGCCACTTGGCTCAACAAGTCCACACCAACCCTCCAAAGAGTAACATACCCAGACCCATTTTCTTCTATGGGCAATTTAGCACGGGGTCTGAGTGGGTTACTCTTCAGAGGGTCGATGTGGACTTGTTGGGCCGAAGGGCCTGTTTCCACGCTGTAGGGAATCTAATCTAATCTTCACCTGTACCTGTGTTTTTGTTTTGCCGCTGTTTACCTATTATTTACTTATTGATGCTACTTAACTCTGTGATCTGCCTGTATTTCTCACAAGACAAAGTTTTTCACTGTGCCTCAATACACATGACATAAGACGTGAGGAGGTATTGGAGATTTTTGGCAGATTCAATTCAATCAAGATCCCCCTCAAACTTCTCTGCTCCAAGGAAAACAACCTGAGCTAATCCAGTCTCCCTCCACCACTGAAATGCTCCATCCCAGGCCACATCCTGATGAATCTCCCCTACACCCCCTCCAGTGCAATCATATCCTTCATATAGTGATCAGAAATACACACAGTTCTCCAGCTGGGACTGAACCAAAATTCTGTACAGCTCCAACATAACCTCCTCCCCCGTATAATCTATACCACAACTGATAACGGCGTGTCCCGTGTATCTTATTAATCCTATTAACCTGTCCTGTCACCTGCAGGGATTTGTGGATTAACATCCCGCTAATTTCTCTGTTCCTCTGAGCTTCCTTGTGTCTTGCCATGGATTGAGTACTCTCTTGGCTTGCTCCTTCTTCACATTTATCAGGGCTAAAGTGCATCTGTCACTGATCTGTTTATCTGACCAATCTGTTTGTATCTTCCTGTGACCTAACACTCTACTCCTCACTGTAAACCACCTGGAAAATCTTTGTGTCATCTGCAAACTGACTTATTATCCCTCCCACATTCTCATCTGTGTCATTTATGAATATCACAAACAAAAAGGGACCCAGTCACACAAACTGCCTTCTATCACCACCGTCTATCTCCTAGCACTGAGCCAATTTTGGATTCATCTTGCCAGGTTACTCTGGATCCCATGAGTCTTCACCTTCTTCATCAGTCTCCCATGTGGGACCTTGCCATATGTCTTGGTAACATCCATATAAAGTACAGCAAAATTTGTTCTAACTGGCAATCTCAATAAAATCGGCAAAATAATCCCGGAAATATCGGATATTTAATGCAATGTAATCGCGATCTAACGTAATGTCTGAGTAGTCAGTTGTGGGTGCAAGAGAGAAGGCTGTCTGTGAGTACGTTTTATTTAAGGCAAAGTTGCATTATGATTTAAGTAATTTGTGCTGTAAATAAAGTGTAACAGTGATGTGTATATCCCTGCATTACATTTCTACGACTTCATGGGTATTTTTACATTGATTATGTGGACCGCTTGATCATTTAGAATATTTGATCAACTGGCAAACTCCTGGTCCCAAAAGTGCAGGTTAATAAACATTTTGTTGTACATCAACTGTGTTATTCTCATCCAAAAACATGGACACCTCCTTGAAAAACTCCACCAGATTTGTTAGACATGGCCTCCCTCTGACAAAGCCATGCTGAGTATCCCTGATTAAACTTTGCCTCTTTAACTGAATATTCATTTTCTCCTTCACTACTTTCTCCAATATTTTCCCTTCCCACTGACGTTAGAACTACCTCTACCTTGTTGCAAAGTGAAACCAGGTCAGCTATCCTCCATTTCTCTGGCACCTCCTCATTATCCAGGGATGCTTTAAACATTGGGTCAGGGCTCCTGTAATTTCTTCCTTTATCTCCCACAGCAGCCTGGGATACAACACATCTGGACCTGGGGACTTGTTCACTTTTAAATCTGTCAAAAACCTCCAATACCTCCTCACGTCTTATGTTAATCTGCTCAAGAACTTCACAGTCTATCTTCTCGAATTCTGCACTTGTGTCCTCCTTCTCCCATCATTCAGAGCTGGTTTTGAGCATATTATCTAAGTTGGCACTTCAGTACACACGCCTGACAGAGTGCTATATTGCTGAAAGTGGGACTCGATCAAGGTGTCTTGGCCGTTACACCCTGCTGAGAACCCTGTGCTGTGCCTTGCTGAGCTCAGGCCCTTGACAGGTCCAGGCTGGGCCTCCCCAAGGGCTGACGTCCAGCCTCCGAAGAGTTGCAGGCCAATTGGAGGTCTGTCACTAGGGAAGTGATGGCTGCTGCTGGTACTATACCACACCGAGTCCAGGAATCATGGAGGGAGCCAGGCATAGATGGCTGATGACCGGAGTGGGGCTGTGACAGAGGCTGAGGTCAGTGTCCCCCTCCCTCTGCACTGATGCTGGTTCTCCCAATCAGATATGAAATGACATTGAGTGAAAGACAGCTCCACCTACAATGGAAGATCCCTGGACAACTGCAAGCAAGAACTTTAGGATTTGTTTCTTGTGCTTTCTGGATGGCCAGCTAGCCAACTACTTGTTGCAAGGGCTGAGATGGAGACTTTAAATGGCACTTAAGGCCCTCAATTTACAGTTGGACAGGAGGATCATTCACTGCTATCAACGGAGTCAGGGTGGGAAGAGGAAGGAGGTGCCCTTGATTGGGGAAGGACAGAGAATTCCACCTCTTGTCTGTCACAGAGTCATGCAGCACAGAAACAGAGCCTTCAGTCCAACTCATCAGTGCTGATCAAGTTTTCCAAACCAGTCCCATTTTCCTGTGTTTGGCCTCTAAACCCTTTCATATTCATGTACCTATCCTTTAAACCTCCCAGGTAGATAAATAAGTTGCTGTGACACTACTTGAAGTTCACTCTCCTGATGTTCAGCCCAATATTGAGCACACAATTAGTGCTTAAAGCATAATCTATTAGCTAGTCCTTTAAATCTGACACCTAACCTACCACATGACCCCTTTCTGCCTCATCCTCACCAATGTCCACTATCTGGCTGGGTATTTCAGGCTGGTTGTGGGAAAGTTGCTGCTGCATTTCCTACAACTGTGACCGTGCTTCATTGACTGTGAAATACTTTGGAAATTCCTGACACTGAGAAATACAGCCTGTAAATACTAGACTGGCCTTTTTCCTTTCAGGGCATGTAATAACACCACTGCCTCACAGTGCCAGGAACCTGAGTTCAATTTCACCCTCAGCTGACCGTGTGGAGTTGGCACATTCTTCCTGTGTCTGCATGGGTTTCGTCTGGGTGCTCTGCTTTCCTCACACAGACCAGGGATGTGCAGGTTAGGTGGATTGGACATGTTAAATTACCCCAAGGTGTCCAGGGATGTGCAGGTTCGGTGGATTGGCCATGGGAAATGCAGGGTTACAGTGATCAGGTAGGTCTGAGCTGGATGCTCTTTGGAGGCCCAGTGTGGTCTGAATGGCTTGCTTCCACACTGTAGGGATTTTATGATTGAGCACTAATAAACACAGTAAATGATGCAATACCTCTGCATGTCTGGCAACATCATCGGTAGAAAGAGAAGCAAAGTTAAGTTCAAATGATTCTTCATCAAAACATCAGATTTGACATTTTCAGTTCTGAAGAACAGTCATACTGGACGGGTAAGATTAACTCTGTTTCTCTCTCCAGAGATGCTGCCAGACCTCATAGAGTCATAGAGACTGGGCGGCACGGTGGCACAGTGGTTAGCACTGCTGCCTCGCAGCGCCAGAGACCCGGGTTCAATTCCCGCCTCAGGCGACTGACTGTGTGGAGTTTGCACATTCTCCCCGTGTCTGCGTGGGTTTCCTCCGGGTGCTCCGGTTTCCTCCCACAGTCCAAAGATGTGCAGGTCAGGTGAATTGGCCATGTTAAATTGCCCGTAGTGTTAGGTAAGGGGTAAATATAGGGGTATGGGTGGGTTGCGCTTCGGCGGGTCGGTGTGACTTGTTGGGCCGAAGGGCCTGTTTTCACACTGTAAAGTAATCTAATCTAATCTAAAGATGTACAGCATGGAAACAGACCCTTCAGTCCACCCGTCCATGCCGACCAGATATCCCAAACCAATCTAGTCCCACCTGCCAGCACCCAGCCCACATCCCTACAAACCCTTCCTATTCATATATCCATCCAAATGCCTCTTAAATGTTGCAATTGTACCAGCCTCCACCACATCCTCTGACAGATCTTTCCATACACGTACCACTCTCTGTGTGAAAAAGTTGCCCCTTAGGTCTCTTTTATATCTTTCCCCTCTCACCCTAAATCTATGCCCTCTAGTTCTGGACTCCCTCATCCCAGGGACTTTGTCTATTTACCCTGTCCATGCCCCTCATAGTTTTATAAATCTCTATAAGGTCACCTCTCAGCCTCCAACGCTCCAGGGAAAACAGCCCTAGCCTACTCAACCTCTCCCAATAGCTCAAATTCTCCAATCCTGGCAACATCCTTGTAAATATTTTCTGAACCCTTTCAAGTTTCACAACATCTTTTCAATAGCAAGGAGTCCAAAATTGCATGCAATATTCCAACAATGGCCTAACCAATGTCCTGTACAGCTGCAACATGACCTCCCAACTCCTGTACTCAATGCTCTGACCAATGAAGGAAAGCATAACAAACGCCTTCTTCACTATCCTATCTACCTGCGACTCCACTTTCAAGGAGCTATGAACCTGCACTCCAAGGTCTCTTTGTTCAGCAACACTCCCTAGGACCTTACCATGAAGTGTATAAGTCCTGCTAAGATTTGCTTTCCCAAAATGCAGCACCTTGCATTTATCTAAATTAAACTCCATCTGCCACTTCTCGGCTCATTGGCTCATCTGATTAAGATCCCGTTGTAATCTGAGGTAACCTTCTTCACTGTCCACTACACCTCCAATTTTGGTGTCACCTGCAAACTTGCTAACTATACCTCTTAAACTCACATTCAAATCATTTATATAAATGACAAAAGGCAATGAACACAGCACCGATTCTTGTGACATACCACTTGTCACAGGTCTCCAGTCTGAAAAACAACCCTCCACCAACGCCCTCTGTTTTCTACCTTTGAGCCAGTTCTGTATCCAAATGGCTAGTTCTCCCTGTATTCCATGACATTTAACCTTGCTAATCAGTCTCCCATGGGGAACCTAGTTGACTGCCTTACTGAAGTCCAAATAGATTACATCTACCACTCTGTCCTCATCAATCCTCTTTGTTACTTCTTCAAAAAACTCAATCAAGTTTGGGAGACATGATTTCCCACCCACAAAGCCATGTTGACTATCCCTAATCAGTCCTTGCCTTTCCAAATACATGTGCACCCTGTCCCTCAGGATTCCCTCCAACAACTTGCCCATCACCAATGCCAGGTTCACCGATCTATAGTCCTTACCACCTTTCTTAAACAGTGGCATCATGTTAGCCAACCTCCAGTCTTCTGGCACCTTACCTGTGGCTATCGATGATACAAATATCTCAACAAGAGGCCCAGCAATCACTTCCCTAGCATCCCACAGAGTTCTCGGGTACACCTTATCAGTTCCTGGGGATTTATCCACCTTTATGCATTTCAAGGCATCCAGCACTTCTCCTCTGTAATATGGACATTTTTCAAGATGACACCATCTATTTCCCCACATTCTATATCTTCCATATCCTTTTCCACAGTAAACATTGAGGCAAAATTTAGAATCTCCCCTTTTTCTGCAGTTCCACAGAAAGATCTTTGAGGGACCTTACTCTCTCCCTCGTTACTCTTTTATCCTTAATGTATTTGTAAAATCCCTTTGCATTCTCCTTAACTCTATTTGCCAAAGCTATCTCATGTCCCATTTTTGCCCTCCTGATTTCCCTCTTAAGTGTACTCCTACTGCCTTTGTACTCTTCTAAGTGAAAAGTGTTTTATTACCACAGCCTGGCGCCATTTTGGAATACAAAATGAATAAAAAGAAATTATTTACAATGAGCTTCATCTTCTGTTCAATTGACAGAAAAATTAAAGGCAGAAAAATAAGAAATAATGTTCAACGTTATGGTGCTTCTTGTCAATCACTCCATCTATCCTGTCTATACCTGACATATGTTTCCTTCTTTTTCTTAACCAAACCCTCAATTTCTTTAGTCATCTAGCATTCCCTATACCTACCAGCCTTTCCTTTTACCTGAACAGGAATATGCTATCTCTGCACTCTCATTATCTCATTTCTGAGTTTCTCCAGAGTTCTCGGTGTTTGTTTCAGATTTCCAGCATCTGCTGTACTTTGCTTTAATTTGAAAGTTTACGAAGTTTTGTTCATGTTCATCCAGATAGCCTCCAATTTTCTAAGTCTGCTTTTGAGCAATTTATGGTCAATTTTGAGTATTTTTGCAGCTCTCCTTTGAGTTGTCACTCACTGTCACTTCAAGAATTTAGACGGTATGTTCATTCAACATTTTGTCTTTGTAAAAATACCGAAACGTCTCGGTGTCATAGCAGCAAAGGTTTGCTTCCACTTTCCACAGATTTGCCTGTTACGAAAGGCTCCTGTGAGACAGGTTAAAGCACTTCGAATGATCTGCTGCATTTTAAGTTACTGCCAGACGGTAAGCAGAAGTTACAGAAGCTTAAACACAAATACCAACAGGTTCAAGAACAGCTTCTTCTCCACTGTTATCAGATTGCTGAATGGACTTCTCCAATTTCAAATCTAATGTTGATGCTGCTTTTGTGCACCTTCTGTGCCACTGTAACTTGCTATGCCTCGTTCTGCCGAAACACCCTATAATCTGTGTGTCCTTGTTTGTTATGATCTGCCTGTACAGCTTGTGAAACAAAATTTTTCACTGTACTTACCATACAGTGGAGAAAAGTGGAGTTTTTGTTCCCATGAACAATGATTGGCTGGAGTGGAGGCTGTGTGGAGTTTGCATTATTCTCCTTGTGTCTGAGTGGATTTCCTCCAGGTGCTCCGGTTTCCTCCCACAGTCCAAAGATGTCTAGGTTATGGTGGATTGGCCATGATATTGTCCACAGTGATCAGGGCTGTGTCGGTTAGATGGATTAGCCTTGGAAAATGCTGGGTGATAGGATAGGGGAATGGGTCTGGGTGGGTCGTTCTTCAAAGGGTCGGTGTTGGGCCAAATGGCCTGTTTCCACACTGTTGAGATTGTATGGTAATGGGATAAATGAGCAGCGCCTTTTATTTGGTTAATGTTATGGGCAGAGCATCAGCATTGCAGACTTCAGAAGGAACAGCAAAGTGGGAGAGGCACAGGTTTGGATTTCACTTGAAACTCAGAGTTGAGCCCATCATTGCTGAACCCTGTAAACCAAGAGTGGATTTTACTGTCCTTGGGCAATTTATATAACGTTCACACACATTTAATTGGACAGTGTTTGTTTATTTGAGTCTCTGTGTTGCCACGACACCATGATGCCTAATGTCATGTCCCCACAAGTTGTATGAATGAATGATTTTATTGTCACATATATTTGGGAAATTACATTGAAAAGTGTTTTATTGTCACAGTCTGGCGCCATTTTGGAATACAAAATGAATAAATAGAAATTATTTACATCGAGCTTCATCTTCTGTTCAATTGACAGAAGAACATAAAGGCAGAAAAATAAGAAATAATGTTCAACGTTATGGTGCTTCTTGTCAATCATGGCTCCAGGTTTCCTTAAGGTCTCCGGGATTTCTGTAAGGTGTTCCATTCTCCGAGTCTCAATGTGTCTCTGTTACGGGTCCAGCCAATCTCCTAGGAGTCCCCCTGATCTGGGGCCCACCATGCAGCCAAACCTAGAGCCACCACCTCACCAACATCACCATGAGCCCCACTCCTGCCTCCTCCACGGTGACACCTCCCCAGCCACCGACAAGAAGAGGATGAAGAAAAAGAAAAAGGAAAGGGAAAGAAGGAAGTAGGGTGGAGGAGGCCAGGATGGAAGTGTCTGTGGTGAGAATCTGCTGGCGCGTGTGGAAACAAGAGGAACGACAGGGGCATGAACTGATGGCATCGTTGCCCCTCACGGTCAAATATCCCCATTCTTTCCTCAGCCTCACTGTGCAAAAGTGTTGGTGGTCAGCAAGGTGTGTGGGGCTGGGAGATGGACAGCACACAGGGAGCCAATGATTTACAACAGCCAGTGGTTAGGAGACCCTCAGCTCTCCATCCTGTTTGTTTGAACTCTAAGGAAAGGTTGGATAGGCTGGAATGTTTTCCCTTGGAGGGGGAGACACTGAGGTGTGACCTGATAGAGGTCTATAAAATCACGAGAGGTGTAGGTAAGGTAGATAGCCAACAGCTTTTCCCCAGGGTAGAAACCTGAAGAAGGGTTACACCTGAAACATTAACTTCTCCACCTCCTGATGCTGCCTGGCTTGCTCTGTTCTTCCAGTCTTCTGCTTGTCTACTTTGGATTCCAGCATCTGCATTTCGTCATTTAAGAGGCATTTGGATGGGTACAGGGATGGGATCGGTACGTAGGGATATGGACCAAATGCAGGCAAATGGGACTCAATTAATTGTGAAAACTGGAGGCATAGAAAGGTTGGGCCGAATGGCCTGTTTCCATGCTGTAAGCCTCCATGACCTCTATGTCTCAATGTAAATCATGTTGTTTACCTCTGATGCATCTTGTGGCACCCTCCCTCACAGGTCGGGATGAACATCCCACCCACTCTGGTCACAGCCATTTACTTCCCCATTCTGTGCTTGGAAACACCAGCATGATGGGAAGTTGATAGTGAGTGCTGCTGGGCCAGTGGCTTCCTGCCTCTACCTCCAGGTGTTGGCGAGGGCCCAAACATTCAGATCCCCTTCTTGATAGCCCTTAGCGTGAACCTCATAGCCTCCTCACCTTGCCATGTCCCCAGCCTACCCTCCTTCATGAGCTGGCCGCTACCCAGCTGGTGGGCATGGTCATACACTCTCTGCTCCTTGAGGGATTAACTGTGGCCCACCCCATTGAACAAATGAACAGAACAGCCCTGTCCAAGAAGGCCCCAGGTCCCTGCCTTTGTCTGTCACCAACCACAGGGTGTACAGTAATGGTAGTAACAGTAACACATCCACTATGGCGCTAAAATAATGCTGCCAGAGTTGTATGGTTAAGTAGTGAGAGCTGGAAACACGGAGAAGTTTGAACCTTGTGTGAAGATAATGCATGTATAGATCAAGCTGTCAAGAAAGAAGTCTTTCAGAAGCCACTGAAGGGACCAAAGCAGCATATTTTTGGGATTCTGCTATTCTTTTTGGCAGATCATTCAAAATATTTCTCAATCATTATGTGATGTGGAACTGGGATCTGAGTGTGTAGGGTTATTCTCACTCAGTTTATCCTCCATAGATGGGCCATCTTCCATTAAGATTGTTGATATTGTGTTGTGCACGTGTGTGTTTTGTGTTTGTGTGTTGTGTGTATGTGTGCGTTGTGTACATGTGTGTGTGTGTACAACATACACACACATACATTCACAACACATATGCACACAACACAAACCTACTCAACACACATATGCATGTACACAACACATGCACACAACACACACACGCATACAACACACACGTACACAACATACACACGTGCACAACACACATGTACACAACACACACAACACGCGCACACATACAACACACTTGTACAACATATGCACACATACATGCACGAGTGTGTTGTGTGTGTGCGCGTGTGTTGTGTGCATGTGTTGTGTACATGCATATGTGTGTTGTGTGCGTGTGTGTATTGTGCATGTATGTGTGTGTTGTGCACGTGTGTGCATGTATGTGTGTGTACGTTGTGTGTGCGCGTGTTGTGTACATGTGATGTGCACGTGTGTATGTTGTGTACGTGTGTGTTGTATGCGTGTGTGTGTTGTGTGCATGTGTTGAGTACATGCATATGTGTGTTGTGTAGGTTTGTGTTGTGTGCGTGTGTGTTGTGCATGTATGTGTGTGTTGTGCACATGTGTGTTGTGCATGTATGTGTGTTGTACGTGTGTGTTGTGTACTGTGTACATGCATGTATTGTGTACGTGCATGTGTTGTGTTGTGTACGTGCGTTTTGTGTCTGTGTTGTGTATGTGTGTGTGTTGTGTACGTGCGTGTTGTGTCTGTGTTGTGTGTGTGTGTTGTGTGTGTTGTGTACATGTGTGTGTGTTGTGAATGTGTGTATTTTGTGCACGTGTGTGTGTTGTGCACATGTGCATCTGTGTTCTTCTCTTAAAGACCATTGCCCCTTTTTAAACAATCGGAATGAGGTGAACATTAGAAAACAGTGCAAGTTCCACGTGATCAGTTGTAGTTTAGCTCATCATAATGTTCCCTGAGGGGATCAGGAGCAGGTCTGGTTGCAAAACTGCACAGCTCCATTTTAGTCAATATGTTCCAGTAATGATTAGCCTTTTACACAAGGCCTGAAGTGCTGCTATGCAATGTCAGCACCATTGTTATTGCAATTACCTACTGCTTGTATTATTCAATTCATAAATACCTAGCAGAACTGGGTGAATTTGTTTCATCCATCATCAGTCATTTAAGTTGGCTAATATCCTCCCTTTCTTCCCTTTTCTGTGTTATCTGGAATATTAACTTATAATATATATCTTGAACTTTTTGAAAAGAACGCACTTGAAATTAAACATTGCAACAGCAGCAAAAAAATGTTGCATTTTCAGAGAACACAAACTTCTTGACTGGATTCACTGAGTGTACCGCATTTTCAGAGAAAGATCACATAATTCAGTTGGTGTATAAAATATATCAGTTTTGAATGGCCTTACTACAGATGAGGCAGACTTTGCATTCTTTCTTTCTCTTTCTCTGAAATCCCTCTGATCAAAGCTTTTGAGCTGAAACCTGAATCTCCCCCACCGTCTCCAGAAAGAGAACTCAAGTAGCAATGACAGGTCTTTCTCTTTGGAAGAAGCCACAATTGGCCTCAGTACCGTTGGGTGGGGCAGGGGAGAGGAGCCATGTGTAGAAAATGACCCCTGGTTATTGCTTCTACTGCCCATCCAGCATCCCTCCCTGGGAAACCACGGTGCCAATATCTCATGAAGAAAAGTGACGTTACCTTTATAACAGCATTTGGGCAATCTGCAAATATGTCTTTGTTTCTGCATTTGATTGTGAATTGGCCAAAGTACTTTTGCAATAACATTCTGCAGTGTTTTATATATTTCTCAGGCATGGAAGAGGTTTTGTGTCTGTGTTCTTTTTCAGGAAAGATGATTGGATATTGTTGCACATTTCAAGCATTTTATCGATAATTTCTGCATCTTTGAGTGAGATCTTTCTGCAGTAAATTAGTCCTGCTTTGGTCAATTTAAGGAACTTGGCTGATTTGTTTCTGATGCTTATCTATTTACAATATAACATAAAATTGATGCCATTATCTCCTGTTTACGCTTAAACATTGTTGTTCTCAGTAGAGATAGGAATTCATCCACCCCTCCCAACTAGCTCATAACATCAAGGTTCCTGAAACCATGTACTCCCTTTCAGACTCTGTCAGATGATGACTACATCAGAACTTTCTGGAAGCTACTTGCCCTGTGTCAACCATGACAGGAATTGTGACCGGGGTATTGGACCATAGTATGCTTCAACCAAACTTGATCCTTGTCTCGAATGTACTTCAGGGTCAGTGATAGCCCTGACACTGGGGATAACTGTCTGATTTTCCCCTCCTTGTCCCTGGGGTGTTGGGTAGCAACACAGTCTTCGAGTGACGTGATAGTATTTCACCATCAAGTGTGCGCCCCATCACTCAGTTGGTTTTCTCAAAGCTGAGATAATCATGAAGGACCCTCCTTCACAACCTCTTGTCCCTGGATGAGGTGAGGTAACCCTCAGGTTGCCATCAGTTGCCTCCGTCTAATGAGAGACCAAGCCTATGACCTCTAGAGACTACGATGACTTTAGCTTCCCCTTACCTTCGTTCTTTCGAACACAGAAGGATGAAGTGGGGATGTGGTCTGATTGAGGTGGATAAGATATCAGGGACATGATCAGATGATTTTCATCATGGGATTAACCTCATCTATATAGATTGCGATGGCAAGTTGCCTTTCACCTTCCTCAGTTTTTGATAGAAACCACAATTGGCCTCAGGACCTTTGGGTGGGCCGGGGAGAGGAGACGTGTGTCGAAAATGACCCATGGTTATTACTTTTAATGATCATTCAGCATCTCTCACTTGGAAGTCTTTGTGTCAAACCAGAGAGAGGGGTGTGGAGGAAAGGCAGATCAACAGATGAGAAGAACAGGTCAGCCATGGCTGAATTGAGGGGCAGAATGGCCTCTAGCCACTTCTGTATTTCACAGCTGGCTGGCCAGATGAGATTGCCAACACATGAAGAATGACCGGCTGGAGGTACCAAAGATTAGTTGCCAACAGCTGAGAGACCGCTTTCAGAGGAGAGGGAAAATGGGAGAGCTACTGAAGGAACAAGAATAACCTCAATAGGAGCAGGATATATTTACTATAACTGAAGAGGTCTTAGAAGCTTAAAGACATAGCCCCTTTTATTGAATGTAAATACCATCTAGAGCAAGCAGTATATTCATTGTGCTTTACATAATCTGACAGAGTGACTTTAAACACACTCCATGGGCCTGGATACAGGGCAGATTCACGCTGTCAAAGTCTGCACTGTATCAGAGAATCTTTAATTGATTAGATTCCCTATAATGCAGAAACAGGCCCTTCGGCCCAACCAGTCCACATTGACCCTCCAAAGAATAACCACCCAGATCCATTTCCCTCTGACTAACACACCTAGCACTATGGCAATTTAGCATGGCCCATTCACCTGATCTGCACATCTTTGGACCATGGGAGGAAGCCAGAGCACATCCGCACAGACACAGGGAGAACAAGTAAACTCCACATGGAGAGTCTGCCCCCGAGATTGGGATTGAACCTGGGACCCTGGTGCTGTGAGGTAGCAGTGCTAACCATTGAGCCACTGTGTTCTCCACGCTAACTGGGTTTTGCTTGCATATTAAAGCATGGAGCTCATCACTGCTGTAGGGTCAAAGAGTCCCAAAAACATGTCAATATAGAAACATGTCAACATAGTGCCATCAGCTGCAGCCCCTTGCTGCTCGAATGATTACAGTAAAGCTCCCTTTTTTTTAACCTTCATTCAACGCTAGAATGCAATTCGAATGAATGCGAACCTATATTTAAATCCCCATGGCCAGGTGGAATGGGACTGGACAATAGGGTGATCACTGGGGATCTCGTCTCTACCTCGAACAAGCCTTGAGGCAACAAAACATTAGAATACCTTCCTGCCTGACAACCTGTTGAAGTCTTTCTGTGGATGGTTTGTATCCAACTAAAAGGCATTCATCCCCCTGCATCGCCCCCTGCTAGCCTGTTCCAGCGCTGAGCTGATGTCCCACTGAGTGGGCTCCTGGGGGTGAAGGACCTTCTTTACTGGCACTTACCCTCTCCACCATCCAGGGACCTGATGTTGGAG
The DNA here is from genome assembly GCF_004010195.1 of Chiloscyllium plagiosum. Taxonomy (NCBI): domain Eukaryota; kingdom Metazoa; phylum Chordata; class Chondrichthyes; order Orectolobiformes; family Hemiscylliidae; genus Chiloscyllium; species Chiloscyllium plagiosum. The sequence goes on along the minus strand of NC_057742.1, from coordinate 30,468,779 downwards.
AGGGAGGAATTCACAAGGATCCATCCCCTGCCCCTCACAGCAGAACACATACCACTACTTCCCTCCTCCGTGGGTATCTGGTGGGCCATTCCCATGGCCTTGCTCATACACTATCCTGGGCATCTGCTGGGCATTGCCAACAGCTCCCACTGATCCCCCAGTGATGCCAACAGCAACGCATTGCTGCCTGTGTCTGATTGGCCCTCAACTGTTGGGATAGTGGGATTCCCAATCCCAACCTCCTTGATACAAAAGAAAGTCCCTCCCCCTTCCCAGTGAAGCTCTGAAATGATATTAATGGACAGACCTCCCCCCGCACAGGGGGAAATGTGGGTATCTGACTGGCCAAACCACCTCACAACCTCCACCCTCCCACCACCCACGCGATGCCTGAATTAATTCCACTCCCAGCTTCTCCTCACTGGCATTGGAGCAGTTAGTCTGCACTTAACCTTTGTATATTTTCACCATGCGTTGGCAAATCTTCTGCTATCTCATCAACTGAATCAAGAATAGATTCATGGCCTGAACACCAGGGCACGGGCACAGATTCAGAAGTTGCTTTTAAATTCTCATTAGCAGAACGCCTGGCTTCGGGTGTCTGTCTTCACAGCTCAACTGCACACCCCAGTGGGTTGGTTAAGGAACTGTACTGGTTGCATTTATCGCTTTTGTGTCCATTATCTGATCCCTGGGCCAAAAATGGAATCACGAATCAGAGTTCCTGTTCTTAAACATCATCCTGTGGGCCTGGCTGGGAGAGAGAGCGAGCTATGATATTAAATTAAAAATCACACAACACCAGGTCATAGCCCAACAGCTTTATTTGGAAGCACTAGCTTTCGGAGCGCTGCTCCTTCATCAGGTGGTTGTGAAGTATAAGACACAGAATTTATAGCAAAAGTTTACAGTGTGATGTAACTGAAATTATATATTGAAAAAGACCTGGATTATTTGTTAAGTCTCTCATCTATTAGAATGAACATGTTGGTTTCAGTTCTTTCATGTGTAAATCACAGAACATTTAAAAGTTACATTTTCAAGTGAACTGTAGCAATTGGTGTCTTGTCGGCCCAGATAATGTATTGAAGGAGTGAGCTGCCCTGTGTGAGGCTGTCTGTGCCACAATGTTCAGACTAATTCTAATCTAAAAAATGGATTTACAGAATCTTACATGGATTCATGCAGTTTTTGAGCAAATTAAAATGTAATTCTGCAAGTACAAATTCACCCCACAAACTTATATGTGTATGTGTGCATGTAGGTGTAATGTGTGTGGGCGAGGTGGGGGAGTTGTGCAGTTTATGAGTGTCTGTGAGAGAGTGTGTGTATATGTGTGAGTGTGAGTGTAAAAGGGTATAAGTCTGTGAGAGGGTGCATGTGGGAGTGTGGGAGTGTATGAGAGAGGGTCTGTGTGAGTGTATGGATCTGTAGGACTTTGTGCGTCTGTGTGTAGGAGTGTCTGTGTGTGTGTGCCTGTCTATGTGTGTGTATAGTACAATGGGGTCACCTGTAGTGTGACAAGGTCCTGGTTGAGGCCATCCACATGGGTACCGAACTTGGATATCAGCCTCTGCTCGGCCATTTTGCGTTGTTGCCTGTCCTGATATCTGCCTTGGGGGACGGTCACCCAAAGGTCTGAGGTGGAATGTCCCAGAGTGCTGAAGTGTTCTCCGACTGGGAGGGAACACTCCTGTTTGTTGATTGTTGTGCAGTGCCCTTTCATCCGTTGCTGTAATCTCTAATCAGTCTCACCAATATACCATGTCTCAGGGCATCCTATAGCACATGAGATAGACAACGCTGGCTGAGTCACATGAGTACCTGCCACGTACATGGTGGGAGGTGTCCCCACATGTAGTGGTGGTATCCATGTCCACACTCTGACACGTCTTGCAACATCTACTGTGACAGGGTTGTATGGTGTTGTCCTGAAAGCCGGGCAATTTGCTACAAACAATGATCTGGGGTGAGGTTTGGTGGTTGTTTAAAGGTGAGAAGTGGAGGTGTGGGGAAGGTCTTGGCGAGGTGCTCATTCTCATTGCTGTACAGCCTTGTCATGGTAGACGCTGCAAGATGTGTCATAGTGTCAACACAGATACCACCATTACACATGGGGACACCTCCCACCATGTATGTGGCAGGTACTCATGTGACTCAGCCAACGTTGTCTATCTCATACACTGCAGGCAAGGATGCCCTGAGGCATGGTACATTTGTGAGACTGATCAGAGGCTACGGCAACAGATGAATGGGCACTGCACAACAATCCACAAACAGGAGTATTCCCTCCCAGTCAGAGAACACCTCAGCGGTCTGGGACATTCAACCTCAAACCTTCGGGTGACCATCCTCCAAGGCAGACATCAGGACAGGCACTAGCGCAAAATGTCCAAGCAGAGGCTGATAGCCAAGTTTGGTATCCATGGGGATGGCCTCAACTAGGACCTTGGGTTCATGTCACACTACAGGTGACCCCATTGCACTACACACACACATAGACAGATGCACACACACACAGACACAGACACAGACAGTTCATAATCCTACTCCCCCTCCCCCCCCCACGCACACACATACACCTACATGCACACATACACATATAAGTTTGTGGGGTGAATTTGTGCTTGCAGAATTCCATTTTATTGTGCTCAAAAACTGCATGAATCCATGTAAGATTCTGTAAATCCATCTTTTAGATTAGAATCAATCTGCCCATTGTGGCACAGACAGCCTCACACAGGGCAGCTCACTTCTTCAATGCATTATCTGGGCTGACATGACACCAATTGTTACAGTTCACTTGAGAATGTAACTTTGAAATGTTTTGCTATTTACATATGAAAGAACTGAAACCAACATGTTCATCCAAAATGATGAGAGACTTTAACAAACAATCCAGGTCTTTTTCAATATATAATTTCAGTTACATCATACTGTAAACTTTTGCTATAAATTCTGTGTCTTAAGATCTTATACTCCACAACCACCTGATGAAGGAGCAACACTCTGAAATAAAGCTGTTGGACTATAATCTGGTGTTTTGTGATTTGTAATTTTGTGTACCCCATTACAACACCGGCATTTCCAAATCGAGTTATGCTAGTTTGTGCTTTCCCTTCATATTAACACATTGCCCAGGCTTACCTTAAAGATATAAAAACAGCAATTGCTGTAAAAGCTCAGCAGGTCTGGGAAGGGTCACTGGACACTAAATATTAACTCTGATTTCTCTCCACAGATGCTGCCAGACCTACCGAGCTTTTCCAGTAATATCTGATTCTGATTTACAGCATCTGCAGTTCAGTTCAGTTCACCTTAGTAATGTCCTCTGTAGGTCTGATCATAGAACCACAACGACACCAGCTCTGTCTGGCTCAATCCTGTTACCAGGAGAGGTGGGATCAGGAGTAAAGTTCAAAAATCCTCACTGCCACCTTCAAATCTCTTCATGGTCTCAGACCGCCCTTTTCCAGCAACAAGATATCGATTTACTGTTGTGTTAATGTCACTGGGATATTAATCCAGGCTAATGTTCTGTGGACAAACACAGAGGATACTGGAGAAACTCAGCAAGTCCGGCAGCATCTACGGAGAGAGAAACAGAGTAAATGCTTCAACGTCAGTGGGTCTCCTGCTCTGAAACTTGAAATGTTAGCTCTGTTTCTCTCTCTCTCTCTCCACAGATACTGAATTTCTTAATCATTCTTTGTATTTCTCTCAGAATTACAGCATCCACAGTATTTTGCCTTTATTCTAATGTTCTGGGGATATGGGTTTTAATTTAATCTGGGGATGGTGAAATTTGAATTTGATTTGAAAACTAAATCTGGAATGTAGGAAAGAACCTAATTTAACACTGACAGTGTAACACCTGCTTATCGTAAATACCCATCGGGTTCACTCATGTTCTTTAGGGAAGGAAATCTGCCATCCTTACCTGGTCTGACCTACCTTGGACCTAAGGCAATCTGGCTGACTCTTAAATGCCCTCTGGCCAATTGATCAATAAATGATTGATAAATGTCAGCACAGCCGACCACCCCCATGTCCCATGAGTGAATTTTAAAAAACTGTTTTGTTCACATTTTTCCCATAGTGTGGAGCCCAGAATTGTGCATAATACTCCAGCTGACATTTCACAAGTGTTTTGTTCTAAGTTCAGCATCATATCATTGCTCTTCTACTTTCTGTTCCTATTAAAAATGCCCAGGATACTCTATGCTTCATTAACTGCTCTCCTCAGCTGTTCTGCTACTTCCAATGATCTGTACACTTGTATATCCAGGTCCTTTTGCTCCTGCAAACCTTTTGAACTATAGCCCTTATTTAATATTGTCTTTCAATGCTATTGCTACCAAAATGGCAGCATTTTGACTGGGTGGCTCAGTGGTTAGCAATGCTGCCCCACAGTGCCAGGGATAGGGGTACAATTCCACCTTTGGGTGACTGTCTGACTGTGTGGAGTTTGTACATTCTTCCTGTGACTATATTGGTTGCCTCCCATGGTCCAAAGATGTGTAAACTAGGTGGATTAGCCATTGGAAATATGGGGTTATAGGTATCTGGATGGGCTGCTCTTTGGCGGGTTGGTGTGGACTTATGGGATACACGGCCTGTGTCCACACTGTAAGGATTCTGTGAAAGGGCATCACACCTCTCCGTGTTAAACTTCATCAGCATATTCCACCACCTTTTGTATGTCCTTTTGAAATTCTACACTCACAGAATACGATGTTTTTAATTCAGTGTCATGAGCCAACATTGAAATTGTCAGGATCTTGATCAGGAATCTATATCAGGAAAAGCAAGGACCCCAATACTGACCCATTCCTTGGATATATGTCATCCTGCCGCAATGTCGAATTAAGTCCCAACAATTTATCCATCACTCCCTCCTTCAAAATGTTAAAATACTGCAAGTGATAGAGTTCGTTCCTCTCAAACTATGAAAGTATTTATTTAATACCTCACCTTTGCCACAAACCTTCAGGTGTAAGTTCCCATGGTGGTCCCTAATTTGCCCTTTTGCCACCTGTTTATCGTTTGTGTATCCATAGAAGACTTTGAGATTCTCTGCCAGTCTTTTCTTATAATCTCTCTTTGCTTCTCCAATACTCTTGTTCACCTCTCCTTTGAACCTTTTGTATTCCCTTTTGGTTCCCAATTCCTTGACACTTACCATATGCACAATATTTCTTCTTTATCTTAGTTTTATTTTTTTAAATCCAGGGAGCTCTAGATTTATTGCCTCACCTTTTCCTGCTGACCTTTTGTTACATTGCATCTGGCCCAACTCTGCACATGCTCCATTGAAGTCTGCTCTGTCTTAGTGAATTATTCGTAGTCTGGATTGGGTATTATCCTTCTCTATCTCCAGCTGATCATTATTTCTTAAATGTTCCCAATTGTCACTTATTCCACTTGACCCGTGGCATTTCCAACAGCCCGGTCCAATAAAGCATCCTTTCTTGTTAGACTAGACACATACTGCCGGAAGAGATATTCCTGAATGTAATCTTGGAATGTTTGCCTCTCTCTGCCCTTTACACTGCTACTATCCCTGTCCACATTTGGGTTATCATGATGTGGAGGTGCTGATGTTGAACTGGGGTGGACCAAGTCAGAAGCCTCCGTTCCTGATGAAGGCCTTTTGCCCGGAACGTTGATTTTCCTGCTCCTCGGATGCTGCCTGACCTGCTGTGCTTTTCCAGCACCACTCTGATCTAGACTCTGGTTTCCAGCATTTGCAGCCCTCACTTTTACCAAGTCAGAAACTGTACAACTCCGGGTTATAGTCCAACCGATTTATTTGAAATCACAAGCTTTTGGAACGCTGCTCCTTTGTCAGGGGAAGTCCTTGACTTCCAATAAACCTGTTCGGCTATAACCTGGTATTGGATGACTTTTATATTTGGGTTGTTCATGTACCCCCATGATAACAACTCCATAATGGTTGCTTCTCTCTATAATTTCCCTGCAGGCTTGTTCCTTTACACCCTTTCTATTAGCTGGGAGTCTATAGACTGCACTGAGAATGTAATTGCACCCTTCTTTTCCTTAGCTCCGTCCAAATTAATTCTGTCGTTGAACTCTTTGGGACATGCTCTTTCTCTAGCACTGCAATGCTCTCCTTATCCAACACCACCATCCCTCTTGCTCTCCTTCCTTTCTGAAGACCTTGTACCCAGGAATATTTAACACCCCAGGGCTCTGTTATAACCGCAGCATCATATTTCCACATGGCAACTTGTTCCTGCAATTCTCTAAATCTTACTGATACTGAGCAATATGTCGTGATATCAGGTCAGGTGACTTAAGGTTTGATTAGAACATAGAACATAGAACAATACAGCACAGAACAGGCCCTTCGGACCATGATGTTGTGCCGAACATTTGTCCTAGCTTAAGCACCCATCCATGTACCTATCCAATTGCCGCTTAAAGGTCACCAATGATTCTGACTCTGCCACTCCCACAGGCAGCGCATTCCATGCCCCCACCACTCTCTGGGTAAAGAACCTACCCCTGACATCCCCCCTATACCTTCCACCCTTCACCTTCAATTTATGTCCCCTTGTAACACTCTGTTGTACCCGGGGAAAAAGTCTCTGACGGTCTACTCTATCTATTCCTCTGATCATCTTATAAACCTCTACCAAG
>NC_057742.1:30445767-30461979 GCF_004010195.1 Chiloscyllium plagiosum | reverse complement strand
GTTTACCCTGTATTCCGCATTCTTATTTGTCCTTCCAAAATGGACAACCTCACACTTGACAGGCTTGAACTCCATCTGCCACTCCTCAGCCCAGCTCTGCATCATATCTAAGTCCCTTTGCAGCTGACAACAGCCCTCCTCACTATCCACAACTCCACCAATCTTCGTAACATCTGCAAACTCCACCAATCTTCGTATCATCTGCATTAGTAGGTGCATTTTTAGCTTAAAGGCAGACAATGGCAGATGAAGGTGAAGATGCATAAAGAGGGAATTCCAAAGATTATCACCTTTGTAACCTACAAGCCTACGACTGACCGATCTGATTTGTCCTCATCCTCTATTTGTCCAACATGTAATGGATGTACCTTTAGCTGGCTAGGCCCCTTGCTTTGTAATTCCCATGTTAAATGTCTTCACTTGCCTCTCCTACTTTAAAGCCCTCTGTAAAATCCACTTCTTTGATCACATCTTTAATGTCTCTTGTATCTCTGGGCCAGTTTGGATCCAATGATGTACCTACAATGTAGCTTGGGACATTTCTCTCGTCGAGAGGTGCTATAGAAATGCAAGTTGATATGGTTTCTTGGATCAAACACGACTGCCAGTACGATGTGGCCTGAATGTTCTGCCAGACGTGAGCTTACATGACACTTAATACAAAGATTGTGTTTTCATTAAGACAGATGTCTTGAAGTTAATTCACAACACTATTTGCACTGATGTGCAATATCTTAATTATACACAGACGAAGTTCTGTGCTTACTGACTATTAATGTACATAACATACAGATACATTACATACTGACTGACTGATTGAACACATTACACAGGTTCCACTGTACTAAGCAGAGGATAACTGAAAATGAGGATCTTTATACCAGAGAGCCACATACCTTTGTGTCATGGGAAATGTGCTAAAGTTGTGTAACTTAAAAGGGTTCAGAAAGGATTTACAAGGATGTTGCCAGGGTTGGAGGATTTGAGCTATAAGGAGAGGCTGAATAGGCTGGGGCTGTTTTCCCTGGAGCACTGGAGACTGAAGGGTGATCTTATAGAGGTTTATAAAATCATGAGGGGCATGGATAGGTTAAACAGACAAGATCTTTTTCTCAGGGTGGGGAATCCAAAATTAGGTGGCATACAGTTAAGATGAGAAGGGAAAGGTTTAAAAGGGACCTAAGGGGTAACATTTTCATGCATTGTGTCGTGTGTGTATGGAATGAACTGCCAGGGGAAGTGGTACAATCGCAGCTGGATTGGTATATGAATAGGAAGGGTTTAGAGCGATATGGGCCAGTTGCTGGCAAATGGGACTAGATTAATTTAGGATGCCTGGTCGGCATGGATGAGTTGGACCAAAGGGTCGGTTTCTGTGCTGTACATCTCTATGACTCTATGTGCCTATTTTAATGCTACTCTGACTCTCAAGTCAATGTGGTGTTGAAATGAAATGGATGCTGGGGATTTGGAAAGAAATAAATACAGCAAAATTAATTTTATAAAATCAACAGTTTAAATAGTTTGATAAGTGACTAAAGAACATGGACCCTGATCCTGCTTTAAAAATAAGCAAGTGTTTAATAGCTCCAGTTATTATCAGCATGAGAACACACCGGTATATTTAATTAGAGGCTGCTATTTAGCAGCCCAAGGGTAATGCTGGTGTAACGGTAATATCTTGGGTTTAGTAATCCTGTGGGATTGGAGAGTGACTCAAATCCTAGCACAACAGATGGTGGCAATCATTGCTTATTGCAAAAACGTATTTGGTTCACTTACATTCTTTCGGGAAGGAAATCTGAGGTTCTCACCCAGTCTGGCCTCTATGTGACTGCCAACCAACAGCAATGTGGTTAACTCTTAACTGCCCTTTGACATGGACTAGCAAGTCATCCATTGTCAAAGACAAAAAGGCACATGCTTTGTGCAGGGATTGTTTTTTCTCAACCACCTGCTGTGACTCAGAATAGAAAGAACTTAAAGTGAGGAGTGTTATTATTGCAGGTAATGTCTTGTTTTCAATTTTTAAAAAAAATGAGAGTTTTTTTTTGTTTTCTTTAAGTCTAATCTTTCTTTGTCTCTAACTCCCCTGATTTATTTCTTTGCTATTGCTTTATTTCTACAGAACCTTTAAGTCTGTTTAGTTTCACAGGTAGCTTGAGCCTAAACTTTCAGGCGTCAGATTCCCTGCTGCCTGCTCTGTGCCCCCTTGTTATTCTATCTTTGCAGGATGGAAAGACTGAGCTGACAGATAAGGGAACAGTCTATAATGCACAGGACGTGACATGAAACGTGAAACATCGATCTAAAAAGCTATCCTGAAATTTATAGACTCACAAGTACCTTCGGAGCACTGCATTGCTAGAGGTGCCAGCTTTCGGATCCAAGGCAGGATCCTGACTGAATAAACATACAACATGTCAAGACACAAGGAGAGCTGCTCATATTTTTTATTTGAACTTCCTTCAGAATAAGCGCCTTCTGTTTTTGTAGTACCTCTGAGCCAGAAATATAGAACATAGAACAGTATAGCACAAGAACAGGCCCTTTAGCCTGCCGTGTCTGTGCTGACTACGCTGCCATTCTAAACTAATTGCATCTGCTAACACATGGTCTGTATTCCTGTATCCCCTGCCTGTTCACGTGTCTGTCTCCATTCATCACCTCACACGTGTCTGGTCTTAAACTTCATCTGTTATTCCTCCATCCAGCTTTCCAACTGATCTGTATCCTGCTGCATCCTTTGATAAACTTCTTCACCAAATTTTGTGTCATCTGCAAACCTAGGTTCAAGTCCCCACTGCTACTGAGGTGTCGAGTTGGATTGAAAACATACAACCAGCCACCTGCTGAGTATTTCCTGTTTTTTTGGTTAGATTCCCTACACTGTGGAAACAGGCCCTTTGGCCCAACAGGTCCACACCCAGACATACTTCCCTCTGCCTAATGCACCCAACACTATGGGCAATTTAGCATGGTCAATTCACCTAACCTGCACATCTTTGGACAGTGGGAGGAAACCAGAGCCATACCCACACAGACAGTCGCCCGAGGTTGGAATTGAACCTGGGTCCCTGGTGCTGTGATGCTAGTGTGCTAACCACTGAACCACCATGCCACCCTGTAATTCAATGTTTGAATCTGCAAATACTTTACAGTTAATCTAAAATCCAAAGATCTTTAAAATACAGATTTAAATTAAAAAAATTAAAATGTGAGGTTGCTATGAGGCTACATGTTATCCAAGACAATTTAAAACCCTTCCTTGCTCTATCAGGTAAGGGTTGGTAATTCATTTTTGTTTAATCATGTGGTTTGGTGCCACAGTATGAGTCTGAGTAGTATACAGACTGCTTGAGGTAAAGACTAAGTCAATAATTATCTTCAAAGTTACACTTTATTATAAATTAATACTAAATATTGCTATACACAGTGATCGTAGATATACTAGATTCTGATCTTAACACTTGCGTTATTAAGTATTAAACATTTTTGTCATCTTTGTGTGTTCATGTCCATGTGTTCCCGCCCTTTGTCATCTGGTCTAACTCCTGATGAAGGGCTTATGCCTGAAATGCCGTCTCTCCTGCTCTTCGGATGCTGCTTGACCTGCTGTGCTTTTTCAGCACCATCTTTTGAATCTGGTCTAATTCTGCCCACACTGTGCTATTCATGTTCAGTGATGTGCAGTGCTGTGACATCACCGTAGAGTTGCTCAAGGGTCATGAGGCCATTGTGCAATGCTTTGTCACGATGCACCTATATTTCATTTATTTTAGAGAAATATAACAGCAAAATCAGGAAAATGTGATTCCTATTAGACTGAATACTTAAAGGTGCAACTGTGACAAACTGTTGCATTTTACTGACTTGTTACAGGAACTGCACTGTTAGCAGTAGCATCACTATGCAGGACACTGGCATTACCGATACGGGTCGAGTCAAGCATTAATACCATAATTTCAAGATAGGGAGCTCTGGCTTTTGTGATATAATGGAGCATATGATAATGGAGAGTATCTGCTACACTGTAGGACTCCGACTGAGCCAAAATGAGCATGGTTATTAGAAGTTAAAAAGCCAATTACCTTAAAAAGTCTTTAGACTCCAACAATCACTCTTTAGCCACCTGCTGAGTAATTCCTGTTTTTTTAGATTAGATTCCTTACAGTGTGGAAACAGGCCCTTTGGCCCAACAAGTCCACACTGACCCTCTGAAAAGTAACCACCCACACATACTTCCCTCTTCCATAATGCACCTAAAACTATGGGTAATTTACCATGGTCAATTCACCTAATCTGCACATCTTTGGACTGTGGAAGGAAACAAAGCAAACCCACACAGACAGTTGCCCGAGATTGGCATCGAACCTGGGTCCCTGGTGCTGTGAGGCTAGAGCACTAACCACCGTGCCACCCTATAATTCAATGTTTTGACTGTAACCTCCAGTGCACAAACTGATTGCTGTATTTGGCTATGTAACAGTGGCTGTATTTCATACAATGTTTATGGATGTCTTGGGATTTTGATAAGAAGCTAACTAAGGTAAAGCCACCATAGTCCAAGCGGACCAAAGGACTGCTCATTCCTTAGAGAGAGATACAACTGATGGTAGTTTAACCCAAGGGTCACCACACCTCAGGAGCAGGGAGAGATTGTGAAGGAAGAGGCCTTTATGGTGTCTCAGTTAGTGCAGGAATTGAACCCATGCTATTACTGCTAGCTGTGCTAGCCACTTAAACTGGTTGATCCCTAAATACCATCGGGTTTTAAGGTTTTCTCCTTACATGAATAAATGCTGCCCTCTTGTGGTGTTTGCATGTGGGATATAACTGATCCTTCAGTTAGACAGAAGCACATTAGCTCTTCTGATTGCTCCATGTCTTTTTATAGATAACAAAGTCAATCCTTTTTTGACAGGAGTCTCTCCAGACATTCAAAAATTACACTTTAGACCTTGAAGTGGAGTTGCAGTTCGATAGGATAGTGAAGGCAGCGTTTGGTATGCTTGCCTTTATTGGTCAGTGCATTGAGTATAGGAGTTGGGAAGTCATGTTGCGGTTGTACAGGACATTGGTTAGGCCACTTTTGGAATATTGCATTCAGTTCTGGTCTCCTTTTTCAACTCAGGAAAGATTTGCAAGGATGTTGCCAGGGAAAGAGGGTTTGACCTAGAGGGAGAGGCTGAACATGCTGGTGCTGTTTTCCCTGGAGTGTCGGAGGCTGAGGGGTGACCTTATAGAAATTGATAAAATCTTGACGGGCATGGATAGGGTAAATAGGCAAGATCTTTTTGCTGGGGTGAGGGAGTCCAGAACTAGAGGGCATAGGTTTAAGGTGAGAGGGGAAAAGATTTAAAAGGACCTAAGGGGCAACTTTTTCATGCAGAGGGTTGTGTATATGTGTGGAATGAGCTGCCAGAGAAAGTGGTAGAGGCTGGTACAATTATAACATTTAAAAGGCATCTGGATCGGTATATGAATAGGAAGGGGTTAGAGGGATATGGGCCAAGTGCCGGCAAATGGGACTAGACTCGTTTAGGATATCTGCTTGGCATGGACAAATTGAACTGAAGGGTATGTTTCTGTGCTGGATATCTCTATGACTCTATGAATCTGTGACATATTTGCTCAAAGTGACAGTTTGCAATCTCAACCATGTGGAGGACAGTAAGGGGTTGGTAATGCGGCAATAAGTGAAAGGAGTTTCAATAAAATTAAACGGTTTCAGAGAATCTTACAAACTCTGAGAAAGCTTTTAAAACCAGAAAACAGTTGGATTCAATTTGTTCTCAGTGACATACACAAACCTTCTATCTGCTGTGGCTCCTAATGCCCAAATTTGTCATGATTAGTGCCAGTATGATTAATGCTATTGTGATGAACTTTTCTGCGTGGCTGCTATTGGGAAATCTCAAGGTTTAGATGCCAACACAGAGTTTTGCCAATCCTCCAGGATTATCCTGGAGACTGCAGGAATTAAGACATTGATCTGAGCAAGTCAGACGAAAACAAAATCATCAGTTTGGGGAAAAAAATGCATGTTTAGCTTTTTCTTTGACCATTTTTGGTTTATGAGGAGAAGGGAAATCAGTCAAGAATCATGCTGTCAGGGAACAAAAAAAGGGACGTTGTTTCTCGGTGAAAAGTCAGTCACCGTGTTGATGGACATCTCAAGTGGCCAATGGCTGAATCTCTGACACAAACGGGTTGGAGGGTCATGTGACCCACCCTCCAGGAATACAATGAGACAGAGTTGGTAACCCAAGTTCGGGTTAGGAACAGATTTTAAGGAGAAATCGAGTCATAGAGTCATAGAGATGTACATCATGGAAACAGACCCTTCGGTCCAACCTGTCCATGCCGATCAGATATCCCAACCCAATCTAGTCCCACCTGCCAGCACCTGGTCCATATCCCTCCAAACCCTTCCTATTCATATACCCATCCAAATGCCTCTTAAATGTTGCAATTGTACCAGCCTCCACCACATCCTCTGGCAGTTCATTCCATACACGTACCACCCTCTGCGTGAGAAAGTTGCCCTTTAGGTTCTCTTTTATATCTTTCCCCTCTCACCCTAAACCTATGCCCTCTAGTTCTAGACTCCCCCACCCCAGGGAAAAGACTTTGTCTATTTACCCTATCCATGCCCCTCATAATTTTGTAAACCTCTATAAGGTCACCCCTCAGTCTCCAATGCTCCAGGGAAAACAGCCTCAGCCTGTTCAGCCTCTCCCTGTAGCTCAAATCCTCCAACCCTGGCAACATCCTTGTAAATCTTTTCTGAACCCTTTCAAGTTTCACAACATCTTTCTGATAGGAAGGAGACCAGAATTGCACGCAATATTCCAACAGTGGCCTAACCAATGTCCTGTACAGCTGCAACATGACCTCCCAACTCCTGTACTCAATACTCTGACCAATAAAGGAAATATTGTGATTAGAAGAAATCCAGAGCAATTGCTCAGAAGACGTTCATGGATTGGGAGTCAGTGAAGAGAGCGAAGGAAGAGGAAACATGCTTTAACAGACCTAGGAAAGGAAGAAGAGCAGGGAAGAAGAACCTGGCACCCAGATTCGATTCCAGCCTCAGGCGACTGACTGTGTGGAGTTTGCACATTCTCCCCGTGTCTGCGTGGGTTTCCTTGCTTCGGTTTCTTCCCACAATCCAAAGATGTGCAGGTTAGGTGAATTGGCCGTGCTAAATTGCCCATAGTGTTAGGCATATTAGTCAGAGGGAAATGGGTCTGGATGGGTTACTCTTCAGAGGGTCGGTGTGGACTTGTTGGGCCGAAGGGGCTGTTTCCACACTGTGGGGAATCTAATCTTCTCAAAAATCCTTTTATTGTTTTGGCCAAAACTATAATGGAAGGGGTAAGTAATAAGTAAAAGATAGAGACACAAGTACTCCAAATATCGTGCAGCGTTTGGTCATTCTAGTCTGTAGGTTTATATCTATTTTTCACAGCAGTTGCTATAAGTCTATCTCTGCGAATGAGTGTCCATTGGCATCTACAGAGTGCTTACAGTGTGGTGGGTCATAATAGGGCCTTGGGTAGTGTTATAGAACGGAGGGACCCAGGGGTTCTGGCACATAATTCTTTGAAGTTTGTGTCACAGAGTGATTAAGAAGGCATTTAGCACACTTGCCTTCATTTCTCAGTCTTTTGGGTTTCGAAGTTGGGAAGTTATGTTGAGATTATACAGAATGTTGGTGAGGCCTCTTCTGGAATACTGTGTCCAGTTCTGGTCATCCTGTTAAAGGAAGGATATTATTAAGCTAGAGAGGGTTCAGAAGAGATTTACCAGGATGTTGCGGGTATGGAAGGTTTGAGGTTTATAGAAAGACTGGATAGGCTGGGACTATATTCACTGGAGCATAGGAGGTTGACAGGAGACCTTACAGAAGTTTATAACATAATGAGAGGTAAGATGGAGTTAATGGTAGTTGGCTTTTCCCTAGGATAGGGGGATTTTAAGGCTGGGGGAAATTTTTGACACAGAGGGTGGTTTGCGTGTGGAATGACCTTGCACAGGAATTGGTGGATGAGGGTACAATTAGAACATTTAAAAGACATTTGGATAAGTACATGAATGGGAAAGGTTGGGAGGGATATGGGCCAGGAGCAGGCAGGTGGGACTAGTTTAGCTTGGGATTATATACGGCATGGACCGGTTAGAGTGAAGAGTCTGTTCCCATGCTGTATGACTCTATGACTTTAAGTCCTATTCTAGGACTCAATGAGCAAGGAACTTGTACTCACAGTCACCTTCAGGCTTCAACTTATAAATCTGGTGAAAATACTACAATGGTGAGTGGTAAGGACAGGAGAAATCACTGGCCAGGCCAGGTGATGGTAAGCAAGTGGAATCTTCACCATGATTATTCATAGCTCCAGACTACAACGGACCTGTAAAAGGAATCTAATCGGACCTATGTCACCATGGTGACTCAGGCTCTCTTGGGGAGTTGGTAGGGCAGTTGACATGGATCAGTTTGGTGCCAATAACACATGGTCCAATCCCTGTTCAGTATGAGATGGATTCGTTGGGAATGGGACCTTCGTCTTTGGCCTACCTGAGGTCAGGGGTCATGGGGCTGTGAGTCAGACCTAATTTCGGGCACAGAACTGAAGAAGGTATTGATGTTTGTTGAGATGAATAGACATCTGCCTACAGTTACAGATGGCAAGATAACAATGAGGTATTAATACCTCTAAAGGTGACTGTTATAAACAGAATGAGAAAGGATACAAGACAGCCCTCACAACATAGGTAAAGCCTCACTATCTATCTCCGGCTCTCTGGAGTTTGGACCCAATATACTGGATGGATCTGCAAACTAACCTGACCAATGGTAGACAGTTTAAACCCAGTCTAACAATTATGTAATAAAACTTAACAACATAACGGACCTGTCCAATCACAGTCTACCTTGACCATTGACTATATCCTTGACCCAACACGACTGTATAACCAATCCTCTATCACCTGCCTCACCATTTCCCCAGCTGTCCACTCCTCAGCACCAACTATTCTCTGCTCAGCCTGGCCCACAGCCCCACGCTGACTAACACCCCCTCAACACTCTGTCTGACCCCATTATCCCCCAAACAAATGGGCCCCTCCTCACCCAACTCACAACCACTTTGACTCAACGCTAATAACCATCAAGTAGCCACCCACTTCACACACTCATTCACTCACACACATTCATTCACTCACTCATCCACTCACTGACTCACTCACTCACTCACACATTCATTCACACACCCATTCACTCGCTGACTCACTCACTCACAACCATTCACTCACTCACTCGACCGTTCAGTGATTAAAGGTCTGGGATATTTGATGAACTGACCTGAGTATCACAGCAGGAGCCACAAGAGTCTTCCCACATTCCCTGACCCTATAAGAATCCACTAGCCCTGGATAGGGGCCATTGTGCTGCCCATTTCACTGCCGGTTGGGAACTGAAAATCTCACAGGAAACTGGCTGTGATGTTGAGCTTACAAAATCTTCAGCGGCAGTGCCAATTTGACCAGCATTACAAGCAGGTGTGAGATTGAGGCTGTGGGTGTGAATAATAATGTAAATAATTCATTACACAATGTCTTTCAGCATAGTAGAAGTTCCAAGGCACCTTAAAGTAGGAAGCATTTGGGATAGGTAACAAAATGTTTGGTCTAAACTCGAAGGTTTCAAGAAGCATCTTGATGGGAGGAGTGACACGTGAAGGGATAAATGGAGTGAATTCTGACTAATTGCTGAAATAACTGAGGGGATAGCTCTGTGGACGGTAGGGAGATTGAGGATGGCTACGTGGCAAGGAGTGATGACACTCTGGCCCTCTGGGTAGCTATGATGCTGGAAAAAACTACAGTGATTCGGGTGGCAGCGATTTCAACCCAAGCCTTCAGCTGCTGTATTGGAAATGAATACAGATCAGTGACGCAAAAGTGATGAGTGACCAATCTTGTTTGTAACATGAACAATCGCAAAACTGTAGACTCCTGTCCGGCCTGTGCAACAGCTGACTATCGAAACTTCCACAGTGACTTCATCAATACGCTCGGAATTTCTGCTGAGAGCAAACATGGAAACGAGGTGGGTCTTGGAGGCGAGGGGGGGGGGGTGTGGGGGGGGTGGTGGTGGTGGCAGGGGATAGAGTGAAATAACCTCATTTATTTATAGAATTCTTGGAATAAATTACACCACGCAGAAATGCTGTGGCAGGCCAGGGTAAATAATGAGAGTGCCTGAGACGCACACCACTATATAAATCTGTTAGGAATTACATATTGAGACAGAGCAATAAAGTGTGGAATACAAACAGCAGCCATTTTGTTATTAACACACCATCAATCTGTAATGGCCTGTGAGTGAACCAGAGAAGGGACAGCTCTGCATCACTTCAGGCATAATGCCATTTGTCGGCTCTTTATAAGTGAAGTGTTCACGGCAGAGATCCTGTTATCTTCAAATTGAGCAGCATTGAGTTGGATATCAGTTGGCTGGACTTGACTTTGGAAAGTGGGTCTTTACACTGTGAGAGAGAGAAAGGACAGAGGACAAGAGTAAAGCTACCAAGAATAGGGAGAAAAGAGTGAACACATCGTCAGAACTCACGAACAAGCATCGCTGTAATTATTTTGCCAGTGAAGGAAGAAGTGATGACATTAAAACAAAAAAACAGCAATTCATTGCCGTGGAGGACAGGAACGGACCATTCACCCCCAACAAACTGACTCCAACCAGGCAGCCACTAAAGCACAATCCCTTTTATCCTTGTTTCAGGCCTTCTACCTCAAATCGCACTCCATCATATATCTCTCTCCATAGACTCAGTGTCACTGGAGGGCCATGCACCATCCTGCCATTTTGAGAGTGAAGAGATTCTGATTGTTTTGGTTGTTTCCATGTAAATATGCTCTGATGTTCCACTCGAGATAGGCTTGAGATGGTGACAGAGAAAAGATTGTATCCTGCCTGGGGTCAGGCCCATCATGAGCTCCCTGTCAGAATCCTGCCTCTTCCTGTAACATCTTCGAGCGAGTCAGCGATTTCACACACATGGTGCATAATCCCACACCCAGGCCGCAGACTGCGCTTAGGGATGGAGCACGATGGACATGCAGCTAAACTGTGTCTGCACCTCACCGTGTGGTATGCTTACTGCAGACCTGTCTTCATACACAGTGGTAGGCAAGGCCTGTTTGATTTAGTGTGGTAGAGGAAAGCCACTTCCTGGTCTAACCTGCATTTACTCTGGTCTTGACCAGGAAGCGTTTTATTGCACATTAGCACCAACTGACAGGTTACATTAATATGTTGGGCACTATTACAGACCATGAGGAGGATCTTGATAATTAGATTGAACCCCTTTGCATCCTTATACTTCTCTGCCCCAAAGTCCGTATGGGATCATTATGGTGAGTGGAGTTACAGTACTCCTCAGTATTAATCCTTTCAGACCCATGTACAAGTTTATCTTTTCAACTCTCAGATGGTGAGTAAGCTGCTTGTTTTAGTTCAATGTTCTGCTTAGATACAAAACTCCTCACCCAGAGGCCCCCTGATTGACAAGTGAACACTTATACTTACAAGCATGCTCCCATAGAGGGGTGTACTAATATTAATTTTAAAGATTTGATATATGAATGTTCATACTCATAAACTGCTGTTTCGCTTTGTCCCGCATTGTGTTCCGACTTGTTCACAAATTGACTTGCAGACAGACTTCAGAATAGAGTGCATTTGCAAAGTGGGGATTACCTGTTAGACATCTGTTTAGGCCAGATCGAAGCCAATGTCATTGCTGCTGGTTCATTGAATCCTAAGGACTGCGGGCTGGATGGATGTTTTAATTTTTTTTTCAGCCAACGCCATAAAACATTCCCTAATAAAGAGCATGTTTCCCTCCATGAACAATCTACAAACTCATCCCATCAGCTCCTGTTTCTCTTCCCCCTCAGTGTCATTACTGGGGTCGAGGGCTGTGGAAGTTGGTGCTTGCTGTGTCACGTTCAGGTTAACAGGAACAGGACATCCATCCCGAACTGCTGCAGTGATGTGAATTTGTCTCATGATGTTTGCTTAGAGTTGACAATCTGGCAGAGTTTTAACACCACTAAATGCAGCATCATCACAAAGCATGATTATTTAGTCAACAGCATTTGGCAGGAACTTTCGGGAACAAGTTGATAAAGCTCTCTCTGGTTATAACTTAGAGTACAGCTGTCCACTGATGATGTTCAAGGAGATAGGGTGCGATTTTTATCAGCTGCAACTGTGCTCAAATTTTACTGAAATATTGATCATTGTAAGCTTTGATTCTTGCTTCCCTGTCCTTGATGCTTTTTTGAATACTCCTCACCATTATGCTGACTCATTTGTATCGTAAAATCATTAAAATGGCTGTAGAGGAATTTGTCAATCCATTTGTCAATATGTTGGACCATTTTATCAAGGGGAGATGCAGTGGGTAACATCCCTGCCTCTGAACCACAAGCTCTGTTTTCATCTCCCACTCTACAGGGTTTGATGAAAGGTATGGTTAAACATGAAGAGTGTTAACCTTCTAGCTCACACCAGTGACAGGTTGTATGTGACTCCAGACCATAGCAATCGGATTGACTCTTTACTGTCCTCTGGGCAATCAACACTGGCCTAGCTAGTGACACCCACATCCTGTGAATGAATCATGAAGATAAAAGAGTTATGAGATAAGTGGACAGGGCAGCACTTTTTTTCCCATTAATAGAGAAATCAAAGGTCAAGGGGTATAAACTTGATATGTAAAGATCTAGAAGACTAAGGGAAGAGTTGTGGAGATTGTTTTATCTCCAAGAGGGTGATAGTGGTGTCTGGAACTCATTGCCTGAAAGAGTGACTGAGTCAGAAACACTCGTAATATTTTTTAATAGAATACCTAGTGTAGAAACAGGCCATTTGGCCCAACAAGTCCACGCTGACCCTCCGAAGAATATCCCACTTAAACCCATTCCCCTACCCTATTACTCTACATTTCCCCTGACTAATGCACCTAACCTACACATCCCTGAACACTATGGGAAATTTTGCATGGCCAATTCACCTGACCTGCACATCTTTGGACTGTGGGAGGAAATCGGAGCACCAGGAGGAAAGCCACACAGACACGGAAAGAATGTGCAAACTCCACACAGACAGTTGCCTGAGGCTGGAATCAAACCCAGGTCCCTGGCGCTGAGAGTCAGTATTGCTAACCATTGAGTCACCGTGCCAATCCCACTTTAGAAGTATTTAAATATTAAGTAGCATTGAAGTACCTTCCAGGATATGGCCACAGCTGGAAAATGGGATTGGTGTAAAGGACGTCATCTTTGCACTTTTCTATATTTTTGCTGCTGGACTAAATTGAGAAATGGACTATTTTAAAAACCACGGGTTGTGGTATGGATTACTGCATGTTTTAAAAGCAAGTTACCTGATACTCATTATAAGTTTTGTTTACACTGCTTCTTATGCAAGCAGTGAGGGAAAAAGAGAACTGGAGCCAGGGGGAATTACAAAAGGAAATCTAGTCAGCAACTTAACTGATTGGCTTGCGGATTTTTAAAAAATTCTTTCCTGTGTCATGGGTGTCACTGGCCAGCCAAAATGTATTGCCCATTCCTAGTTGTCCTTAAGAAGGTGATAGTGAGCTGCCATCTTGAACTGCTGCAGTCCATGTGCTATAGATTGGCCCACAATGTTATTAGGGAGTGAGTCACATGAAGCCTGAAGAAAGCCCATTTATTTCTCCTCGTGAGTCATTGTAAGCTGTGGTTTTTAACCAATAAGTCAGAGCCTTTATAAATGTCACTCTGTGCCTCTTGAAAACAAGGGGAAGTACCTAGAAAAGGAACATTGAGGAGAAATAAGTCCTGATCCTCCAAAATAGATCATCTCAGTGAAGCCTGTGGACAAGAACCATTGAATTGCCTTCCTAATCTTTCCTTCCACCCAAAACACCAATTTTCTTTTGTGTCTATCTCTGTCTGTATGTATATCTTGGGTGAGTTTTAGAAGGGAGTTCGAGTTTAAGCCAATAATGCAGGAATATGAAGTTGGGCCAAGATCATCCATTATCTCCTGAATGGTGGAACAGACTCAGGGAGCTGAAGGCCAACCTGTGTTCCCATGTTCCTATGCTACCCCATGCGCTATTTTAATTGTTTACCTGTAATTAGTTATTAATTGTAATGAGTAGTTCTTGTTACATTGAGAAATCTGATCCATGCTTTTGCAAATCTGGATGAAAAAATAGATATAACGCAGGCTTTTGCATATTTTTATAAAATCTTTCTTTTGTAATGACTCGAGGAATAATGGGCTTTGATTTCCATTGCACTACTCCAGTGGTAGTGTAGTCTGATCATTATTGACTGATGCAGACATGAAGATCCTCATAACCTGAGGATATACAAGTCTAACTCCCTCAAAAGTCTTGTCCCACTCAATCACATTCCACACAGCAAATTCCTCCACCTTAGAATCCCAACCCACATTTTTTGGACTTCTTCTTGTAGCCATCACCCTATACCCCATATTGAGAATTCGCTAATTGTGTGTATAGGAACATGAAGAGGCCAGTTGGTTCTCTTCAGCCTGTCTCACTATTCAATGAGATCATGGCTGACCTGTGGCCTAGCTCCATATGTCTGCCTTTGACCTGTATCCCTTAATCCGTATGCTTAACAAAAAATTGTCTATCTCAGATTTAAAATAAAAAAAACTGATCCAGCAATTTGTGAAAGAAAGGTCCAAACATCATAAAAGTGTTTCTTAAAACCTCTCCTGGACATTCTGATCCTAATTTTCAGCCTGTATCCCTAGTTGTCAAGTCCCCAATCAATGGAAACAATTGATCTTTATCAACCTTTTTTTTCAATATCTTGAAGAATTTGATCAGATCACTCTTTAAAACCCTCTAAAGTTTCAAGAAAATAGGCTTTTTTTTGTGTAATCTCTCCTCATAACTACATCCCTGGAGTCCAGGTATCATTCTGGTAAACCTATTTGAGAATACCTGAATGCGCTTCTCACTCCCACGTTTGGTTAAAAATCACATAACACCAGGTTTATCCAACAGGTTTATCTGGAAGCACTAGCTTTTGACCGCTGCTCATTTGTCAGGTAGCTCGTGGGATAGAAATATAGGACTTCTGACCTTTTACCATAAATTCTGTGTCCTATGATCCTGCCCCACTAGCTACCTGACAAAGGAGCAGCACTCCGAAAGCTGGTATTTCCAAATAAACCTGCTGGACTATAACCTGGTGTTGTGTGATTTTTAACTTTGTCCACCCCAGTCCAACACTGACTCCTCCACATCATTCCTGTATTTGTGCTAATGACTTGTCATGCTCTCGCAAGCTATCAATACTTTCATTCTCTTGAAAGTTAGACAGAATTTCTCGCAAGGCTGCACGATTTTCAGGAGAATGTGTCATAACACTGCACCCCAAATTCTTTACAAGTTATTCCCCCAGTCAACTCATTAAGAACCAAACACTAGATCAAAACCAACGACTTTAATAAAGAAGTATCTAGCAACACAACACTTTGAGTTAAACTGGCAGGAAAACCAGTAATAGAGTGAAACAAAAACAGGAGGTTAACAGGTGCTGTAACATTGTGCTCACCATGACGACAAGCTTGGCTGGAGGCATGCCCCTGACATTGGAGCCCCGTTGCCCTGGGTGACCTTGGTGGGTGTCCCCTGGTGATCTGATGCCATGTGGATCTTGGTTTGTGAGTGACTGGTGGGATGAGCCATCTCTGCCGCTATGATATCCAGAGACAGTGGCATCACTGTTGGCTGTCACCATTGGGAATAAGATTCAAGCTTCTGATCCCACTAGAAACACCTGGTCAACATCTGTCTGTCAGCCCCCCCTCAGAACCTTGTAGGTTTCAATAGGATCACTCCCCCACTGATCAAAATTCCAATGAATGAAAGCCCAAACTAATTAGCTGTTTTTGATAAGTCAATGTGTAAATTCATCTCATAGGAACTGCAGCAGGAAGCATAGGGTCAGGGAGTGGAGTGGGGACGATGATGGAGGAGTGGAGGGCAATGATGGGGGAGGAGGGTGATGATGGGGGGGAGTGGGGGTGATGATGGGGGAGTGGAGAGTGATGATGGGAGGAGTGGAGGTGATGGGGTGAGTGAGGGT
>NC_057742.1:30434877-30440902 GCF_004010195.1 Chiloscyllium plagiosum | reverse complement strand
GGTGATGATGGGGGAGTGGGGCAGTGATGATAGGGCATGGGGTAAATGAACTGGTGTGAAATGTGGAATAGATTGGGGCTTTTGTGGAGGAGATGATGGCCGGGGCATGGAGGGGAGAGAGAAGAATTGTCACACTGTAAAAATAACCCTGCAGTTTTAATTTTGCTTTATTTGCTGTAAACATAATGTAGAAGATTTGTCTACTGAAAAGCTGAGGTCTGGTGGATGGCGGTGGCAGGTATTGTGATGAAATCTCTAAGAATGTTAATGTGCCATGTTGGCATACATAGAATAGAGGAAAATAGCAAAGCTGTCAATAGAAACCAGAAACAATAAGGTAAGAGATGAATAAATAGTTAAGGGCCGATTAACAGGTGAATAATCTCATGGAGCTTTCCAAATATTGTAAAGTGAAAATTGATGGACAGTGATGAATTGATTTGGGTGGACTGGCAGTGATCACAAACTGCCCTGGTTATCGATGGGGGGAAAATCTAATGGGACAGAAAGGACTTATTACAAAAGGGGCAGGGTCCTGCCTGTTGGGAACTGGGTGTTAAAATTACTGACACTCTACACATTTAAACATCTCTGAGTTTCTCGAATAGATCTTTTTGAAGTTCATCTGAAGAAGTTTGATTATAAGTTCTGGTCCATTGTTTATAACACATTCATTTCTTTGTGTTTATGATCATTCTCTTTTAAAATGAAACATTTTGTGATGACGTGCTGCAGCTGGTCCTTTGGCAGCAGACAAAGTCAGGTTGAGAGCTGCAGTAAAACAAACTGACCTCAGATCTCATTTCTCTTCAGCTCCTATATGGGGGGCAGCCATTTTGCCCCTTCAGCCTGCTGTGCTATTCGGTATGATCATAGATGATCTTATTGTAGCCTCAGTTTTACTTTCCCTCTAATAGTGTCTGACTCTCTTGTTAGTGAAGAATCTGTCTACCTCTGACATAAAAATATTCAGTCACACTACCTCTATTGCATTCTGAGAAAGGATTTTCAAAGACATCTGATCCTCTGACAGAAAAACCCTCATCTCTGTCTTAAGTAGGAGATGCATTATTTTGAAACTATGTCCGCCAGTTTTATTTTCTCCCACATGGCGAAACATCCCTGCAGCGTCCACCCTGTCAAGTCCTCTCAGCATCTTACATGTTCCAATAGGATCATGCCCCATCCTTCTGAACTCAATGGGTCCAGGTTTAACCAGGGCAGCCTTTCCTTGGAAGTTAACATCCTCATCCCAGGAATCAGTCGAGTGAACCTTCTTGCAATGGCACCTGTCCTTTCTTAAACAAGGGGACCAGAAATGAACTCACCCGTGCAATTGTAGCAATAAATCCCTACTTTTATATTCTATTCATCTTGCAATAAACCACATTCCATATACCTTCCTGACCACTTGCTATTAACGTTTTTGTGACTCATGTGCCTGCATTTCAAGATCCCCCTGTTACTCAGAATTTGGAAAAGACAATCAACCTGGATAAAGGGGAACGTGTGGATGCAGCATATTTAAATTTTGAGAAGGCTTTCAATAAGGTGCCACATCAAAGGTTACAATACAAACTAAGAGCTCATTGTGTAGAAATGACTTTATCAAATCGATAGAGGGTTGGTTAGCTAACAGAAAACAGAGTCAAGATAAGAGTGGAAAAGCACAGCAAGACAGGCAGCATCCAAAGAGCAGGAAAGTCGATGTTTCGGGCAAAAGCCCTTCATCAGGAATTTCCTTTTCACATATTATAGCTGCCTGATTGCATTGAGACTTTCCACACATCTTGCTCCTTACTAATAGATTCCAGTACTTTCCCAAAGACAGATATTAAGCTAACTGACCTGTAGTACCCCTCTTTTTGTCTGCCATCTATATTCAAGGGTTACACTCACTCTTTTCCAATCTCATGGGATCTTTCCAAAATCCAGCAAATGTTGAAAAAAATTAAGACAATCAACCACTTCTTTTTAAACCCTAGCATGAAATCTGTCAGAACCAGGAGACTTGTCAACCTTTAGTTCCAATGTTTTTCTCAGTACCCTTCCTAAATGTTTGAAGTTCCTCCTTCCCTTTCGCCTCTTGATTTAAAGCATTTTGTGATATTATTTGTATTCTCTGCAGTGAAGAAATTAACGGCTCAATTCATCCGCCATTTCTTTCTTTTCTGATACTAATTCCCCAGGCTCAGTCTCAGCAGAACCAATACATATTGCACTTATTCCTTTCCTTTTTAAATTTTGTACAAACTCTCACTGTCTATTTTTATATTTCTACCTGTCTTTCTTTACTTCTCCCTTCTTATTACCTTTTTAACCATCTTTCATTGATATTTACTTTCTCTTCAATCTGCCACCAATCTTCATGGAATTATATACTTTTTTTTGCAAGTTGATTCTATCTTTAATATTCTTAGTTCAGCACAGTTGGTGTGGTTTGTCCTTCCCTGAGAGTTTTTCTTTGTCTGAATGTATCTTTGCTCAATGTTACGAAGTATCTTTGAATATCTCTGCCACAGCTTTGTTACTGATCTACCCCTAAACCTATCCTACAGCAGGCAGCTCTCAGCAATTATATTGGCAGATTTCAGTAAACAATGAACATTGTACAGGGGGAGTATGAGAAATGAGCTACTGTCAGCAGTACTTATTTGGAAATGGATATTTTCCATTCTTTTTAGAACACAGTGGTGCTCACAGATCCTCTATGTAAGTGAATTATAGATTGTATGAACACCCCAGCGTTATTTGGGGGCAGCACGGTGGTTAGAACTGCTGCCTCACAGCGCCAGAGACCCGGGATCAATTCTCGCCTCAGGCAACTGTCTGTGTGGAGTTTGCACATTCTCTCTGTGTCTGCGTGGGTTTCCTCCCACAGTCCAAAGATGTGCAGGTTAGGTGAATTGGCCATGCTAAATTGCCTGTAGTGTTAGGTGTAGGGGAATGGGTTGCTCTTCGGAAGGTTGGTGTGCACTTGCTAGGCCGAAGGGCCTGTTTCCACACTGTCAGTAATCTAATCTAATCTAAATTTCCCACCAGTCTTACTTCAGAGCATAAGAACATTAAGAGTGAGTTGAAGTTATTTAGTCTCTTAGGTCTTCCCCGTTCTTTGATTGGTTCCCGATTGACCTGCACATTAATCTCCTCTCCTCCTCCAACTGTGCACCATATCCTTTGACACCATCATCTTACAGGAATCCACCCATCCCAGTTTTGTAAGCTCCATATCACCAGCCTCCTGGATCAGAAAGTTATGAATTTCCGTCACCATTTGGTGTGAAGCAAGTGTCCCCCAGTTTTGCTCCTGAAAGACCTCACTCTCCTTTTAAGGTGATGTCCAGAGTTTTTGAAAAGATCTGTCACTTGGGTTGTGGATGAGGTCACAGATTTGTTCACTGAGCAATGCAGACGTTTCTTCCCCTCACTATGGGACATCGTCAGTGCATCTTCGATACGGTGTTGGTGCTCTGTCCCACCTGGTATTTTTGCACCTTTGTTACTTCTGGTTCTGTATCTGAATGGTTCGTATATGGGGTCCAATTCAATGTGTTTATTGATTGAGTTCCAGTTGGAGTGTCAGGCTTCAAGGAATTCTCTAGTGTGTCTCCGTTCTGCCTGTGCTATGATAGTTACATTGTCCCGGTTGAATTTGTGTCCTTTGAAATGAGAGAGTGCTGGTCATGTCTGGTGGTGGCGAGTTTGGACAGTTTTTTTCCTATTTGTCATATATTTTATGACTACCTGACTACTCAGACCCCTAGGAATCACAGTGGCCCACAACCCAGTAAACACCTTCCGCCAGCTCCTCACAAAGGTTAAAGACCCAACACCCACATCCAACAGGATGAACGTTATCTACAAGAAACCCTGCAAGAGCTGTGAAAGTCACGATACAGAATAAACGGAATAAAATTGACCATACAAGTGCACGAACGTCAACTTGCCACTACCAGACACGACTAGCACTCTCTCATTTCCAACCACACAGACAATGAAGGACACAAATTCATCTGGGACAATGTAACTATCATAGCATAGGCAGAACGGAGACACACCAGAGAATTCCTTGAAGCCTGGCACTCCAACCGGAACTCAATCAATAAGTGCATTGAACTGGACCCCATATACGAACCATTCAGATACAGAACTGGAAGTACCAAAAAGCAGAGACACACAAATACCAGGCAGGATAGACCACCAACACTTTATAGAAGATGCACTGATGGCGTCCCGTAGTGAGGCGACTAAACGCCTGGAGAAAACCACAGCAGCTCGGCGAACGAATCTACAATCTCAAGGTAATGTGCCTTCACACCTGATTTCCTAGATGCCATCGTTTCCCCTGGTTACACAAGCATCCAATCATCACCTTAATCAGGTCATGCCCCACCATACTAAGAGATTACAAAGTAGGTTAACGTAACGTATCCCCACAAACCTTGGTGTCAACTACTTAAGTCTTTACCGATCCCCTCCAAAACCAGTCATAGATGCTTCATGAAGTACATTACTCAGTCTCCAGATGGATTCTGATCCTGTGCAAATGAAATATTCTTTTGTCCCCTTTCTATACCAAGCTCTTAAGAGAAAGGCCAGATTAGCATTTTACATATTGTAGCCAGCCTTGTTATTCCTTGGTCCAGTAAATGAAGACGATTGACTAGATTTCACACACAGAATAACTACACAGTGATCGCTGCTGGGAAATGTATTTGTGGGGACAATACAAAAATTTAGAATTGAACTCAATGGCACTAGTGGTTAAAAATATTCATCTGACATTCTCAGTCTAGTTTCACTTGGGACAAATGCATTATTAGTTGGGGATGGAAGGGGCTATTGACACTTGGGTAGATGAAAATTCACCCCAGCTATAGTGAGTCAGGATTGGAAAGAGAAGGATTAATATCGGGCCAAAACACATCAACAGTGCAAATGTTAAAGACAGACATTCTCTCTCTTGGGATCCCAAAATCATTTATTTGTAAAAGATTCATTGGAGGACTAAAGTGGGTCTGGAATGCAGAAAATGACACAATATGAAACTCTGCCAAGATTCTGAGGGGAGCTTATTGAGGTGGGTCACTGGAATGCAAACGCGTCATTACTCAAATGGGATGATATTGATGATACAATGTACCATTTAGCAAAGCAGCCCCAATGCATATTTAAACCTTTACACTGTGAATCATCCTGGTACATCTCTCCTGATGTAAGTCAACAACAATTGGAGGGGGAAAGCTGGTTGGGTCTGGGGTCATGGGTCAGGGATTGGAGATTGAAATCCTGAGGGGTTTGGAGGTGATGGTTGGGTGATAGATCAGAGTGTTACACCATCAGAGACTGCAGGGTGGGTCAAGGTCTATGGATAAAAGTGAGATTAAGGGCAAGGCGGTATGTGTGATCAGAAGCCACATGAGGGGGTGATAAGGGTCAGTAGGGGGATGTGTATCATGGGAGTGTTGATGAGACAGCTACATACAAGACTGCAGGCAAATGAATCAACACTTTGTTCCTCATTAAAGCAGGGCTCCCCTTTCTTTAGTTTCTGGGTGCTCTGAGCTTTGGCAAATCTTGCCTTCTGGAGTTAAATTTAAAATTATAAATCAGTGTTTATTCTAAGATTACAATTGTCAGTCTGGCTCCTGAGAGAAGGTTGGTTTGCTGCTTCCTCCATGATAGTGACTCTGACCTTCCTGTTGCTTGCCATTTCAATGTACCATCTCGTTCTCATGCTAACATTCCTGCCTTAGACCTGCTGCAGTGCTCCAGCAAAATTCAATGGAAGATGGAGGAACAGCTCCTCGTTTTCCATTATGTCCTTTACGACCTTCAGGGCTCACATCAAATTCAACAGTTTCAGATCAGCATTGCCCTCCATTTTGATTATGTCCTCCATTTTGATTATGCCCCTTACCCCTTACCTCATCATCAACACCACCTCCTCCCATCTCACACACACACACATACACACACACATACATACACACACACACATATACATACACACAAATACACACAT
>NC_057742.1:30411237-30434147 GCF_004010195.1 Chiloscyllium plagiosum | reverse complement strand
TTCCGCTCACACTCACTAACCTATCATCCTCCCCTCTTAACCCACTTACCAGCATCCTACCCTGGCACCCTATTCCCTTAACCATCTGTCACCCTACTCCCTCACCCATTTATCTCTCCATCGGTTGTCTGAAGTATTTTTATACATTTGAACACAGGAATACAGTAGTTACTGCTGTAAATACATGGTACAGTTTGGCCTCCAGTGCTGATTGCACAGTGGGTTAGATGCTCCCAGATAAACCATGCACAAGGCCTGAATTCAAAGTTTAGGCCAAAGAGGCAGAGCGCTTGGGCAGGTTATGTAGAAGGAGCAGAGTGGTAATTTGACCTCTCTGGCCCATTGTATCGACACGCCTTGTAATTGTAAAAGAACCCAAGGCATCTTTGCTAAGCACTTTCTTCAGAATGCTGCTGTCCTGGAAAACAATTCAAAAGTTTGAGCAAGTAAAGAAGCAAATTTATCTTCCAGAATCTTAAAATACTCTCAATGACATTTGGACCTAGACTCCACCCTTTGCTCTCAAATTCAGCAATATTAGTTTCTGGCTCTCCCATTTCCTGCTGCACTTTTCACTTTGAGCTGCCAACACCTACCCTCTGGACTCAGGACTGTTCAGCGGAGATACTGATAACAGGCCTGCAGGGCTGAACACATGAACTATTGCTGCAAACTCATTCAGCAGATCTGTCATTAACATTGCAAAAGAGGCTGCCTTGATCATCTAGGAACTTGAAGAGCTTCTTTGACCCCTAGAAATAACAAGTTCTCCTTTGATGGCTGTCTGGAAAATGCAATGCCTGGCGACCATTGAGTCACACAGACCAGGAAGTTGTTGTTACATTCAGGTCCTTACTCTGTGTCAGGAATCTTTATGACTTTTGTCAATGACATTGGTTTAAGTTGAAGGGCAAAAGAATTCAGCCAGGGCTTATGACCAAGGGCTTTGATAATGATGCTGCCCATAGTCAAATGACTAGTCATAGATTCACAGGTTCTTACTGTACGGAAACAGACCCTTCAGTACAACTTGCCTGCACTGATCAGACATCCCCATCTGAACTAGTCCCATTTGCCAGCATTTGGCCTGTATCCCCTTAAACCCTTCCCGTTCACATCCCCATCCAGATGCCTTTTAAATGTTATAATTGTACGAGCCTCCACCACGTCCTCTGACAGCTCATTTCATGTATGCACCACTCCCTGCATGAAAAATTACCCCTTAGGTCCATTTTAAGTCTATCCCCTCTCACCTTAAACATATGCCCTCTAGTTTCAGATTCCCCCAAGCTTGGAAAAATCCCTTGGCTATTCACCCTATCCATCCCCCATACAATTTTATAAACCTCTCTAAGGTCACCCCTCAGCCTCTGACACTCCAGGGAAAACAAGCTCCAGCCTATTCAACCTCTCCCTGTGAGTCAAACCCTCCAATTCCTGACAATGTCCTTACAAATAGTTTCTGCACCCGCTCACGTTTAACAACATTCTTCCTATAGAATGGCGACCTGAATTATACGCAGTATTCGAAAAGTGGCCTCACCAATCTCTTGTGCAGCTGCAACATGATATCCCAACTCCAAGACTCAATGAACTTACTTTTTGTATAAGGTCATGTTTCTGAAATTGTTAATACTGTACACTACATCAAGCTTTGCCAAATCTGATGACGTGCTTTTATTCGTTCACAGGATGTGGGTGTTGTTTGCCAGGGCAGCATTTATTGCCCATCTCTAATTGCCCAGACATGTGGGTCTGGAGTCACATATCGGCCAAAACCAGATAAAGACAATAGATTTCCTTTCTTAAAGGACATCAGTGACCCAGATGGGTTTTTCTGACAAACAACAGTTTCATGGCTAACATTGGACTGTTAATTCCAGATTTTTACTGGATTCAAATTCCACCATCTGCCATAGTGGGATTCGAATCCATGTATCAAGAACATTTCCACAGTCTCTAGCTTAATGGTCAAGCATTAATGCCACCAGGCCATCCCCTCTCCTAAAAGACTTAGGTGGGAAAAGCAGAGCAGTTCAGGATCATGAGGAAGACAGTCCAACAGATTAGGCCTTACCATGGATTCAGTAACAATGTCTACCTTCTTAATATAACTTGTACTTGATTGCTATCATTCAATTAACCACTCGCATTAGGACAACAGTCTTGTCTTGTTAGGGGAATGGAGTGACTTTCCTCAACCACTTTAGCTTAAGTAGCGCCAGTCACAAACAGAGCTGATAGAACTACCCAACCACATGTTGGCAATGGTTGGCATCTCATGATCACAGTACATCACTGTTTGAGTTCATGCTGAAACGGATCTGTCCACTTAGATAAAATACCAGAGAACTCTCAGTTAATGCCCACTGAT
Organism: Chiloscyllium plagiosum; assembly: GCF_004010195.1. Classification (NCBI taxonomy): domain Eukaryota; kingdom Metazoa; phylum Chordata; class Chondrichthyes; order Orectolobiformes; family Hemiscylliidae; genus Chiloscyllium; species Chiloscyllium plagiosum. The sequence continues at coordinate 30,431,773 of NC_057742.1, read as the reverse complement.
TGGGAGTCAGCACCTTCAGGAGACAAAGAGAATGAAGGATTTTTATTTTGTTTGTGGATGTGGGTGTTGTTGATGAGGTCTGCGTTTATTGACTCTCCTTAATTGCTGGAAGACACGTAAATGTCGGCAACAGTGTAGTAGGCCTGGAGTCACTTGTAGGCTAGACCAGGTGAAGACGGTAGATTTTCTTCCTTATAAAACATGAATGAAACAGATTGATTTTTATGACAATCAACAGTGGTCATCGTTAGACTAGCTTTTTATTACAAGATCTCTTTCTGTTTTTTAATTCAATTTTCACCATCTGCCATTGTGAGATTCAAATCAAAGGCTTCAGAACATTAACGCAGTTTCTGGATAGCTAGGTGACATTACACAGTGCCATCTATCCAATTGATTATGTTAGTGGTGGTGGAGGGGGTGAGGAGGGTTGAATAAGTAATCAGGTTATTTAAAGATCTTATAAGGATAAGTATAAGTACAAGATGCACCATCAGCCCATTATAAGTGACCAGACAAGACTAGATTATAAACCCATATAATCCTTTTGGTTCCTTTAACAAGATGACTCTCAGACATTATCAGCTACTTGAACAAAAGTGGCAAGGAAGAGACCTCAAATCAAGAGAGACAGACAGCTTTTAACCTTGTCTGCTGCAGACACTAAGGTTACTAGTTAAAACAAACTTTTCCTTTACCTCTTGTCTTCTTTTATCCTACCTGAGCCTTAGCTGAAAATCTCATCTGAAAGATTGCATCATCTACAATATAATAATAAGATTGAAATGTTAGGCCGAGTCTCTGGAATGGGATCTGATTCTGAACGTTCGGATTCCAAACTGACAACACGATATATGCTGAGCCATGTCTGAGCATTGGAACAACGCAAGCTCTAAAGAGCTGCAAACAGAGGAAAGTATCTTGATATTTGCTGCCTGATATTTTGGACTAATATCGATTTTTCAGCTTCAAGTGTGCCTCTCAGAAAGTTCAAATTGAAGAAGTTAACACTTGAGGGCAACATTGAGCTATCCAGCAGATGAAACAGGCACCTCCGAAGGTTTAATCATTGTAGACCTGGCGTCAGCCCAATATAAATAGGTGGCAGATAGACCGGCCGTCTCTCAGTATGTGGGAATGGTATTTACAGTATTTATATTTGTGGATTTAAATAGAAATACGAAATGAATATCTACTCTTTGTCATGGATTGTGGCAAAAAAATGTTTCTGCTGTCATATCATCCTCTTTGCCATTTGTCAATGCTGATCGAAATTCAGGTTGTTTATTATTTTTGCCTAATTTTGAAAAGATTTGTTTATTTTTCAAGGTCTGCTACATACTGGCAATTGTTGTGGGTAGGGAGATCTGTTTTCATGCCTCCAGATTACTGTGGGACGTGGGATCTGGAAGCCACGTTGTACTTCCTGAAAGCGTGTTTTCTCTCACTGTCCTCTCTCCATTTGAAATGCCTGGGATTGAGTGAAGAATCCCAGGACCCTTGCCCTGTGACCAGAGACAAAAGGTACCAATAGACGACGCCACTCTGTTACCCTCATGGCTCACATGCAAGTCGAGGATTTCTCACAACCTTCCCAAGTGCAGAGTCACAACCCACTTGGGAAAAAGTACTGATTCCCAACACATCCAAAATAACCAGAAAAATTAATGATTGAATCAAAGCATGCAAAATCTCTGGTTTACCTATCTGATAGAATCGGGTGAACAGAAAGCACTGATCAGGTCTCTGTACTTAATAAGAATGACTACTTACTATAAATAAGTAAATTCTAGTGACAACTAAACAGTTTTGAGCTGTCTCATATGACTCTGGTGCATAAAACTCCAACCTCCTTTTAAAACTCCTACACACACATTAGAGACCACCAAATAAAGCATGGTATTATGGGTTTTCTCCAGGTTCCTTCACCTCTTCCAGGGAGGCACAGGGCAATTGGTCCACCAACTGCAGAGTCTCTTAGTTAACTAGTTAAGGGCAACAACTTACAGCAACAGTTGGGAGAAAATAGCTGTTATTCTTCAGACTTCAGGTCTTTTTACTGCAGGGAGAGAGACAACAAGGGACACAGAACCTGTCCTTTCAAAAGGCTTCTCGCTGTATAATTCATACCACAAGCTGTTCAGCTACCCAAGAACCAATCAGAGAGTTGTTGTCAGGCTGATGATCTCTGTCATCCATGATTGGTCACAATTGCACAAACCAATCAACTACTTGTTGCTGGCCAAATCTCATATTCTTACTCCCTCTGGTACCAGCCCATCTACAAACAGCTTCCCCCACTGCTCAATAAAAAAAACAACGGTATAAACGTTAGACACAAGGTGTTTCTGTGTCTTGTTTTTAAGATTGCAGCAATTCCTTCCACAATCCATGGTTTTAAAATCGTCCATTCTCCATTTCAGTCCATATTCAAAGATGTAGAACAAAAAATGATACAGTTTTTACAGCAATATTCCCAGCTCCTCTACTGGGCCTGACCCCACAAAGTTATTTTAAAATCAGTGTAAATGCAGGAATTTATTATTTTGAGAACAAGGTACATGTTCCTTTATACCCATAAGGTTGCTGCAGTTGCAATAGGCAATCACAGAGACACTAAGTTCTCAGATTCCCGTTTTTAACCCTGGTTTTGACAGGGTAGTAGAGCCATAGGTCACTGCTGGTGACTGCATCAGGGAAAGCCAAACCCAGAGGAACTGGTGATCTGCAGGAAGGAGATGGATGGAGACATACTGCTGAAGGACATATAACCATATGATAAAGGATGAGAGTGGAGCCTTCATTAAAAGTGAAGTAACAAAAAGCTTGCACTCTTGATGTTATGTGAAACCAATGTCCTTTTTATATTGAGGTGACTAGGCTTTCATAGAATTGCTTTGAAGAAGACATTATAAATGAGAAGGAGGAGTCACCCATTTACACCGCCTGCTGCACCATTCAAGAAGATCATGGCTGATGTAATTATGACCTAAACTCCACACTTCACCTACACATCCCCGCCAGACACCTCCCCACCCACTCCCACCTTTAGCTCCTATGGTGGCTCAGTGGTTAGCACTGTCGCTTCACGGTACCAGAAACCTGGGTTCAAATCCTGCCTTGGGTGACTATCTGTGTGGAGTTTGCACATTAACCGTGTATTTAAGTGGATTTCCTCCCACAATCCAAAGATGTGCAAGTTAGGTGAATTGGCCATGTGAAATTGCCCATTGTGTTCAGGGATGTGTAGGCTAGGTGTATTAGTCAGGGGTAAATATAGGGTAGGGGAATGGGTCTGGATGGATATTTCTTGGAGGGTCAGTTGGACTTGTTGAGTCTAATGGCCTGTTTGCATGCTGTAGTGATTAAGCATCTATCTAGCTCTTCCTTAAATATATTCAATAACCTGGTATCCACCACTGTCTGAGGAAGGAAGCTCCTCAGACCTATAGCCTTCTACAAGAAAAAGCTCCTCATCTCTGTTTTTTGTGAGTGACCCTTTTATTTTAAAGTGCATCCCTTAACTCTCATCTCTCTTAAAAGGGAAAACATTCTTTTAGCATTCATCCTATCAAGTAAAAGTCCAAAGAAGAATCATATTGCATTTGAAATGTTAACTATTTTTCTGGGTTCTCAGATACTATCGGTTTCTCAGGACTTTCGGCTTTTATTTTTAATCCATTCTGTCAAGTTCCCTTAAGGTTGTATTTGTATCAAAAAGATCTCTTTTCATTCCTCTAAACCCCAGCAGATATAAACCCAAACAGTCTAATCTTTCCTCAGAATGTCATCAAAAACCGCAAGTGTCAGGCTAGTGAATCAATCGAGAGAATCTTCTCTGAACTGCTTCTGATGCATTTACATCCTCCCTTAAATAAAGAGGCAAAACTGTAGACCATACTCCAGATGTGATGGCCAACTCGACTCTGATCTCCAGCATCTGCAGTCCTCACTTTCTCCTCATACTTCAGGTGTGGCCTCACCAATGTTTATACAACAATAACAATTCTCAAGAAGAGTGATTGAACCTGAAATGCTAACTCCGTTTGCCTGTCCACAGATGCTGCCAGGCCTGCTGAGTTTCTCCAGCAATTTTTAGTAACTTACTAGTATTTACTAATTTTTAATAACAGAACATTAGATTAGGGAATCTAATCTAAAAGCATTCTCATTTTTCTGTAGTCCAGATTCCTTGCAACAAAGGGCAGCATCCCTTTTGCCTTTGTAAATATTTGCTGTGTCTGTATGCAAATGTTTTGTGATTCACGTAACTCATATACCTCAAAGTCCTCCAAACACCCTTCAGTTAAATAGTAAGCTGCTTTTCTATGCTTCCTGCCAACATGGACAAATTTACATATTATACCTACCAAATCTTTGCCCATTTATTTAATCTTTATTTATCCCTTTGCAGATTTCTTATGCCCTCTTCACAACTTAACTTCCTCCATATTTATTTATTACCACCCAATTTAACAACTATATATTCAATCTCTCCATTCAAGTTATTTGTATAGTATGTCCCCACACTGATCACCATGGCACACCACGTGTCATATCCTGCCAACCTGAAATGAGCCATTTATGCTCACTTTCTGCTTTCTATTCACCAACAATCCATCAGTCCTTGCTAATGTAACCCACAAAATCATGAAAACTTATGTGTGTAGTGAACATTGATGAGGAATCTAGTCTAATGACTTTGGAAAATTTAAGTGCAATACATCAACAAGTTCCCTTTTATTTGCTCTGCATGTTACTTCCCCAAAGGATTGTAATAAATTAATCAAACAACATCTTTATTTCATAAAACCCTTGACTCTGCCTAATTTTCCAAGTGTCCTGTTTTAAAGTGTCTTCTCAGTAATAGATTCCAGCAGGGAAAGGGCAGCTTTTGCTAAGTTCCTATAAGATTAGATTCATAGAGATAGATTCCCTATAGTACAGAAACAGGCCCTTCAAGTGCACACCAACCCTCCAACAAGTAACGCACCCAGACCTATTTCCATCTGACTAATGGGCAATTCACTTGACCTGCATATCTTTGGACTGTGGAAGAAACCCACGCAGACACAGGGAGAATGTGCAAACTCCACACAACCAGTCGTCCAAGGCTGGAATTGAACCCAGGTCCCTGGTGTTGTGAGGCAGCAGTGCTAACCACTGAGCCACCATATAAAAAGGCCATACAACATTGTCATTTACTTTTTGCAAATTCATTCATGCACAGAATGTTACCTTAACTATTTTAAGAGCAGCAATATTTTAAAACCTGTCAACAAAGGAATTATCAGCCACCTGGAAGCCAGGAAAACTTGAAATCTCTCAGATAGTTAACATGGAACCAAGGAACCAACCAATTCAAACTCAGAACCCCAATCCCATGCGCTATGCCTTGTCATCACATGGGCTGCTAATACAACCTGCTCATTGTCAGCCACTAATGGTCCCCATTAGCAGCTATGGATTCCCCCAGGTTGACTTTATCCATTTTCTTGTCCACCCATCTATTATTCTGTCATTCTGGTCTCCATCTCCACCTACCGTTTACTCCTCCTCCCTCCTCAACACATCTTCAGTATGTGTAGCAGTTTTTTCCTCGCCACAATCAGTTCTGAAGAGCAGACACTGGACCCAAAATGTTACCTCTGCTTTCTCTACACAGATGCTTTCAGGCTTCTTCTCAGAAGATTTCTTGGTTAAGACCCACTCCAGCGACAATGGGCAATAAAACCTTACTGTACTCCAGTGACAAACTGAGGGAGTGCTTATCTAGCGTGCCCTCATCAAAATCCTTCCCATATGCCTTTCTACTTTAAAGTGCCCAGGACCTGTGAGTTGGAAGGTAGTGGAGGAAGAAAAGGAGGTGTGGGTAGCAGAAAGACACTGACAATAAGGAAATGCACCAAATATTGATTTCAGACTCACAGGCTAATAAACATGTAATATTTGGTGCATTGACTGACCTGCCAGAACATCTCCAGCCACTGTAAAGAAACATGGAAGGTTCCCTGCAATTTGCTGCACAGCTTGGAGCCTGTAAGTTCCGGTCTGAAAGTGATGGCCAACTCCATTATCACCCATTTAGACTCTACATGGATATAGCGTCTGATGGCTGAGATCACAATTTCAAGTGCAGCACAGGCAAAGAATGTACCAAAGAGGGGCTAGAATAGACTAATAGGCCCTTTGAACCAACCTCACCAGTCCAGAATTCATATCTGATCCTTTGCAAGCGTAACGCCATTTCCTGCCTGTAGCCCGAGCCCTTAAAGCCAGAGTCAATCAACACTTGGTTTAATTCAGCATTGAATATAGTCAATCATTCAGGCTCCACTGCTTTTTGTGAGAGAAAATTCCAAAGACTGACAACCTTCAGGAGAAATTCCTCCTTATCCCTGCTTTATATATCTACGCTGTCCAAATGGGACATCCCATAATTTTAAATTGTGTTGCCCTCATTCTCAATGAGGGGAAACATTTCAGCAGACATTCTGTCAAGCTCCCTTCGCATCTGAAGAAGGGTCATGGATTATTAACTCTGATTTCTCTCCATAGATGCTGCTAGATCTGCTGGGTTTTTCCTGCAACTTCTGTTTTTGTTTCTGATTTCCAGCATCGGCAGTTCTTCGTTGTTTTGTTTTGTGTGTTTAGGTCGAGATCTTATTTTTCTATAGAAACATGTGCCAGTTGTTTTAATGATGGTAATTTATCCCTGCTGTTTTGAGCCAAGTTCAATACTGTAAATTATTTCCTGAAGTATTGTGACTTTAATTTTAATAAAGAATTAATAATTAATGAGGCTATTTATTAAGGCTTCTAATTCTGCTTCTGTGAGGGTCCAAATACCCAAATGTGGGCAGATATACAGAAAGTGTTGATACGACCTGAGTTAACGAACAAATGTGTTAGTGAGAATGAGAAAAGTAGCCCTTGAAAAATATAATGATATTTTTGACACCTCTAAGGTGCTGGCAATTTGAAATAAAAGCAGAACATGCTGGAGTTACTCACACACCTGAAGAGTGTGAAACAGTTAATATCTCAGATCAAACATGACTTTTCTTCAGAACTAAGGAAAGGTAGAAACGTGATGGGTTGTATTCCATGGGGAAGGTTAGGGTAGGTGATGACAGAGTCCAAGACAATACTCTCACACCTGATTAAATACTCTGTTACCCAAACCACTATGGGGAAGGCCATTGGATTCTGCCCAGAGAACATGATTCCCTTTTGGGAAAGAAGAAAGCCAGAGGCTAGCAATATAAGTTGGTTAACAAGAAATGAAATGGAATATAAAAAAAAATGTTTTTACTCAGAGAGGGGGGTGAGAATGTCGAACTCTCTACACAGGGGAGTCATTTAGTTGAATAATATTGATGCAATTAATGAAAAGTAGGTAATTGTCTGAGGGGGAAGACAACAACAGGTTATCGTCACAGGTTGCAAGAGAACAGGAAGAAGCTCAAGAGGAGAATATATGGGCTGGTTGGACCAAAGACTTGTTTCTTTGCTTTATATTTGATCAAATTTCACCCTAATTGTACTTCTGGAAGCATTAACGTTAACAATGTGCAAGCAACAAATCACAAGAATTGAATACAGCTACAGACAGCAAGTCAGATTTCAATTATAACTGACGCGGTAATGTTGCAGTGCCAGGAAATGAATAACATTTTCACAATGGTCACTGTGGGAAGGGAAAATTAGCTTCAAGGGCTGTTCACCCACACAGAGGAATACAAGAACCTTGTTCATTTTCAGAACCTCAGAGACTGTCACTTTACTTCTCCATGATATATTTCCCTCCCACTGTAATTACTTTCTGCGTGCTGTGATTCTTTGCACAGATGAAATTTCCGACAGCACCTTATCCTTATCTGTTCACAAACAGCCCCAAGCATCAGGTCTGGAAAGCTAGGTAGATTGAGTCATGGCACTGTCTGAGACATCAGAGTAGCACTCTGATCTTACTCCATCAAATTGGGTTTGAATCTGATCGGGCTGATTGAATCAAAGCTTCCCTGCTTTTGGTTGTAAGTGTGACGTTTGAATTGAGCGTGGACAGTGACCGCAATTCATTTTTGAGTGAATAAAAATTCAGAAGAAAATCAGTTTCTAATCTGACATCAATTATTGTGTCACTTAGGGACTCCAGAAAGATAGCCACGGCTGATATGCAATCTGAAGTATTTCTTCTGCTCTTTTGAGGTTACATTAGGACACTAGACTGAAAGCCTCACTCTGCAGCTAGTCTGTGATGTCCTGATATCTGAACTACCTTTGGATGAAAATAAAAGTGAAAACTATCAAATTACCCTGCAATGACCTGCCTCATTCTTCATCACCGTGAGCCCAAAATACATCTCAGACAGGCAGCTGGAATGGAGTTGTGGAAGTAGCTGAGAATACATCCCTTCTCTTTACCTCCAGTACTGATAAAATCTGTTATCACCACTTTGTGAAACACAATTAATTCTTTGTTCATTTTTGAAACCATGAAATACCACGAACACTGCGGATAATTGTGAGGTAGGGTAGTTGAATAAAACATGAGTATTAAACTTACTTCTTTTAAAATTCCTGTCAGCAGTCAGTATTAGTTGGCCAATTATTCACTCATAATAATAGCCCAGTACCCTTAACACTAGGGTCAACCTTGAGAACATTCAGTTAAGTGCAGAGCAACATTACTGTGATTGTTCCTTTAATTTCCCAGAAGGCATATTAACAGCTGCAGCAGCAAGTGATATTATATAGCTTAACCTTTTTCAAGATACACGATGTCGTCATTGTAAGATTATGTGCTCCAAGTGTTCACTTAGGCCTTCAGAGAAATCAGTACTCTCAATTTATTCAACGCTTTTTTCCTCAAAACCTTTCTTTCATAATATACTTTGCAAACCAATTTGACCCTCCTGAGCACAGCATTGCAGCAATAGGAGTGATTTCATTTTTTTTTGTGAATTATGGTGGGCATGTGGCATTTTTTCAGATCTCTGTCATTCACTCTTCATCTGACCATTAAGAGCTACAGTAGGACCAACAAGGAGTGATTCATTCACAGCTCCACACTTTCTCCCGCCAGGAACCAGATAAACCCGAATAAAGAAATAGACAGTGTCTGTTTGTTGGGAAACTTTCAGAGACAACAATCTTGGACAAAACTCAGTTGCATTTGGAAATGTATGCGCCTCGTAAATGAAAGTCAGTACCAATTTGTTAAAAGGCACATCAGGTTTGAGTGAGCTAATTGAGGTCTTTGATGAAGTGACATTGAGGACTTTTACAGGGAATGTGGCTGACGTTGTCATGAGAATCTCAAACATCATAAACCTGGCAGCGAAAATAAAGACAATGGGACAACAGGGACAATGATACATTAGCTAAGGGATAGAAGATGGAGATGGATAGCAAGCAGACATTTTCAGATGGGTTGCAGGTTGCCAATTTCTAAGGTGCTGGTGTTAGGACCACTGTTGTTTTTGATCAATAGTTATTTGTTAGAACGGAACTTGAGTACTGCTGAAAAGAAAACACATCTTATTGAAGCTTTTCATCTGACACTCATCAGGACAATTCACAAGAATACCAACAAGGGGGAAAACCAACATTTATACTGTATGAGAGGACAGTGCTGATTGGTTGGTATGTGGAATCTGATTCGTGGAGGCGTTGTTATGAAGGATACAGCAGTTATTAATGATTTGGAGATGCTGGTGTTGGACTGGGGTGTACAAAGTTAAAAATCACACAACACCAGGTTATAGTTCAACAGGTTTAATTGGAAGCACACTAGTTTTCGGAGCATCGCTCCTTCATCAGGTGATAGTGGAGGACTCAATCCAAACACACAGTATTTATAGCAAAAATTTACAGTGTGATGTAACTGAAATTATACATTGAAAACTTGATTGTCTGTTGAGTCTTTCATCTGTTTGAATACCATGATAGCTTCACTCCTTTCATGTGTAAATCACAAAACCTTTTTTTTAAAAAGTTGCATTCTCAGGTTAGCTGTCAACCCTGTCACGGTAGGTGCTGTAAGACGTGTCAGAGTGTGGACATAGATACCACCATTACGTGTGGGGACACCTCCCATCGTGTACATGGCAGATATTCATGTGACTCAGCCTACGTTGTCTATTTATATGTGGCAGGCAAGGATGCCCTGAGGCATTGAGAAACCAAGCAAAGGCTATGGCAACGGGTGAATGGGTACCGCACAACAATCAACAGACAGGAGTGTTCCCTCCCAGTTGGGGAACACTTCAGCGGTCCAGAACATTCGACCTCGGACCTCTGGGTGACCATCCTCCAAGCCAGACTTTGGGAAGGCAGTAGCAAAAAGTGGCCGAGCAGAGGCTGATAGCTAAGTTCGGTATCCATGGGTTCATGTCACATTACAGGTGACCACTATTGCACCATACACACACACAGACACTCCTACACACACACACTCACTCACACACACAGGCACTCCTATACACACATACACACGGACACATACATACACAGACGAGCACACAGACACCCACACACACCCTTACAGACACACACACTCCCACACTCACACATGCACCCCCCCCCCCACAGACTTAAGACACTCTACACTCACTACACACACTTTCTCATACTCACAACCCACAACCCAGACAGTCACACACACAGACAGACAGAAAAAGACCCACATGCACACATATATTTTGTGGGGTGAATTTGTACTTGCAGAGTTACATTGAACTTTACTCAAAAACTGTATGAATTCATATAAAACTCTGAGCTCAAAAACTGCATGAATTCATGTAAAACTCTGTTATCTCACATTTTAGATTAGAATCAATCTAAACAATATGGCATAGACAGAGGACACCGGAGGCTAACACCTTCAACATATTGTCTAGCTATCACCCATTATTAACAGCTAACCTGAGAATGCAACCTTTTTAAGAAAAAGGTTTTATGATTTACACATGAAAGAAGTGAAACTATCATGGTATTCAAACAGATGAAAGACTCAACAGACAATCAAGTTTTCAATGTATAATTTCAGTTACATCACATTGTAAATTTTTGCTATAAATTCTGTATGTTAGGTCTGAGCCCTCCACTATCACCTGATGAAGCAGTGACGCTCCGAATGCTAGTGTGCATCCAATTAAACCTGTTGGACTATAACCTGGTGTTGTGTGATTTTTAGTAGTTACTAATGATAGGCTCTTAATTGGATACTTTGTTTTGGTTTTCAAGAAGGCAGATTGACACTGATTGACCAGATTTCCACACTGTAAGTAATCTAATCTAATTTAATCTAATCATTGCCCTGAGAAATAAATCAATGAATGACTGTGATTTATTTTGTTGAGTTCAAACCAGTGCATTGTGTATTTACACTTTCTGTTAGCAAATAACAGATCCCTGTGCATTAGTATTTGTAGCTTCCAGATCTTGCAAGTGCACCACACTGCAAACCCCAACTGATATTCCTAAGGTAGTTGTTGGTATGATTCTTTGCACACTTGGGATTATCAAGCAAATGCTGTCCAATTTCAGATTCACATTTAATGTTTGACACTGTTATGAAAGTTTTGCCAGAGTGTATTGGTCGATACGAGTCAGTACCTTGCTATGCTGTTTGAAGTGATTTGTCAGTTTTTGAGATGTACGCATTTTTCAGCTAAATATTAATGACTGGACATAAGTATATGGAGCATAACTGTAAAGTTTGCAGATGATACAAAATTGATAGATACAGTAAACTTCAGAAGGATAGAGATTTGTGAAATGGGGAACCACAAGAAGTATAAAGTGATACAATTTAATAACAGAATGAGGGAAGACAACATGAACTAAATGGTAGAATTTTAAAGGATAGCTGAAAATGTGTTGCTGGAAAAGCGCAGCAGGTCAGACAGCATCCAGGGAACAGGAGAATCGACGTTTCGGGCATAAGCCCTTCTTCCTGAAGAAGGGAGCAACACATTTTCAGCTCTGATCTCCAGCATCTGCAGACCTCACTTTCTCCTCAAAGAATTTTAAAGGATAGAGAGGAGTGAGACTCAAACCGTTGGACGCCTTATGGAAGCTGTTAGAAAAGCATATGAGATTCTTCATGTTACCAATAGAGCCGTGGGTTAGAAAATCAAAGACATTATACTAAACACTGGATAAGCCTCATTGAGAGTATTGTGGCCTATTCTGGACAACAGACTTTAAGGATGATGTCAAGACCTGGGAGAGGGTGCTACAGGAATTTACTAGAATGGTGTCAAGGATGGGGTACTGCGCCGATGTGGAGAGACTGAGAAGTTGTGTTGTTTCTTTCTAAAGCAGATAAGGTTTAAAGGAGATTTGATAGCAGTGTTAAAAATCATACATACTTTTTATACAGATAAAGTAAGGAAAATAGGGTTCCAATGGTAGAGATTTGGCTCCGTGTGGATTCAGATTTATGGCATTTGGCAAAAGAAGAAGGCACAATGTAAAGAAGCATTTTTAGTGTAGCTTGTTGTGATCTGGTATATAGTACCCAAATGGGCAGTGATAGTACATTCAATAGTAATATTCAAAAGGAAATTCAACAAATTCATTAGTTAGAATATTGGTTATAGAGGTTGGGATGTCATCTTGTGGCTACTTTTAATGCACTGTGTACAATTCTAGTCACCCTGCTATAGGAAGGATGTTTTTAAACTTGAGAGGTTGCACAAAAGATTTATAAGGATGTTGCCAGGGTTGGAGGGTTTGAGTTATAAGGAGAGGCTGAATAGGCTGGTGTTGTTTTCCCTGGAGTGTTAGAGGCTGAGGGGTGACCTGATAGAGGTTTATAAAGTCATGAGGGGCCTGGATAGGGTGAATAGCCAGGGTATTTTCCCCAGAGTTGGGGAGTCCAAAACTGGAGGGCATAGGTTTAAGCTGAGAGGGGAAAGACTTTAAACAGACCTGGGGGTAACTTTTTCACACAGAGAATGTTGCATGTTTTTTGTTAACCATTTGCAGGATGAGGGCATCACTGGCTAGGCCAGCATTTATTATCCAGAGGCAGTTAAGAGTCAACCAGATCCCTGTGGGTCTGGAGTCACATGTAGGCCAGCAATTTCCTTCCCTAAAGAACATTAGTGAATAAAGTGGAGTCTTTCCCCAACAATTATGTCATCATTAGTTAATTCTTAATTCCAGATTTTATTTATTATATTCAAGTTCCACCATCTGCTTTGGTAGGTTTTGAACCAAGGTTCCTGAGACATTACCTGGGTCTGTGGACTACTAGTTGAGTTACAATACCACTAGGCCACTGCCTCCAGCAAGCTTCCAGCGGAAGTGATGGAGGCTGGTGCATTTATAACATTTAACCGGCATCTGGGTATGTATAGGAAGGGTTTAAAGGGATATGGGCCAAGTGCAGGCAAATGGTACTCGGTCAGGTTGGGATAACAGGTCAGTGCAGATAAGTTGGATTGAAAGATCTGTTTCTGTGCTGTATGACTCCATTGTTCTCTGACTATAAAAGCTTGAAAAGTACTGGACTCTGGGGAAAGAACAAGGGAATGGGACTCACTGAATCATTCTGTGATTCCAAGACTTCCAGGAGTTGTAACGTTGTGGGGTCAAGACACATGCCAGAGACCTGGTCTAGATTAATATGTCAGTGTCGTACTGAGAGAATGCTGCATTGTCAGAGATATCATTTTTCTGATTAAAATGAACTAAAGCCATGTGTGTTCTCTTGGGTGCAGGAGGGAGATGAAAATACTTTGAAGAGCAGTAGGGGAATTGTCTATGTTGTCCTCACCAATACTTATCGCTCAGTCCTTAACACAAAAACAGATTAGTTAACCAGTGTTACATCAGTACTTGGAATACTTTATTGTCTGAAAATTGGCTGTCCCATTGCCTACATTACAATGGTAACTGTACTTAAAACATAATTTAATAAGTATAAATTGCTCTGGGATGTATTGAGGCTATGAAACAAATTTTATAAATGTAAGTTCTGTCTTCCAGTGTGTGTCGATTGGGGAACAAAGATATGATTAAGACTGATAACATGCCATGATGAACCATGGGCAAGGAAAGACAGCACACAAGATCAGTATAAGAAGACATTGGTAAATGAGACCAGTTCAATGAAAGAGTTGATAAATGAAGAAATTACATTAATGTAGTGTCTTTCACATCCTCAGAACACCGAGCAGCATCAATTGTTTTTAAAATGTGAGATCTTACAAATAATAATAATATCTGCAAAGTTAATATCACTTGGTGATGCTGGAATAACCAGCACTATCTGTGTTACTAGGTGAATGATCCAGACATCTAAACATCTCAAGACTGTGAGTACAAATACGTACCATCTCAGAGTTAAGTGTCAGGTAGTCCAGGGTCAGAAACCTTGACCTTTGCCTGGTCCTAACTCCACTTTGCTTCCAAGTCAGTCCTTTAGTGCTGTTTGCAAATTTAGTAAGCCTATATGGTGAAGTGGTAACTTTCAGCTCCCCGTCAGCAGGACTAGGAGCAGGGAATGAGATATAGTCAAGAAGAGACAGATATAGAACCGGGTTTGGAATGTACCAGCCCAGATTTTACTGGCCTCCTCAGCCTTTCCAGAGTGGGTGGTGTCTCAGCCTCTGTAGTAGAGGTCCCAAGTTCAAGTCGCACCTCGGGACTGGATGGTCATGGAAAGTGTGCTATAACGTAATTGATGAAAAATTCATATGCAGGCATGGAAAGCGATTGAGGAACCATCAGGGACTGGGAAGGGGTGCATTACTTCTGCCCCTTAATGATATTTAAATCTGATTTGTTGGTTTTCCTTTAAGTTACAATGCTCCAGGTTAATTTGGTTCAATATTTTTGTTTTGATTTTTTTTGCAAATGAGTTCTTAGAGAATCTAGAAAGGAGAGGCAACTAGAACAAAACGGTAATTGTTTAGAGTGGGATATTGCTCTGTGGCAAGCAATTAGCAGACACCACCAAAGCATTCTGTGTATTCACTAATTGATTTAGAAATCCTCTTACTCTACTTGACAAATGCTTAGCCTGACTACGGTCACAGGAACAATATTAGTCTAATATGCCTTAATGTCAATGTCAGTACAATTTGCATCTGGGGGATTTCCAGAAATGGTGGCAAAGGCCAGTAACCCATCACCCAAGAAGGTCCATCACTAGCAAACTGGAAATATTTCTCCATCCTCCAAAATAAGGCATCCATGCCCTGCCTGGTGGCCTGGTGAATGGCCAAATGCGAGATGCCTCACAAGGGCACAGCTGATCTCAGGAACAACCTTGGATGCCTGAAAGGAGAGGGGTTTAGCCTGAGTTGGAATACAGCCTCCAGTTCTCAGTCACACTAACAAAAGGTTGAGAAGGTATTGGAAAGCATGTAGCAAAGATTCATGAAAATAATTCCAGGGAGAGTAATTTCAGTTATGAAGGTAAACTGGAGAAGTTAGGACTATTTTCCTTGAGGTAAGAAGGTTGAGATGAGGTTTGACAGAGATATTCAAAGTGACGTGTAAAGACCACATCTTTCTATTTTTGTGCTTTTTAAAATTCTGGACTAAGTGAGAAAGACTATTTCAAAAACAATGTTTTAATGGATTGCTGCATGGATGTTTTGGATGTAGCTTTGCTCACTGAGCTGGAAGGTTTGTTTTTAGACAATTCATCACCACACTAGGTAATGTCATCAGTGCACCTCCGGTGAAGCGCTGGTGATATGTCCTGCTTTCTATTTATGTGTTTAGGTTTCCTTGGGTTGGTGATGCAATTTCCTGTGTTGATGTAATTTCCTCTGTTGGTGATGTCATTTCCTGTTCTTTTTCTCAGAGGGTGATGGATGGGGTCAAAGTCAATATGTTTGTTGATAGAGTTATGGTTGGAATGCCATGTTTCTAGGAATTCTCATGCATGACTCTGTTTGGCTTGTCTGAGAATGGATGTGTTGTCCCAGTCAAAGTGGTGTCCTTCCTCAACTATATTGCTGCATGATTTGAAAAGCAAGCAAACTGTTTGGACAAGCAGTGATTGTAGTTTGAATTATAGATAAAATGGAGCTGAGAGGTTGATTTGACTTAATTTGATTTATTGTAGTCACATGTATCAAGATACCAAGAAAATTGTTGTTTTGTACGCTGTATTGATGCAGTTGGGTGGCAACAAGAATTTAGTCTGTGGATATGTAACTAGTTATTGAAACCAAAAGACTTTTGCCTGCCAGCAACTGTGTGATTGGTTATCTGGTAACTGACCAGCTTAGGGTTGGAAACAAGATAGAGAGAGAAGTGTTTTGATCTTGGCCAACACATGAGCAGTGTCTCTCTCTTCTCTGCAGTCAAAGCTCATTTTAAACCTGAAGAAAAGTAGTTTATCTTTCCTCCAGCAGTTGTTGTAAGTTGTTATTTTTAACCAATAAGTCTGATTGATCAACCACCTTATGTCTCTTGCAGACCAGTAAAATGATAGAAGGAAAGACAACTGAAAAGCAATGTTCGGGGATCCAAGATGGCGGCGACCCAGTAAGACTGAGTCTATAGTGCTCCTCCCAAGACTTGGGCACAGTGGGTCACCTACCCAAAATGTTAAATTTCTAATAAAAATATCTATATATAAAAAAAAAGAAAAGCAATGTTCTAACCAGCATAAGGAAAAGAAGGAACCATCTCAGCAATCCATTAATAGGAACCATTGAACTTCCTCCCAATTTTCTTCTGCTCAAAATCTTTTAATCTTTGCCTGTTTGTTTGTCTGTGTTTGTGTCGTGTGTTTATAATTTGTTTACTCATAACTTGAGGATCTCTGCATAGATTTCTGAGACTTGATACCTGAATAGGGGCATCTACACTGGTGCTGTGCAATTTGAAGCCAAGCAGTACACCAATATTCTTCCCCTTGGAGATCCTCGTTGTGCCCTATTGGTCGGCTCCTCACCAGGAAGGTGCTTCTGTTGAATCCCTCACAACTCTGTCCAATGTCAGAACAGCTTACTTCCATCTCAACACCCTCAACTGGTGCCCATTGGTTCACCAGACCTTCCTCTACCAATGAGGATGGCTCACTGGACCGGAAACATTAACTCTGATTTCTCTCCACAGAGCTTTCCCAACAGTTTCTGTTTTTGTTTTTCTTCCTCTACCGCTCTCTGATACTCAAGTGATGCCTGTTTCATAACTCTCTCAAGAGTCACTGCTCTCAATACCAGTGCCACTGGTTGAGTAGCTGCATTTAAATGTCCATTTCTTACTGTGTCAACCAATGCACCCATTAGCAATCACTGTACCCCACTTTCTTCCTTTCAGTTGTATCAAACTCAGGGCATCCAGATATAGATAATATATGCCAGCTGTTATGGACCAGGCCACAACTCCCTCAAAACCTTTGAAGAAAGTAGCCCGGAACCTAACTTTGCTCGTTGTTTTAAACAGGAGTATAGTGGATATCCCAGGAGAGATGCAGCTGGCCCAACCACTTGCTTTTAAACAAAGCAAAATTTTTTTGCAAGATTACTGAATGAAACAAAAATGAGAACAGAATATAAGATAACACCAATCAACCACACCGCCCCGTGGCCCAACATTTCAACTTCCCCTCCCACTCTGCCGAGGACATGTAGGTCCTGGGCCTCCTCCACCGCCACTCCCTCACCACCCGACGCCTGGAGGAAGAACGTCTCACCTTCCGCCTCGGAACACTCCAACTCCAGGGCATCAATGTGGACTTCAATAGTTTCCTCATTTCACCTCCCCCCACCTTACCCCAGTTCCAACCTGCCAGCTCAGCACCATCTGAAGAAGATTTCCTCCTCTCTCTACACGAAGGACTTTTGCCTGAAATGTCGATTTTCCTGCTCTATGGATGCTGCCTGACCTGCTGTGCTTTTCCAGCACTACTCTAATCTAGGCTCTAATCTCCAGCATCTGCAGTCCTCACTTTTGCCTGTAAGATAACTTAACCTATCTGCATACCCAACAGATTATTCTAACCTAATGATGATATTTCAAATATCAGCAACAATCTACGCAAACATCCCTTGGCACAAAAGGTCAAATCAAACACAGGGTCTTACAGGAGAGAGAGCTGGTAGAGAGTTTCAGCTTGGAACACCTTCTTCCATGGAGCTCTTTCTTTGACCAACACCCTCAAAAAACTGACTGCTTGCTAAAACCATACCAAACCAAACCAAACCAAACCAGGGTAAAGCTGAGCTGGGAGAACTGTCCATTCCCCTTTCACTGTACAAGTGTTTTACTTAACTTGAAAGCCTTTTTCCTAAGACAATATCTGTTAGCTATAATCAATCTGGATCTAAAACCCATCCAAACTAGGCATATCAGAATCTTTGCATTTATAACCTCTCTGGAAACAGAACCAAGGATAACCTAACATTGTTAAAGGAGCAACATTGTCACACAGCCTTGTCAGTGATGGCTATACTACAGAATGGATACGGCATTCATGAAAATGCTCATTTTTACAAGATACTGGAGACATGCCCCTACCAATAACATGCTGTATCTAACAGATAAGTGAAATCTATTTCTGTACTTGGCTGGGGCAGCAGTCACTGGGTTGAAAAGTTGGACATTATTTAAGTTCTGCAATTGGACAATAAACAAAAGACATAAAAAGGTCGTACAGTGCCCTGCCTAAAACCAGTAGTGAATCAACACAAGTTCCAGTCAATCAACATATTAAGACTGGTTATCTGATTCAGGGGTAGGCAGCAATGTTCTGCGTAAACAAAATATTTGAAAGTTATTCATTCCAGACATCAGAAATTCCCTTTTGAAGCCAGCCCCATTCCTTTCATTTCCTGTTTTCTGCTGCTCCATCAATAGACAGCGTCACCAGTACTTCAGTTAGACATTCCAATAATTCTTATGTACTGCTTTCGAGGCAGGGACTGAAATCATGAGGTAGACTAATGCTCACGGTATATTTCAGAATACCTTGCTTTCAGGCACACGTTAGATTGTGGCATAATTCAAATGAATTAATGTCGAAAGCTATGGGGAAGCTGTTAGGGCGAACATTTTACACTGCTTTAAGATAGTTAGTGCTCATGAAGTATACATTTAAAAAACCAGGAAGTATCAGTGTACAGTTCATTCACACGAGCAAAGTACAGAATCCAAGAATGGTTGCAGCACAGAATCTGGCCAATTGGCCCATCATGACCATGCCAAGAGCAATTTAGTGTGATCTGCTCCCCTGCCCTTTCACTGCCATCCTGCATTTTCGTTTCGCTTCAGGTCTTGATCTAGAGTCATGGAGTCATAGAGATGTACAGCATGGAAACAGACCCTTCAGTCCATCCCGTCCATGCTAACCAGATATCCCAACCCAATCTAGTCCCACCTGCCAGCACACGGCCCATATCCCTCCACACCCTTCCTATTCAGATACCCATCCGAATGCCTCTTAAACGTTGCAATTGTACCAGCCTCCACCACATCCTCTGGCAGCTCATTCCATACACATACCGCCCTCTATGTGAAACACTTGCCTCTTAGATCTCTTTTATATCTTTCCCCTCTCACCCTAAACCTATGCCCTCTAGTTCTGGACTCCCCGAACCCAGGGAAAAGACTTTGCCTATTTATCCTATCCATGCCCCTCATAATTTTGTAAACCTCTATAAGGTCTCCCCTCAGCCTTTGATGCTCCAGTGAAAACAGCCCCAGCCTGTTCAGCCTCTCCTTGTAGCTCAGATCCTCCAACCCTGGCAACATCCTTGTAAATCTTTTCTGAACCCTTTCAAGTTTCACAACATCTTTCCGATAGGAAGAAGACCTGAATTGCACACAATATTCCAACAATGGCCTAACCAATGTTCTGTACGCTTCAACATGCCCCCCAACTCCTGTACTCAATACTCTGACCAATAAAGGAAAGCATATCAAATGCCTTCTTCACTATCCTATCTACCTGCGACTCCACTTTCAAGGAGCTATGAAACTGCACTCCAAGGTCTCTTTGTTCAGCAACACTCCCTAGGACCTTACCATTAAGTGTATAAGTCCTGCTAAAATTTGCTTTCCCAAAATGCAGCACCTTGCATTTATCTAAATTAAACTCCATCTGTCACTTCTCAGCCCATTGGTTCATCTGATCAAGATCTCGTTGTAATCTGAGGTAACCTTCTTCGCTGTCCACTACACCTCCAATTTTGGTGTCACCTGCAAACTTACTAACTATACCTCTTAAGCTCACATTCAAATTATTTATATAAATGACAAAAGGCAGTGAACCCAGCACCGATCCTTGTGGCATACATCAAAGGCCTCCTGTCTGAAAAACAACCCTCCACCACCACACTCTGCCTTCTACCTTTGAGACAGTTCTGTATCCAAATGGCTAGTTCTCCCTGTATTCCATGAGATTTAACCTTGCTAATCAGTCTCCCATGGGGAACCTTGTCAAACGCCTTACTGAAGTCCATATAGATCACATCTACTGCTCTGCCCTCATCAATCTTCTTTGTTACTTCTTCAAAAAACTCAATCAAGTTTAGGAGACATGATTTCCCATGCA
>NC_057742.1:30347119-30408106 GCF_004010195.1 Chiloscyllium plagiosum | reverse complement strand
TCTCTCTCTCTCTCTCTCTCCTGCACTGTCCTCACCATGTGCTTCCTTTGTCTGCTCTTCTCCCTTTTAAACTGCTGTTGTTTTGACTTTTTTTTTCCAAAGTTCCAAAACAATGCAACAGCATATAAAACAGTAATTGCTGCTCCTGGAATTCGAGGAAATCACCTCCAACACCTAAAATACCTCAAAAAAAGGAGCAGCTCTCACAGCCAGAATTTTTTTCTAGTTCCCATTTCAAAGACAAATCAGCCTCCACCACACTCTCAGGCAGTGCATTGCGACCATTCACAGTCAAAAGAAATCGAAACTTCAGAATATCAACTAATTTACAAAACTACAGATCCTGAAACCAACTGTTCACTTACCAATATCACCTCAAACAGAGACCTTCCAATATCACCTCTAACAGAGACCTTCAAATAGATACAAGGTTATCTATTCTTCATGGACAATTGTGAGACTGACCTGTATAACCTTTATGGCACCCATCTTATTTCGAACCTGTGTGTGTGTGTGTTTATTAATTAGTAAATTCACTCTTTTTGCTAATTCAAGAGAGTCTGGTTAATTTAACTCTTTACAAAACATTAGTTCCTTTGGGTCTGGGAAGGGGTCCTTTTTAAATCAGTTTTGTTATGAACAACATGAGGCAGCTCGGTGCATGAGGAAAGGGAGCCGGTTCACCCCCCCTCAGCGGGGAAGGCTTAGCAGTCAGGATTTCCCATCTGGAACCACAAGCAATTAGACAACTTCACCTTGGGTCTGATTGTCATAGCATTTGGATGTTTGTGGTCATGTTGGGATGATTTCCTGGATTTAGAAGGGATTGTCTGCTGCATCATCAAAGGCTGAGAACAGAATAAGACAAGAAAATCTCAACGTCCTCTAGGTTTAACGTGATATCGGATTCCACAGGCTCACATGCAGACTGCCCCATGATAGATAGACATCTCTTATACAGTGGTCTGGAAATGGAGACGTCTTCATCGTTCCACGCTGCCACTTCCTCCCAGGCTGCACCTTGTTCTGTTAAAGAGGGCTGGAATGTCAGTGATGATGAAGCACTGTGGGTAATGTGCTGCTCAAACTGAATAGTTGGTGACATAGGGATGCAGTGAGATGTGAGGTCAGAGTGCCAGCATCACAAAGTGTTTGAGTTCAGTCACAGTTCAAAAGGGAACAGAGTCAGAGATTATTATTTCTTTAAAATCACTTTCCTGTTCGCTGACACCGAAGAGTGGGAGAGGTTTGTGTATGCGCCAGGGAATGAGATTTATTAATAAGTGACTTTGTCACTAGGCTCCTGGCCAATATGAGTCAAGATTGGAGTGGTGCTGGAAAAGCACCGCAGGTCAGGCAGCATCTGAGGAGCAGGAAAATCGATGTTTCAGGCAGGAGCCCTTCATCAGGAATTCCTGATGAAGGGTTCTTGCTCAAAACATCGATTTTCCTGCACATCGGATGCTGCCTGACCTGCGGTGCTTTTCCAGCACCACTCCAATCTTGACACTGATCTCCAGCATCTGCATACCCACTTTTGCCTCCTAGCCAATATGAAACCAAGGGTGCATTTTGAACGGGGAACGGTTTGAAGAAGGGCTGGATTGGTGGTGGAAAATATCGGTGTGGGAGGGCGGGGCAAAGATTCCAGCAGAAGGGGAGAGATCAGGTTGGGGAATGCACGGTGATTGAAAAGGGGGCGAGATCTGGAGAGGGAGCAAAGAGTTCGTGCAGAGGGGGAGAAATCAGGGTCGGGGTGCAAAATCATTTCCCCCGGTGCCCCATCGGATTCTTGTTTCAAACCCACGCTTGTTCTGTGCATCTACACAGTGCAGGCTTCATTAACCATAACCCTAACCCTAACCCAGATTCAAACCCTAACCCTAACCCTAATTCTGATCCTAACCCTAGCCCTAACCCTGACCTTAACCCTAACCCTGATCCTAATCCTAAACCTTACCCTGACCCTAACCCTAACCTTGTTCCTAACCCTAACCCTTACCCTGATCCTAACCCTAGCCCTGATCCTAACACTATTGCATAGGCACTGTTGCCCTGAAGATAAAGTGTCACCAAACACTGCCTTCCTCAGACCTATCACTTCCTGTTTGTTCACTGTGAATGGTAATAACAAAGCACTTTAAAAGCAACATACGAGAATTGTCAAAGTTGGCATGGACTTGCTTGCAAATTGCTATTGAAATGATGTTCCTGATGGCTGCCAGAAATGACGGCAGAAAATGGGAGGGGTGCTAATGTAAGTGGAATTGTGACAAAACAGAACTCTGTGCTCATTTTTCCAATCTGGCTTGGCTGTCTGAAAGAAAGAACGCTAGTTTCCTCAAAGTCAAAAATCTAATCTGATGCACAGAGGAGCCACGTGTTGTTAGATACCCCGAGAGCTAACATGGAACTGTCCCAAGCTTGTTGCATAAATAAAATAAAAACAACTGGCTGCACCAAATTTTATTAACAAACGTTTTGTAACAGAGTGACAGTAGGAATTAGCACAGTAACATTCATATGTCACAAACTCTGCTGTTTTATTGTGAAACCAATGATGGTTAAAAGTTCATTCAGATGGCAATACACCCTTTATTCATAAAATAACGTAGTGCAAAGTTTTTTTAAAAAGCCTTTGGACTAAACACATTCCAGAATTTAATACAAGTTTTCTGTGGAATAATTGCAAGTCTGTCTGTGCTCAGAAATAAATTAATATATTTTTCAACTGGTCAGAACGGAAGCAAAATAAATGAGCCGATCTTCGCAGTGTGGCTGATTGTGAGCTTGTAAGGGCAGGAATGTAACACTCGGTAATGTGTGAGGTACAATTCTGTGCACTGCTGTCCAATTAAAACCACAAACCTCATCAGGGCTGATTAAACAAAGCCAATTATAAATTGCATTGTCAGTTAGAGAAGTAGAAAACACTGTAGATTCTTAGTGGCAGCCAGCTCCCGTTGGGAATTAACAATCAGATGGAAAGCTCAGTGTGAACCTGCATTCAGCAGGAGCCAATGTGCAGTGAGAGCCAACACTATCTAACCATTCAGGGGAACAGAGGAGCATAAGCTGACACGAAGAGCAGCCAGTCATCAGCAAGAGGGAGCCTTCTGCCTGGAAGTAGCTAAGTGACAGGGAGCAGCTGTGCAAAGTAGTGGGGGTGGGGGTAGGGGGAGGCTGGAATAAAATAAATAGGGTTGTATTTTCCTTGTGTAGGAGGAACAGCCAAGATAAATATTGTTGGCCATGCCGTGATCTGGCATCTGGGGAGATCCCACTACTATTACATTCTTCTGATGGCTGTTACTCCGAACTGTATGTTTCTCATTGAGATGTGACTGAGGTTTTGAGTCCATATTCAGCTGGCTGAGGCAGGAGCCGTGTGTGACATTCTCTTTGTGGTAATTAACTGCTTCTTGGTGACTGTGGCTGTGCCAGGCCTTTTAGGTTTTTAAATTACTGGAACCTTCTCCAGTAATATTTTCCATCCTGTACAATTATCTGCTATTTCCCCTCAGGCCAAGCCACCAGTTCCCATGTCTTTGTTGATACTACGTCACATCTGGTCAACTAGAAGTATGAGAGGGGCCTGCCCTCCTTCTCTCTGCAGGGGAACCCTCTCAGCACTGATCACACATGATGACACACTGAACAGCCTTCATGCAGCCTCTGAAGTGCCATATGTGTATGGTTCACTCATTAGTTTTGTACAATTTGGAAGCTCTGTAAGTTCAATTCAAGTGAAAGCAGATCTCAGGTCTGAAGCATATCTATCATTTCAAAAGATAATATGCTATTTCTCCCCATTCCAACACATGTGCAGAGTTTACATTATAACCTGCAGAAATTCTTTTTAAAGCAAACAAGTTCAAATAAAATCACAAATTTGTTTTATTTTTCAAACACTGTGAGAATTAATAGTTTGGTCAGCATTTATTGGTCGAGCCTACCTGCCTTCCAGTGGTGCAGGTGAACTGCTGCTGTCTTTATGGTGTAGATACACTCAGTGCTTTGAGGTACAGAGCATTAGAATTTTGATCTAGCATCAGCGAACGACCAGTGATATGTTTTAAAGTCAGCATTGTGTGTGGCTTGGAGAGGTACCTGCTGGTTCTTGTGTTAGTTCACGTGCATCTGCTGCATTTGTCCTGCTAGGTGGTTGAGACCATGGGTTTAAAAGGAGCTGCCAAAGAGTCAGACAGAACAGAAAAGACCCTTCGATTCAACCAGTCAATGCTGAACATAGTCCCAAACTAAACTAGTCCCACCTGCCTGCTCCTGGTCCATATCCCTTCAAACCTTTCCTATTCATGTACTTATCATGGCCCCTCATGTCTTCTTTAAATCTCTCTCCTCTCTCCTTAACAATGTAACCCTTAGTCTTGAAATTCCCCCATCCAGGGCAAAAGACAACTACCATTAACTCTGTAAGGTCACCTCTCAGCCTCCCATTCTCCAGGAACATTGATGAGTTGCTGTTGTTCTATTCAGAAACTGATGCATATACTTGCATTTTAACTTTAATCTTTTTAGACTTATCTCATATTTCTAATCTGTCTGCATACATTGTCACAATTTCTTGTCATGTGTAGAAAGTAACAGAATCAATTTTTTTTACTAATTCAAGCAAGCCTGATTAAATCACTCTTCTGTAAAGATAAATTTTATTGGGGGTAGGGGAAAGGTGTCCACAAAGGAAGGCATCCTTTGAAAATTGACCTTGTTGTGACCTAACAAGAAGGCAGGTGAATAAGGGAGGGAAGCCACTTCATGGCTCATCAATTATGAGTTTAACAGTTCAGGGATATCCCACTTAGAACCATGATATAAATTGGGGAACCTCGCCAGGGGTCTGGTCATTTCACAATATAATGGGGAGACGTTGACAGAAGGGAGGTTGATCTTAGCATGGGTGGCACGGTGGCACAGTGTTTAGCACTGCTGCCTCACAGCGCCAGAGACCCAGGTTCAATTCCCACCTCAGGCAACTGTCTGTGTGGAGTTTGCACATTCTCCCTGTGTCTGCATGGGTTTCTTTTGGGTGCTCTGGTTTCCTCCAACAGTCCAAAGATGTGCAGGTCAGGTGAATTGGCCATGCTAAATTGCCCGTAGTGTCAGGTAAATGTAGGGGAATGGGTCTGGGTGGGTTGCTCTTGGGAGGGTCGGTGTGGACTCGTTGGGCCAAAGGGCCTGTTTCCACACTATAAGTAATCTAATCTAATCTTAACATGGTCAAGAAGAAAGAAAGGAGGTGGTAGGTGATAGGAGGAGCATGGCAGATGATGAATTGTCTTCTGAAAGTGATGAGCATCATTTCATCATTCTCTACCTCAGAACACAGATGAATTCGGATGGAGGCTTTTCATACTTAGGAAGAGTTACTGTGGTGCTCTACAGACTGACTGAAAGTAAACACGTAATAATGAAACAAAAACAGAAATCACTGGATAAACTCAGCATCCTGGCAGCATGTGTGGGGAGAAAGCAGAAATTCAGGGACCCTTCTTCAGAATCTTCCAAGGTTAGCACACCAGAACTCCTCACTTCTACTAGTTAAGGTGCAGCTGAACCACAAGGTCATTTTCAGTTGTGTCTATAACATCTCTGGTTGTAAGGGTTGGGGGTAGGACCAACACAGGCTGAACTGATGCTCCGAGCTTGCACTGAGGGAATGCCAATCATGGGGGGCTAGGATCTTTGACCCTGAGACTAATGATGTGGGTGAGAGCTGCCCTATAAGTTTCACCGATCTACATCTGCTTGAGTAATGTAAGTGCTGAGAAGCACATAATTGTGTGAGACAACCAGGCCTTCCCCGAAGTAGAAGTCACTCCCACTTTTACACCTGATACCACAAAAAGGTTAGATAATGGGAGATTCATGAATGAAGAGCAGAAGGCATTGTTGCCATATTTGCTGATAACACAAATATAGATTGAAAAGGATGTAAGGATGCTCCAAAATGATGTAGATAGGTTAAGTGATGAGGCAAGATGTGGAAAAACTCTTCCTTTTCAGCTGGAAAAGTAAATAAGAAGCAAATTATCTGAATGATGAGAGATTACAGAGCTCTGAGATGCACAGAGATCTGGCTGTCCCAATGCACAAATCATAAAAGGCTGACATGCAGGTACAACAATTAATTAGGAAAACTGCTAGAATGGTGTCATCTAATGCAAGAGGAATTGAATACAAAGGTAGGGAGATTATGCTTTGGTTATATAGGGCTCTGGTGAGGATACATTGGAGTATTGTGCATAATGTCAAGTCACCTTATTTAGGGAAGGATTTAAACATGTTGAAAACAGATCAGGGAAGGGTTTCCCAGATTAATACTGAAAATATGAAGGCTGTTTTGAGGAAATATCAGACAGACCAGACTTATATCCAGTGGAGTTTAGAAGCAAAATAGATGACTGGATAGAAGCATATAAGGCACTGGGAGAATTTGATAAAGTAGATATAGGGAAGATGTTCCACTTTCAAGGGAGAATTAAAAATTAGGTGCCATAGCTTAAAAATCAAGAGTTATGGAGTCATAGGGCCCTACAGCACAGAGACAAGCCCTTTGTCCCAAACTAGTCCATGCCGACCAAAATGTCCACTTACACTAACCCCATTTCCCTGCGCTTAGCCTATATCCTTCTAATTTTTCCTATCCAAGTATTTGTCTAAATGCCTTTTAAATGTTCTTAATGTATCTACCTCCAACAACTTCCGCTGGCAGCTCATTCCATATGCGTACCACCTTCTGTGTAAAAACTGTTGCCCCTCAGGTTCCTTTTTACTCTTTCCCCTCTAACCTTAAACTGATGCCTTTTAGTCCGTGACTCAGTGCATTCACCCTATCCGTGCCTCTCATGATCTTATACATCTCTGTAATATTCTCCTATGTTTCTATGCTCTAAAAATAAGTCCTGGCTTGTCCAACCTCTCTGTATAAGTCAGAGAATTGAGTCCTGGCAACATCCTTGTAAATTTCTTCTGCACTCTTTCCAGTTTAATAACATCCTTCCTATAGTAAGGTGACCAAAACTGAACACAATACTCCAACTGCGGCCTCACCAATGTCCTGTACATCTGCAACATAGCTTTCCAACTTCTATACTCAGTGCCTTGACTGATGAAGGCCAGTGTGCCAAAGGCCTTCTCACTGCCCTGTCTACCTGTGACTCGACTTTCAGAGAACTGTCAACCTGAACTCTAAGGTCCCTCTGTTCCACTACACTCCTTAAGGCCCTAACCATTCACCATGAAACTCTTACCTTGATTTGACTTTCCAAATGCAAAATCTCACACTTATCTGCATTAAACTCCATTAGCCATTTCTTGGCCCACTTCCCCAGCTGATTAAGGTCCTGCTGCAATTTCTGATAACCTTCCTTACTGTCCACAATAACGCCTATTTTAGTGTCATCTAGATAACAAACAGTAATGGGCCCAGCGTCGACCCCTGAGACACTCCACTAGTCACAGGCTTCCAGTTTGAATAACATCCTTCCACTATTACTCTCTGCTCCCTATCATCAAGCTGATTGTGTATCCAATTTGCCAGCTCCCCCTAGATTCCATGCGACCTGACCTTCCAAACTACCATGTGGTATCTCATTAGAGGCCTTACTGAAATCCATATAGACCATAAATACCTCCCTGCCCTCAACAACCTTCCTGGTTACATCATCATATAATTTTAAACAAATTTGTGAGGCACAATCTCCCATGCAGAAAGCTGTGCTGACTGCTCCTAATCAAACCGTGTCCTTCCAAATGCATGAATATCTTATTATTCAGAATCTTCCCAAGTAACTTACCTACCACTGATTATAAACTACTAACCTTGCAGCCCTTCTTCATCCATTTAGAACAAAGATGAGGCATTTTTTGTTCTCTCAGAGAGCTGTGACTCTTTGGAAATCTCCTTCTGGAAAGGAGATGGAACCAAAGTCCTTGAATATTTTGAGGCAGATGTAGATAGATTCTTCTTAAGCAAGATGGTGGAATGTGATCTAGGTCAGCGGGAATGTAGATTTGAGGTGATAACCAGATCACCAGATCGAATTGAATGGGAGAGCAGGCTTGAGGGGCTGAATGGTATACTCCTGTTCATAATTCATTTGTTTGTGTGCTGCCCTGTGAATAGCAGTCATCTTCCTGCTCTTCTTAATAAGTGACTCTTCGAAATTACCAAGAAAATGTGGATTGACAGGCTACATATATCACGGTTTAGCCGTGCTCTTCCTCACTCGAGTTTCACATACAATCGGTTCTGTTATAACGTTATAGTTCTGTTCTCGCGTTATAAGAAAATTGCGCAATAGCTGCGCTATTTAAACTAATGGAGCTAGAGTTGCGTTATAGTGAATACTGGTAAGGAAAGTTCTTGCTCTACAAATAACAGTCTAAATTCTTCAATCGCATTAAAGCCAATTCGCATTGCAGAAGCATGCATTATAGCAAAACCAACTGTATAGCATCACGATTTGATGACTAGGAGTAGGTACCCTGGTTCATTTCTCTCAATTGTTTCTACCCTAGAGTATTGCTGCCAATTGTAGACTCTAAGTATTGCCACACGTAAAGTTGTCAGTTGGATTTCAAAGCTGAGATCTCATCCTGTACGTGACACAATAACATACCAAGCAGGAACTTAACCCATCTAATAATTTTAGCGCTGAGTGTTGGAGAGTTAACAGATGTTCTAACTTGTTCCCAAAACAGCCCTTAATATTGGATCATAGTTAGGTTAGCCTGCATATTGTGTGTGATTAAATGCTTTCATATCAATCAACAACTTAGTCCACTTCCAAAATCCAGGAAGTTTCTTATCTCTCTCATGTTGATGAATGACATGCTTGGTCAGCAAGATTTCAGTAACTATTTCTTTATAATTTCACCCTTTCTGGTATTATTCCCCATTGTATCTATCTTGGATTATATGCAATAGGCTGTCAGACTGAGCTTAATTTGATAAAAGTAAGAATTGGACTTGTTGATGTTTTCTTCATACTTTCAACACAGGATGTTTCAAATCTCTTTCACCTTAAGAAGTCCTGGGGGTGGAGGGGCAGCATTAACTCCGCCCAATAGGTGCACGACTCAGCTTTAGTCTAAGTTTCATAAATAGTGAACATCTGACATTAATATTCCTTGGGAGAGCATCATTCCACAGATACTTCCCAAAGTACTGGTCGAGGGAATATTAGCACCACAAGAGGCAGGATGATTTTAACTACTGTAAATGTACCTGCAACTGTGAAATTTGATGATCATTCCCCTCTCTCTTGTGTCTACAAGCTTGGAGTTGAATGGAGTGTGAAAGATGTACATGCACTGGTGATACTTTCGTTGTGATCCAGCTTTCATTCTCATCAGTGAAAATGGCTTTCCCCATTCACCTTATGTCCTGCTGCCCACAAGAATCTCTTTGTATTTCTACAAATGCTTTGTTTGTTTCAGATGTCCTCCCTATAGGAACTGTAGTTTCTGTGAGCTGGGTAATGTGGTACTTTCCCAGATGACCTCTCCTGATAGCTGCAATATGCCACCTTTACCAGTTAATGGTTAAGGGTGTATGAGCTAAGTCACTGCTACTAGCCTTAATTTGTCTTTGCCTTCCTAATGATTAGTCTTAGAGTCATAGTGTCATAAAGATGTACAGCATGAAACAGATCCTTTGGTCCAACTCATCCATGCTGACCAGATACCCCAACACTATCTAGTCCCACCTTCCAGCACCCAAAACCCATCCTATTCATATACCCATCCAGAAGTCTTTGAAATGTTGCAATCGTACTAGCCTCCATCACTTCCTCTGGCAGCTCATTCCATACACGTACCACCCTCTGTGTGAAAAAGTTGCTCCGTTGGTCTCTTTTATATCTTTCCCCTCTCACCCTAAACCTATGGCCACTAGTTCTGGACTCCCCAATCCCAGGGAAAAGACTTTGTCTATTCACCCTATCCATGCCCCTCATGATTTTATAAACCTCCATTAGGTCACCCCTCAGCTTCCGACTCTCCAGGGAAAACAGCCCCAGCTTGTTCGGCCTCTCCCTATAACTCAAATCCTCCAATCCTGGCAACATCCTTGTAAATCTTTTCTGAACCCTTTCAAGTTTCACAAAATCTTTCCGATAGTGTCAGAGCATCTGCCAGTGTAGAGTCATAAAGTCATAGAGATGTACAGCATGGAAACAGACCCTTCGGTCCAACCCATCCACACCGACCAGATATCCCAACACAATCTAGTCCCACCTGTCAGCACCCGGCCCATATCCCTCCAAACCCTTCCTATTCATATACCCATCCAAATGCCTTTTAAATGTTGCAATTGTACCAGCCTCCACCATTTCCTCTGGCAGCTGATTCCATACATGTACCACCCTCTGCGTGAAAACGTTGCCTTGTAGGTCTCTTTTATATCTTTCCCCTCTCACCCTAAATCCATGCCCTCTAGTTCTGGACTCCCCGACCCCAGGGAAAAGACTTTGTCTATTTATCCTATCCATGCCCCTCATGATTTTGTAAACATCTAACAAGTCACCCCTCAACCTCCGACACTCCAGGAAAAACAGTCCCAGCTTGTTCAGCCTCTCCCTATAGCTAAAATCCTTCAACCCTGGCAACATCCTTGTAAATCTTTTCTGAACCCTTTCAAGTTTCACAATATTATTCCAATAGGAAGACCAGAATTGCACGCAATATTCCAACAATGGCCTAACCAATGATCTGTACTGCCGCAAAATGACCTCCCAACTCCTGTACTCAATGTGTAGATCATCCACAAAAGACAACTGCCATTAACTCTACCTTTATCCTTCATTATTTTATAAACTCTATCAGGTCGCATCTCAACCTCTCATCTTTAAAGCAATGTTGTGTATTAACTTTGAACTACTTACTCATTGTTTCCCTCGAGACCCTTTATTGCCATCACCCATGCAGACTTCAGCAAAGTCTCCCTGATTACAATTCCTCTTGGTCCGATGTTTATAAAAAAGTTGGCGAGATCATGCCTAGCATTTCAGCCACAAGGTCTTTTATCTATAAGCATCGATTTTATTGGCATTAATCTAGTTTTGTGATTTTTATGAAAGTGAGGTAACTCAAGGCACAGCAACATTCTCCATCTTGGTCCTGTTTCATTGAGGAACCACTCTGTAATTTTACAAAATTGTAGAGAATTATTCAGAGAATAATAGAATGGTCAAATCAAAGAGAGAAGCATGTTTCTGCCTTCATCAACTTAATCTCTCAGTTAGACAGACAACAATTTGCTATCTGGCCTTACATACGTTTATTTAGAATGGGCTGTCAACGTTATAGAATGAATTCCTCGAGGACAAATAAAAATTAAGAATTAAAGGGGAGATTAGTTTTCAACTTTGTAGAGTCAACTTTCAACAGATGTGTCACTGATCCAAATCTAAAGTAATTTTCTTTTAGAATGAAGTCAGTTTTGAAGTACATATTGCAACAATTCTCACAATCAAAGAATATGGGAATAATCTCTTTTAGTGCTCACTGATCCATTAAGCTGAAAGGAAGTTCAAGGGATTGAAGTTCTCATTTTGTGGGTCTTCAGTAGATGTAACATATTGCCCTTAACTCATTTCATCTAAATCTGTACGAGAAGTTCTATGTGCAATTTCGTGACCTAACAAGAGTTAGTGCATTTAAGAGAACAACCAATAAGGAGAAAAGTGGTAAATGTGGAAAACAACACAGTAAAAGCACTGCTTGGGTTCAATGGAGGTATTGAAGTCTTAGACACAATAGGCTGAATGACTTCCTTCTGTACTGTAATAATTCTTTGATAGACACGGAAAGGGGCACCATAATAAAAATCAAAAACTTCAAGAAAGATTTCAATCCTTTCTCTTCAAAGATTTGCAAATAAAAGTCACCAACTCAGTCAACCATGTTTTTGACTTGCCTACATCAGAGTTTGTGATCTTTGCGCATCTCCATTAAATATTGCCACATACAGATTGAGATTAAATATTGACACATACAGATCTAGATTAAATATTGACATATACAGATTGAGATTAAATATTGATACATACAGATCGAGATTAAATATTGACACTTTCAGATCGAGATTAAATATTGATACATACAGATCGAGATTAAATATTGATACTTTCAGATCGAGATTGAATACTGACACATACAGATCGAGATTAAATATTGACATATACAGATCGAGATTAAATATTGACACATTCAGATCAAGATTAAATATTGCCACATACAGATCTAGATTAAATATTGATATATACAGATTAAGATTAAATATTGACACACACAGATCGAGATTAAATATTAACACATTCAGATTGAGATTGAATACTGACACATACAGATCAAGATTAAATATTGACACGTTCAGATCAAGATTGGGCAGACTGAGTGTAAACAAGTGGGAAAAACTGGAATATGAAAAAAGTCAGTGAGAAGATCCCTGGTACTTTGAAAAAGTCCACCCCTCTCAACGTCCTGGTCAGTAAGGAAACGTCAATTAAGTCCACAGGAAAGTAAATTAGCTGGACATTTAGGTAATTGTTGATTGTCGGCCTTGCTTTGAGGAAATGGCTGCCACATTTCCCTGCATTTTGGATATGCCTACATTTCAAAGTATTCCCTTTACTGTGAAGCATTTGAGACATTTTGTGGCTATAAAAGGCACCATCCAATTGTAAAACCTTTCTCTCTTTAATGTCTTCAAAACAGCAAAATCTTGGCTTGAATAACTAAAATCTAAAATTACTTTTTTTAGACTATTGGTGCCCCCTCAAATGCTTTGCAATACAAGATAGGAATTTGAGAACTCATAAGTATGAATCTTTGTGCTTAATACAAATATGGGGCTGAATTTTACCAGAAATTGGATGAGTGCCAATTTCAGAGAGTCCAATAGAGGATTTCTCTCCAGGAGCTCTAGTGGGTTTACTTGAGCTATTCTCTGCAGCTCGCCTCATTAGCTATGCACATGCCTCTATGGTGCCCTGCTGACACTATTCTCTGCTTAGCAAAGGCAGAAGTACACAGCGCTGCCAGGACCACCCAGAATCACTGGCATCAATGCCAATTTGAAGCCCAGTCATTGAGCATGACAATTGCTTCCAGGCAATAGCTAGCCCTTCTTCATCGTTTGAGGGGAACCGAAACGAAACATGTCTTAGGCACTTAGGTGACAGTTCTTTGAAAATACAAATTTACATTCGTAAATGTATTGCTATGGCGAATTCTCACTTGTCTAATCCACGGTAACTACACTGTTCTCCCTCCTTAACACCATATTTTGAAACACTCACAAGAGTGCCTTTCTTGAGTCTTTACATCGCTCGTCGATATTTTGGACTCTCTAGCATCACCACAGGCCAAGAGCCAGGGTGGTACTGGTGTTATATGAGGCTCGGGTATTGATGGTCCTCCATCAGTCTGGAGTCAGACTGATCGCGTTGTGGGTGGATCGGTGCTCCCGTTTTTTATCTTTATTTTTATTTTTATTTCATTTTTTTGGTGGGAGTTGGTCATTCCTTGTCTCCAACTGGAATGGCTAGCGGTAGTTTGCTCACTTATCACTGAAGAGTTGTAACAATTTGAGTGTCAGTGATAATGCGAGTCTTGATGTCTTTTGGGCGAAGGTATCAAATCTTTCAATGCCGAGGAATTTCATGAGGCTGTTATTCAAGGCCAGCCACTTGCCTCTTGCGCCCATCACGAAGCCGAAGTGCTTGGGTTCCGAGCCTTCTGTCAATTCTGTTATCTCGGCATTCAGATGTTTCTATTTTTTGCTTTTCTCACACCATGCCATTTCCAGTGCTTTACTGTCATTCTCGTACCGCACTGTAACATCTACTATGGCGATCTTTTGAACTTTCTTGAATATAAGATCGGCTTTCCACAGTGAGCCACCTCTTGCAAAAGTAACAAAAAATGTCTGGAGAGTCATATTATTTTGGAATTGAATCACTTGTATAACATGATATATTTCCTGCAGGTTCACCAATGAGTAATCTGCCATTTTCTCATTCCTAATTTAGAGTAAAAATAAATTGCAAACAATGATGAGTTGTAAATACGTTTAAATAAATAATCATGTCATTGAAGGAGTGCACATTAATGTGGAATGAGCTGACTTATTCTGACAGGGAGCCAGTGTGGGTATAACAGGCTGAGTACCCTCCTCTGTTCTCTAAACATTACCAGAACCTATTGGATCATAAACTGCTCTCTCATTAGAGAGACAACTGGTAGTGGCTTAACCTGAGGGTCACCACAGCTCAGGCAAGAGAAGAGGTTGAAAAGGAGAGACCTTCATGGTAACCTCAGCTGGCATGGGAATTGAATCTATGATGTTGGCATTAATCTGCAGTGCAAACCAGCCATCCAGCTGTACTTCATTCTATACGGGTTTGCAATCAATATGATGTAGCACACCTTCAGGGGTAGCAGGACTTCAACCTGAATTTTCTGGTCCACAAGCCTGTGCCACTACATGACAAGTTCCTTTACTGATTCTAAGATGAATTTGTAAATTAGAGCAAGCAAGAAGTATATTAGTGCAAAAGCCAGTTGAATTAAATCGTTGTGAAGGCACTGAGTGTAAACTACTAATTATGTGACTTGAGCTGTGCTAATTGTTTGGGACAGATTGCATAGGATCCCTACAGTATGAAAGCAGGTCATTTGGCCCATACTGACCCTCCGGAAAGTATTCCACCCAGACTGACTCCCCTATCATATGCCTGTAACTCTGTATTTACCATAGCTAATCCACCTAGCCTACGTATCCCTGGGTATTATGGGCAATTTAGCATGACCAATCCACCTAACCTGCAAATCTTTGGACTTGGAAGGAAATTAGAGCACCCAGAGGAAACCCATGCAGACACCGGAAGAATGAGCAAGCTCCACACAGGGGGTCGAATCGCACCCAGGTCCCTTGCATTGTGAGGCAGCCCTGCTAACCACTGAGCCACCATGCAAGAAATCTTTGTTGTGGTTCTGTTCGCCGAGCTGGAAGTTTTTGTTGCAAACGTTTCGTTCCTGGCTAGGCGACATCATCAGTGCTTGGGAGCCTCCTGCGAAGCGCTTCTTTGATGTTTCCTCCGGTGTTTATAGTGGTCTGTCCCTGCCGCTTCCGGTTGTCAGTTTCAGCTGTCTGCTGTAGTGGTTGGTATATTGGGTCCAGGTCGATGTGTTTGTTGATGGAGTTTGTGGATGAATGCCATGCCTCTAGGAATTCCCTGGCTGTTCTCTGTCTGGCTTGCCCTATGATAGTAGTGTTGTCCCAGTCGAATTCATGTTGCTTGTTGTCTGCATGTGTGGCTACTAAGGATAGCTGGTCGTGTCGTTTCGTGGCTAGTTGATGTTCCCAAGCACTGATGATGTCGCCTAGCCAGGGGATGAAACGTTTGCAACAAAAACTTCCAGCTCGGCGAACAGAACCACAACAACGAGCACCCGAGCTACAAATCTTCGCACAAACTTTGAAGAAATCTTTGTTTAAACATTTTGTTCTGCCGAATGATGATATTCTGTATTTTCAGGTTTTGTTCATTTTAACTCAAGAGTTTGCAATTTCTCTTCTGATGATCTCCATTAGGTAAAGCTTTTGACATGAGAAGACCTAATGAGGAATAAATCTGAAGTGAACTATTTGGAATGAACACAAAACCTGATCCAAGTGTAATATTTGTTGAATACCTTAAGCTTTAATCAGGATTCATGGACTCTTCTGCGTGATAAGTTATCAGCCACTTTTCCAGTTCAGCTCCCTTGTGTAAATGAAGAATTAAATTGCTTGAGTCTCGTGGTTCGTGCACGTTTTCGTTCTCTGTAGTGTTCAAACCATTTCCTTAGCACAAAGATTTTTTTTTAATTGCATTCAAATGTGAGCAGCAGCTGGAAGCCCTTGCCATTTCAATTAGCTTTGAAGGTGAATTTATAGACTGCTGGTCTGCCTAAACCTGGCTATTAGTCACTGAGTTTGTTCCCAGCACATATTCCCTGTTGAAGGTAGCTTCACTCTGAAAACAACCCTTAAATTAAGGCTGATCTGTGTGTAGAGGGAGAGTGAGAGGAAGAGCATGGAGGGAGAATAAGAAAAAAATCCACAGCCCCAGCCTTCTGGAACAAAACACATTCTTTCAGGAGTAAGTTGCTAAGCGATGTGCAGCCTATCTGCAGATGTTTTTTCAGGTTGTTGCAGGTCTGTTATAGCACAATTTGTACTCAATCTGCACTTACCAGACTAGCCAAGTCCATAATTCTTCTATCTCAGAGTAAATTCACAGCAGTGATCCCTCAGTAACCCGTGACGTATTTAATTGTACAATGGACATGTTCCAGTACTTGGTGCTGCCCTCAGTAACTGGACTTTTTAATGTACGACAGAGCCAAGCAGAAAGCTTTGATCTCTGAAGAGTGAACAGGTCTGGTTTTGAAAGTGAGGTTTATACCATTGCAAACAGCTTCACTGAGGAAGCAGCGTGTAAATGTGAATGCTGCCTCCCTACTGACCCAAAGAATGCTGAAGGTAGAACCATAGAATGTGCAAACAGGCCCTTCGGCCCAACAAGTCCACACCAACCCCCTGAAGAGTAACCCACCCAGACCCATTCCCCCTACCCTATATTTACCCTTGATTAATGCACCTAACCTATACATCTCTGAACACTATGGGCAATTTAGCATGGCCTAGCCTGCACATCTTTGGATTGTGGAAGGAAACTGGAGCACCCGGAGGAAACCCACATAGTCACATGAGGCTGGAATTGAACCCAGGTTCCGGGAAACTGTGAGGCAGCAGTGCTAACCACTGAGCTACCATGCCACCCCGTGCTGAAAGGAGGGTCTAGCTCTAGTGTGCTGCTCCTAAAGGCCACCTGTCCTTTTTAAAGGAGAGTTGCGCTGATTTTACAGAAGCTTTTGCCCACTGTCTATGAAATGCTTGGAATAAAACAAAAAACATGGAAACTTAAGCAACAGGTAAGGGAGGGAGAGCCCAAAGTGTCTGATGCGATGCTAGGGTTATTGTTTCAGAATTTCCCTGACCAGTTGTTATTCTAGCCTGGATGGGAATTCAACATGAGGATCCTGTGGTCTCCCTTTGGAACAGACTCTGAAGGACTTGTCTGGGAAATTGAATTTCCCACTGGACAATTGCTCTACACCAGAAACGTTCTGAAAGACTCCATTTAAATCGGAGACTTCCGATGAAACTAAGTAAAATAGTTACTCAGGAAATGTCAGCGTTTTAAATATTTAGTCTAAATCCTGATTAACCCACACAGCCCTAATTCACCTGCTTCAGATGACTGGCACCTTCCTGATTGTGGCTGCCACACCCGCTGGACATGATCCAATCCACCTATCAAACTGACCCCTGCTTTCCCTTAATGGACCTCACCAAACCCCAATACCCCCTCCCCTCACCGCTCCCCCCCTTAAACCCACCATCCCACTGAACCTGACTCTTCCCGGACCCAATCTGACCCTCTTCCAAACCTGACCTGATCCATCGCCACCCCCAAGCCTGACCTGCTCACGATTTCCTATGCCAAAACAAAGCTCTCACACCAAATATTCTAGTTAAGTTCCGCATTGTTATACATCAATGTGTAGTTAGTCCAGCCTGATGTCTCACAAGAATGATGTCTCACATCATTTAACATTACGTGTAGTGTATATAGCTATTAAGTATTATGTACCAAACCAATGCTGCTTAACAAGCTTAACATTGTGTGGACCTCTTTCTCCACTTGGTATCAATGGCATAGACTAATAC
Source organism: Chiloscyllium plagiosum (assembly GCF_004010195.1). NCBI lineage: Eukaryota > Metazoa > Chordata > Chondrichthyes > Orectolobiformes > Hemiscylliidae > Chiloscyllium > Chiloscyllium plagiosum. Next base: position 30,390,300 of record NC_057742.1, on the reverse strand, counting down.
TGACTCAAAGGATTGGTGATAATGAATCTACCCAAAGGATTTTCATTCTCCTGTTGTACTATTGACACTATTGACCACCTTGGTTGTGACAATGTGAAATCCGTGAGGTCGCTGGCCTTCTTATTAAACAGCAGCTCTGCAAGGTGGGCTTCCATCCTGATTGGACAGAGTTAGACAAAAGAGAGCCAGGAGATGTGATCTGTTTGGAGTTTCAGAATGCCTTTGACAAAGTGCACAGGTGACTGCTAAGTAAAGTAAGAGCCATGGTATTAGGGACAAGGTACTGACACAGATAGAGGATTGGCTGACTGGCAGAAGACAGAGAGTTGGGATAAAGTGGTCTTTTTCAGGACGGCAGCCATTGACTCGTAGAGTTTCACAGGAGTCAGTGTTGGGACCACAACCATACATGTTATGCATTAACAATCTGGATGAAGGAACTGAAGACATTATTGCTAAGTTTACAAATGATACAAAGATAGGTGTAAGGACAGGTGATGTTGAGGAGGTGGGGAACCTGCAGGAGGATTTGGATAGGTTAGGAAGTGTGCAAAGAAAGGGGTTGGTAAGAGGATTAGAAGCTCAGATGATTTTCTAAATGGTGAAGGGTTTTGGAAATCTGAAGTTCAAAGGGCCTTAGGAGTTTTAGTTAAGGAATGTCTTCAAGTTAACATGCAGGTTCAATTTGGCTGTTAGGAAGACAAATGCAATGTTAATATTCATTTTTAGAGGGCTAGAATTCAAGAACTGAGATGAACTGCTGAAGCTGTATAAGGTTCTGGCTCGATCACACTTGGAACACTGTGAGTAGTTTCAGGTCCTATATCGAAGGAAGGATGGAAGGGTCCAGAGGAGGCTTTCAAGAATGATCCCAGAGAAGAAGGGCTTATCAAATGAGAAGCAGTTGAGGACTTTGGGTATGTGCTCAATGGCATTTAGAAGGATAAGGGTGGAATTAATTGAAACTTACAGAATCCTGAGAGGCCTGACAGAATTATTTTTTTACTTATTTACAGGATGAGGGTGTCAATGTTTCGGCCAACATTGATTGTCCGTCCCTAATTGCCCAGAGAGCAGTTAAGAGGAGAAAGTGAGGTCTGCAGATGCTAGAGATCAGAGCTGAAAATGTGTTGCTGGAAAAGCGCAGCAGGTCAGGCAGCATCCAGGGAACAGGAGAATCGACGTTTCGGGCATAAGCCTGAAGAAGGGCTTATGCCCGAAACGTCGATTCTCCTGTTCCCTGGATGCTGCCTGACCTGCTGCGCTTTTCCAGCAACACATTTTCAGCAGAGAGCAGTTAAGAGTCAACCACAATGCTGTGGTCCTGGAGTCGCATGTAGGCCAGACAAGATAAGAATAACAGTTTCCTTCCCGAAAGGACACTAATGAACCAGATGGGGTTTCCCAACAATTGACAATTAGATTCTTAATTTCAGATTTTTATTGAACTAAAATTCCACCACCTACTGTAGCATGGTTCAAACCCACATCCCTAAAACAAATTCTGGGTTGCTGGATTAACAGTCTTGAGATAATCACCTTCCTGTAAATGTGGAGAAACATGGAGATGTGAGGTGGGCATGGAGAGAATGCTTTCACTAGTAGAAGCGACTGGGACCCAAGGGCACAGCCTCAGAGTGAAAGGGCGACCCTTTAGAACTGAGACGAGAAGGGATTTCTTCAGTCAGAGGGTGGGGAATCTGTGGAACACATTGCTGCAGAAGGCTGTGTAGGCCAAGTGTATTGAGTGTATTTAAGACAGAGATAGCTAGGTTCTTCGATTAAATAAGGGAATCAAGGATTATGGGCAGAAGACAAGAGGATGTACCCTCACAATGCACAGCCCTCCAATCTCTCTGCTCCAATCCCGACCTCACTATCAAGCCAGCAGATAAAGGGGGTGCAGTGGTACACTGACCTCTACACCACTGAAGCAAGACGCCAACTCAAAGATACCTCCTTCTACTGCCCCCTTAACCTTGACCTCACCTCCCATCACCAAAGTATCATCTCCCAGACTGTGCACAACCCCCATTGTCTCAGCATGCTTCTGCCCCACTGAACTCATCTCTACCTACCTCGACACTGTCCTATCGCCCCTAGTCCAGGAATTCCCCACATATGTTCAAGACACCACCCACGCCCTCCACCTCCTCCAAGACTTCCGTTTCCCCGGCCTCCAGTGCCTCATCTTCACCATGGATATCCAATCCCTCTACACCTCCATCCGCCATGACCAGGACCTCCAAGCCCTCCGTTTCTTCCTTTCCCGAAGTCCCCAACAGTCCCCTTCCACCGACACTCTCATTTGTTTGGCTGAACTGGTCCTCACCCTCAACAATTTCTCCTTTGAATCCTCCCACGTCCTCCAGACCAAAGGGGTAGCCATGGGCACCCATATGGGCCCCAGCTATGCCTGTCTCTTTGTTGGCTACATAGAACAGTCCATCTTCTATAGTTATACCGGCACCACTCCCCACCTCTTCCTCCACTACATTGATGACTGCATTGGCGCCACCTCGTGCTTCAGCGAAGAGGTTGAGCAATTCATCAACTTCACCAACACATTCCACCCTGACCTTAAATTTACCTGGACCGTCTCTGATACCTCCCTCCCCTTCCTGGACTTCTCTATCTCCATTAATGATGACTGACTTGACACTGACATTTTTTGCAAACCCACCGACTCCCACAGCTACCTGGATTACACCTCTTCCCACCCTACCTCCTGCAAAAATGCCATCCCGTATTCCCAATTCCTCCGCCTCTGCCGTATCTGCTCCCAGGAGGACCAGTTCCACCACAGAACACACCAGATGGCCTCCTTCTTTAGAGACCACGATTTCCCTTCCCACGTGGTCAAAGATGTCCTCCAACGCACCTCGACCACATCCTGCACCTCCGCCCTCAGACCCCACCCCTCCAACCGTAACAAGGACAGAACCTCTTCCACCCTACCAACCTTCGTATAAACCAAAACATCTGATGATATTTCCGTCACCTCCAAACGGACCCCACCACCAGGGATGTAGTTTCCTCACCACTCCTTTCCGCTTTCCACAAAGACCATTCCCTCTGTGACTACCTGGTCAGGTCCACGCCCCCAACCCCAACAACCCACCCGCCCGTCCTGGCACCTTCCCCTGCCACCGCGGGAATTGCAAAGCCTGCACCCACACCTCCTCCCTCACCTCCATCCAAGGCCCCAAAGGAGTCTTCCACATCCATCAAAGTTTTACCTGCACATCCACCAATATCGTTTATTGTATCCGTTGCTCCCGATGCGGTCTCCTCTACTTTGGGAGACTGGACGCCTCCTAGCAGAGCGCTTTAGGGAACATCTCTGGGACACCCTCACCAATCAACCACACCGTCCTGTGGCCCAACATGTCAACTTCCCCTCCCACTCAGCCGAGGATATGGAGGTCCTAAGCCTCCTTCACCGCCGCTCCCTTACCACCCGACGCCTGGAGGAAGAACGCCTCATCTTCTGCCTCGGAACACTTCAACCCCAGGGCATCACTGTGGACTTCACCAGTTTCCTCATTTCCCCTTCCCCCACCTCACCCCTGCTCCAAACTTCCAGCTCAGCATCATCCCCATGACCTGCCTCCTCTCATTTATCTCTCCACTCTGCAGGCACCCTGCCTCTATTCCTGATGAAGGGCTTTTGCCTGAAACATCGATTTTCTTGCTCGTCGCATGCTGCCTGAACTGCTGTGCTTTTCCAGCACCACTCTAATCTAAGAACTATATCAGCCCTGATTAGATGGCAGAATACAGTTGATGGGCTGAATGGCCTAATTCTGCTCCTATATCTAACAGTCTTATCGAGAATGGTCTTGGTGGTGACCATTTAATTGGTTGTTATTGATAAATTCCACCCAGACTCTCGCCAATTCTCTGAGAGCTCATGACTGACATTCAGCCTTGTTGGCAGGATGGAGTTGGGATTTCAGAAAACTTAGTCCAATATTTTTGTGATGCATCAGGAGGTAGTGAGTTTTGAGAAGATTTGTAGCTCAGGTCGAAGTTTTGGATGTAGGTTTGCTCGCTGAGCTGAAAGGTTGATTTCCAGACATTTCATTACCTTACTAGGTAACACCTTCAGTGGACTTTATGCAAAGCAATACTGAAACTTCCTGCTTTCTACTTATATGTTTTGGTTTCTTTGGGTTGGTGATGTCATTTCCTTTGGTGATGTTATTTCCTGTGGTGAAGTCACTTCCTATTCCTTTTCTCAGGGGTGGTATATGGGGTCTAACTCGATGTCTTTATTCTTAGAGTTCCGGTTGGAATGCTATGCTTCTAGGAATTCTTGTGCATGCCTTTGTTTGGCTTGTCCTCGGATGGATGTGTTGTCCCAGTTGAAGTGGTGTCCTTCCTCATCCATATGTGAGGATACTAGTGAAAGTGGGTCATGCCTTTTTGTGGCTAGTTGGTGTTCATGTATCCCGACTGCCAGACTACTCAGACCCCTTGGCATCATGGTATCCCACAAACCCACCAACACACTAAAACAGCAGCTAAAGAACTTGAAAGACAATGAGCAAAATTAACGTCATTTACAAAATACCATGCAGGGACTGTAACAAACATTACATTGGACAAACAGGCAGAAAACTAGCCACCAGGATACATGGACACCAACTAGCCACAAAAAGACATGACCCTCTCTCACTAGTATCCTCACATATGGATGAGGAAGGACACCACTTCGACTGGGACACCACATCCATCCGAGGACAAGCTAAACAAAGACATGCACGAGAATTCCTAGAAGCATGGCATTCCAACCGGAACTCTATCAACAAACACATTGAGTTAGACTCCATCTACCACCCCTTGAGAAAAGGAACAGCAAGTGACTTCACCACAGGACATAACATCACCAAAGGAAATGACATCACCAACACAAAGAAACCCAAACATATAAATAGAAAGCAGGAAGTTTCAGTATTGCTTTGCATAAAGTCCCCTGAAGATGTAACCTAGTAAGGTAATGAAACGCCTGGAAATCAACCTTTCAGCTCAGCGAGCAAACCTACATCTAAAGCATCAGGAGATCTTCAAGGTAAACTCTGAGGAGGGGATGTGAGAAGCTGACCCAGAAAGCAGAGAAACCTTTGTAAACATTCTAACAGCTTTTGATAATCACTTTAATCTGAGAGTAAATACAATTCCTGAAAGAGCAAGATTTAACAGAACACTTAAGCAATTCATAAATTATTTTGTTATTGACTTCTATAGAATAATGGAAAACTGTGACAATCAGAATTCATAAGGGATGGCATTTGAATTTCAATGTCTCTTTGTCAGATTTATTATAGGCTAAAGAAGATTTCACTTGGACAAAACTATTCAGATTGAACTGGAAGCAGAAATAAGGAAAACTCAAGACCAATCCTAAAGCAGAGGGTGAGGGGATAAACAACCAATATCCCCCCACCTGTCCTGGTCTTTACTGTCCAGTTCCAGGCTGTTTTCTCCTGAATGAGAGGAAGGGAGGGATTGAGTGAGAGGAAAGTGGGTGGCACAGCTATTAGTGCAACAGGGTGCTGCTGGGGGAATGGTGGTGAGGTGTGCCAAGTGAGTGAGTAGGTGATGCAGATGGCATGGCAGATTAGTCATGTAGAGGGGTTGGCGGGAGCTGGAGAATAATGTGGGAATGATTGAGAGAACGTTTTGCATGTAGTGAGTGTGAGAGTGGAAGCCTTGGTGGGTGATGGGTGCAGTAGCAATTTAGTAAAGAGATTATGAGGTAGCAGAGCGAAGATGGTGGCAGAGTAGAGAATGCCAGTGCCCTTCTTTTGGCACTGCTGGACAGCGGGGCTGCTGACCATGGTGGCAATCTCAGAACACCCTTGTCTTGGCTCCCTCTGCCAGTCCAGGGGAGTAAGGACAATCCTGTCCACTAGGACATCCGGGGGTCTGTTCACAAAGTGGGCACTAATTGATCGTTGTCTGTCAAGTCTGAGGCAAGTATCTCTGAGTGCATGAAGCAACTCCGGGCTGCCAACACCATGGCCATGTGCACAAGGGACCAGTACCACAATCTGGGATATCTGACTATTTCCAGCTACAATGAGTGGGAGAAACAGGCGAGAGGGGTGCCATAACGACTTGGACCATAGTTTGCAAGGCAAATTTGGGATTTTAGCTGCTTGAAAGCTCACTCAGTCTCTTGGAGAGAAATCCTCCATAAGACGCAATGAAAATGATATATAGCCATTCTCTGGTGAGGTTCTACCCTAAGAGTCAACGTTGAGGTTATGGAAGGACAAAGCACCGCAAGGGCATGCAATGCCCAGCCACGTCTGTAAAGTAAAGTAATAGCTCATTTCTAGAAGATGTGTAGATGTAGGACAGTTTTAGAGTCACCAAGGTCAGGCTTACATGCAAAAAAACTCAATGTGGTAGAGCCTCATCTAAAGGGAAAGATACCTGAGGCATTCCTGCGGGAATCTGGTGATTCAACTGACTTGAGTTTGACAGGACTTGTTTCTGCCGATGGAGAGCTCAATGATTTGAATTGTGACATGGGGACAAGTGTCATTTCCTATCAGATTAAATTCCAAGGCTGAAGGAACAGACAGTACAGCTTGCAGATGTGTAGCAACATGGTCCAGGCTATATGACGCTCAATATTAAAGTTACGCTGCAAATAATACTACAAAGTAAAGGATATCAAATAATTGAGAATGTGTATGTAATTCTTAGTTCACCACGGTATTGAATATAAAGTTGTGTTTTTGCCCTCAACCTTTTCCAAATGGTCGAAGAACTGGAATTTTCACACAGCCAACTTAGATTGAATGATTGATTGATTGATTACTGTTGTGACCTGTACTGAGATACAGTGAGAAGTGTTGGTTTGTGTGCTATACAGGAAGATCGTACCACACAAAGTGCGTCAGGGTAGCAGAACAGAATGCAGAATACTGTGTTACAGCCACGGAGAAGGTGCAGAGAGAGAGAGAGAGATCAGAATTAGCATTTGAGAGGTCCATTTGATAGTCTGATAACAGCGAGGAGGAAACTGTTCTTGAATCTATTCATACGTGTATTCAAACTTCTTTATCTTCTGACCAATGGAAGCTGGTGGAAGAGAGCATAACTGGGATGGGAGCAGTCTTTGAATATGATGCTTTCCCAACGCAGCGGGAAAATAGATGGAGTAAACTGATGGAAAGTGGGTTTGTGCGATGGACCGGACTGTGTTCACCACTCCCTGTAGTTCCTTGCCGTCTTGGGAACAGCAGTTGCCATTACCACGCTGCGATGCATCCAGAAAGGATGTTTCCTATGGTGTGCCTATGAAAATTGTTAAGAGTCCTTGAGGGCACATGCTGAATTTCCTGAGGAAGTAGAGGTGTGTTGTGGTTTCTTGACCATTGTGTTGACGTGGGTTGGACCAGGCTGGATTTTTTGGTGATCATCACTCCCAGGAAGCTGGCGCTCTAAGAGCATCTGCACCTCAGCATCACTGATGCAGACAGGGCCGTGCTTTCAACTCAACTTCCTGAAGTCAACGTTCATCTCCTTTGTTTTGCTGACGTTGTTGGAGAGATTGTTGCCTTTACACCATGCTGCTAAGCACTCAATCTCTTTCCTGTATTCTGTCTCATCATTGTTTGAATTCTGACCTACGACGGTGGTGTCATCAGCAAACTGGTAAATGGAGTTGCGATGGAAAGTGGCCAAACAGTTATGAGTGTATAAGGAGTATAGTAGGAGGTTGAATATGCAGTGGGGTGGTGTACCGGTGTTGAGGATTATGATGGAGGAGGTGTTGTTGCTATTCTTACTGATTTGCAGTCTATGGGTCAGGAAGCTAAGAATTCAGTTACAGAGGGGGAGCCAAGACTTAGAGTTTAGAGACGTGTTTGTTTGGAATTATGGTGTTCAAGGTGAAAATGTGGTCAATAAGTAGGAGCCTGATGTATCCGGGTTATTCAGATGTTCCAGGGATGAGAGTAGGGCCAGGGAGATGTTGTCTGTTGTGGACCTTTGATGATTAGATTAGAATAGCTACAGTATGGAAACAGACCTTCGGCCCAATAAGTCCACATCAACTCTCCGAAGAGTAACCCACCCAGACTCTACATTTATCACTGACTAACAAACCTAACACTATGGGCAATTTAGCATGGCCAGTTCACCTAATCTGCACATCTTTGGATTGTGGGAGGAAACCGGAGCACCCGGAGGAAACCCACGCAGCTGTTGCACCTGTAGGTGAATTGCAAAACATCAAGACAAATTGATTGGCTGGAGTTGATACAAACATGTCCTGTCTGATTTGGAGTCACATCCTCACTGGGACATCGGCTTTCATTATGTATTTCATGATTCCTGATGAAGGGCTCCTGCCCGAAACATTGATTCTCCTGCTTCTCGGATGCTGCATGATCTGCTGTGCTTTTCCAGCACCAAACACTCACGATAATGTATTTCATGACTAACTATAGGGCTTATATTGTATGAGATCCAAAGCTCTTCACAGATGACCTGCCACTGGCCTTGCCTGAACATCATGACTGGGCACTTGGGCATATCACACACCTTGTTGGTTGTTGACCTCTGAGTCATTGTCCTACAATATTGTTAAGATCTTCTGACTATTCCACTGCTCTTAGACTTCTTTCATGTTCAAAAATGGTGACATTCACATGCCACTGCAGCTAAAGCTGATGGACCCCTCACTCCATTGCCGGGTTGAGCTCCCAGGGGTATGGATGCTGATGTGTAGCCCACTAGTTGGAGTCACAAATAAGAGTTGGAGAATTGTGGAACATTAGTTTCCCAAAGACACCCTTTTTGAGCTAAATGTGCAGCTTGTCAGGGGACTGGCCCTCACAAACTGTAAACATAAATGACCAGCTTTTGTGTTTCAGTGACTTTGGTTGAGGGGTAAACATTGATATGGACACCAGTGAGTGTTTGCTTTGCCTTCTTTAAAGTTGCACTGTGAGATCTTTTCCACACACTTGAGAAAAATAGGATCGTGATATAACATATAATTTGGAAAATAGAACCTTTAACATTTGTTAGAACAGAAGGAATGAATTGGATCTTCCTTCTTGTAACCCTTCTAATGGGTCACAGCAATAACTTATAATTATTTCTAGCATGCAGCTAGAAATCACACTTCAATTTAAAATGACCACATCAGAAAGAAGGAGCTAATTGCAAAGTTTTATTGAGTGAAGGGAGAAGGAATTCAATTAAACACTAACCTTGAGAAAAATATATTAAAAATGCAACATCAAACATTCCAACAGGATTGAAAATTTAAAAAGGGAGAATGTCCATTACAACAAGAAGATAAAAATATTGTTTGCAAGTTCATAATCAAACACTGCTTGCTCTGATAATGTTCATTCACTTTGTACATAAATATTGTGCAGGCCCCTTTAAGGGGCTGGTACACTTCCATTTGGTTTAATGTGATTTAGAAGTTCATTTAAAAGAGTATATGTAGCAGATTGATTTTACACCTGTCCTTGTAGCCATCCAGATGAGCTTGCCATGTAAATGTTGAGTGATGTGGCAATTCTCATTGCAATGACAGTTTCTGTAGTAGAGTTAGTGACATAAGAACAGGCATTCAATTCAGTCATGGCTGCACTGTATCTGCTGCTCCATAGACATTTATAACCTTGCTTATGTCCTTGTGTGTTATAGTTTACAAATTGGGGCTGCCTTAGATACATCCTGGGAGCTGGTATCGATGTGTACATCCAGAATTAAAGGGATGTGTGCTGTGGGCGCTCTACACCCCTGATGCAACCTCAACTGTCCAATGTGCATTACGTAATGTTTCCCTAAATAAAATAACTCGAGAGATTTCCTCATACGAACACCCAACTGTAAATCACAGCAGGTGAAAATTAGATTAGATTACTTACAGTGTGGAAACAGGCCCTTCGGCCCAACAGGTCCACACCGACCCGCCGAAGCGTAACCCACCCATACCCCTACATTTACCCCTTTACCTAACACTACGGGCAATTTAGCATGGCCAATTCACCTGACCCTGCACATCTTTGGAGTGTGGGAGGAAACCGGAGCACCCGGAGGAAACCCACGCAGACACGGGGAGAATGTGCAAACTCCACACAGTCAGTCGCCTGAGGCGGGAATTGAACCCGGGTCTCTGGCGCTGCGAGGCAGCAGTGCTAACCACTGTGCCACCGTGCCGCCCACGGTGGCACAAGACAATTAGAAGGTGCAGCATCCAAGTTGTCAAGTTCCTCTTTAAACATTGACTTCTGGCCACAGAAGCCTTTCTGATCCCACGTCACATTTCTCACAGAAAATTGCATGTACTGTTAAATGTGATGACTATATTTGTATTTCCTTGCCCCACAAGAGATGTGCGCATTCAAAGATCAAGTCTCCTTGTTTTTTCTAAATCTGATTACAGAGAAAATACTTCACTCACGTGTACAAAATTGTAATTGGTGTGAGTGGTTTTGGATTGGCTTTCGTGTGGAGCTTAGCTACCGAACCCTGCCATTGGAATCTGAGGTCAAGGGTGTGGAACCAGAATCTGGTCACTATGCATTCCTCCGGCTTGTTACAGTGTGAGGACTGCCTGGCAGTAGATGATAACTCTGACTTAAACTGTCCTTAAGCAGCCTTACACTTGCTATGATTTTCATCTCCACCACGCAAACTATAATGATGTGTTGGAAGAGTTCATCCTAGTAAACCAAGAAGGTTTTAAAAGTTAAAAATAGAGAAACATTTTAAGCTGCATTCATTGTGAATGCCACTATCAAGGAGGAAAAAAGAATGCCTGTGTGCTCTATCGTGATATCACAGAAACAACGGGAGGGAGTGTGAATCATATGAGGATCAGAGGGAGGTCAGGCTGACCGATCCTGCTCCCTGCTTTCCTTCCCGCTCCCACTCCTGGTCTTTAATATGATGGAGAGTGCCGGTGTTGGACTAGGGTGGACAAACTTACATTGGGGAGACTGGACGCCTCCTAGCAGAGCGCTTTAGGTAACATCTCTGGGACACCCGCACCAATCAACCACACCGCCCTGTGGCAACACTTCAACTCCCCCTCCCACTCTGCCGAGGACATGGAGGTCCTGGGCTTCCTTCACCACCGCTCCCTCACCACCAGACGCCTGGAGGAAGATCGCCTCATCTTCTGCCTTGGAACCTATTGTAATCTATGCTACTTTCTCCCCACCCCCACCCTCCTCTCACTTATCTCTCCACCCTTCAGGCTCTCTGCCTGTATTCCTGATGAAGGGCTTTTGTCCGAAACGTCGATTTTACTGCTCCTCAGATGCTGCCAGAACTGCTGTGTTCTTCCAGCACCACTCATCCAAAGTTAGAAGTCACATGACACCAGGTTACAGTCCAACAGGTTGATTTGAAATCACAAGCTTTCAGAGTGCTGCTCCTTTGTCAGGCCGCTTCACCTGAAAGCTTGCAATTTCAAATAAACCTGTTGGGCTATAACCTGGCATCATGTGACTTCTGACGTGGTCTTTAAAACCTTTGTCCGGGGCACAAGCCTCTGCCTTGCACCACCACCCCCCCCCTCCTTGAAAGTGTTCTTCTTTCATGTGGTAGCATCCCTACCTCTGAGCCAGGAGGCCAGGATCCAGGTCCCACCTGTTCCCATGGTGTGTAATCATATTTCTGAACAGGTCAGTTGGGTAAATATCTGTGCCTTGTCTCCCCAGCCTCTCTTCAGTAGCACATGTACTGATGTCACTGCGCACAGGACACAGTAACATAATTGGCGTTTCCTGCAGTCTGTTTCCTTGTGACCGAATAACAGTGCACGATGGTCATATTACATTATGTGCAATCCCTCTGGAAATTTTAAGCTCCATTGACTTTAGAGGCATCCTTTAAGTTCAGGAATAACTCAGTTATAACTGCATTTAAAATGGTCTGTGTTAAATTCTTTCTTTTCTTGATTTGTAAATGTTACTTTGATTATTCACAAAAGGCTTTTTTTTAAACTCCTCTCAACACATACATTACACAGAAACACATGTAAACATTCCACAGCAACGAGTCAACGTGGGGTAGAAATCTACTGGGGTGTCTACAGTACATGTAAACATTCCTTTATGGGATGCAGACACTCTGTCTGCAACACATGCATGTGTAGATTCAGGAACTGAAAGGATTGCTTCAGTCTTCTGACTTGGAGCCAATGTGACGTGGACCCTTGTAAACAGTTTTGATGTGCAGTGAAGATATCCGCACTTCAAAGTGATGTTAACATCTTCTGCACATGTAAATGCCTTGACAGAAACCATAGCCAGTTTCTGAAAGGCTTCAAAGGACTTACTTTACTGGAAGGATTATTTCTTTTTTAATTAGCAAGTGCGTATAGCTTTAAAGTTTTGAAATTACATTCTTTCAGTGGTTAGAAAACGTACTTAATAACGTTACTGCCAAATGCTATTAAATGTAGGATGGTTGGCTTGGTCATGTGATATTCCTTCAACACAACCCTGTGGCATTTGGAAATTGGTGCTCATTTTGGAACTTTCAGTTATATTATAAATACTTATTTGCAGGAAACTGAATACTAATATGCCTATAATTCTGTTCAACACAACAGATGGGCTGCAGCTTGGTTTCACAGGTCGGCACACCATCAAGGGCCAAAGAGCCTGTACTGCGCTGTCATGTTCTATGTTCGAGAATCTCGACAATAATCTTTCCAATTTTATTAATTCATGGATTATGGGTGTCAGTGGTTGAGCTATCATTTATTGCCCATCCCGAGTTGTGTTTGAGAAGATGATAGTGAGTTGCTGTCAGAATCTATATTAGTCAATGGAATGTAGGCACAGTCTCAGCGATGTTAGGGAGGGAGGTCCAGGCTTTTGACCCAGTGACAAGGATGGAAAGGCAACGTGATTCCAGGTCAGGATTGTGAGTGAGTTAGATGGGAACTTGCAGGGGGGACAGGGGTGGTGTTGAAATGTATTTGCTGCCTTTGCGCTTCTAAGTGTTGGAGGTCACAGAATGGACAATGCTGTTGATGGAGTCTTGATGGAGTGCATGATTTAGGTGGTACACACTGCTGCAGCGATCTTTCGGTAGAAGTAGCGAACCGTGAAGGTGCTGGATGGGCTGCCAATCAAGTGGACAGCTTTCTCCTGGATAGTGTTGAGCTTCCTAAGGGTGGTTTGAGCTGCACTAATCAAGGCAAGTGAGTAGTGTTCCGTCACATTTATGACTTGCGCTTTGTAGATGGGGGACAATTTGGACAGAGAGGCAGTTAGTCACTCACTTACTGTAGATTTCTTAATCTCTGACATATTGTAGCAGCCACAGTATCTATTTCAATTCAATTTCTGATCAATGCTCACTCCAAGAATTTGCAAGTGGGGGGTTTCAATGATGGCAGTACCATTGAATGCCAAGGGGAGTTGGATAGATTTGCTCTTGGTAGAAATAGTCATTGCCTGGCACTTCTGTCATCTGGATGTTATTTGCCACTTATCAACTTAAGCCTAGATGTTATACAGGTCTTGATGCATATGGATGTAGACTGCTTCAGACTCTGAGGAGTCATGAGTGGTACTGAACATAGTGTAATCATCAGTGAACAACCCCGCTTCTGAACTCATGGTGGAGGGAAAGTTATTCATTGTTGTCTCACTGCAGCTGAAGATGGTTTAGCCTTGGACCCTCCTCTGAACAATTCCTGCACTGAGGTACTGCAAATGAGCTGATCAGCCCCCAACAATCAGGACTATCTTCTCCAAACAGCGGAAAATGCTCCTCTAATGTCTATTGGTCCCAGTTTTGCCAGTATTTCTTGATGTCATATTTTGTAAAATGCTGCCTCAGTGTCTAGTGTTCAGCTCTCTTCTTTTATCCATACTTGGACAGGGCTGTAATGAGGTCAGGAGCTGAGTAGCCTTGGCGGAATCCAAGCTGCACATCAGTGAACTGGTGTTGCTGAGTGATGATGAAGAGTGGACTGTTGGCATGGTATTAGAGTGAGTTGGATTTTCTTGCTTTTTATGCTCATGACATCCCGAGCCAAATTTCAACAAAGTGTCATAGCTGCACTGGAACTGCTTGACCAGAGCCACATGCATAGATGCCATGCATTTTTCCCAAGTTTCTATGAGTACAGCATGGCAATGATGAGCTAAGAGAATTTTAAATGGAGAAACTACCCACACCAGGTGCTGAGCTTCATTAGTGATGAAAAGTCATAGATTTATTGAAACAAGGACAACTTGTCATGTGGTAATGTGAGCGTGTGTGTGAAGCAACGGGCTTTATTGAACATTGTATCAAGAGGATGGTAGTGATTACAAAGAGAGCAGCCAGTGGATGTTATAGAATATGAGTTCTCTGATTGCACCAGGTTAACAGCCCCAATCAAGAAGCCCTGGCTGACAGATATAAACACGAGTATCAGAGGTTCTGTTCACACTGAGAGCTGGTCTGAGGGAGCTGGATCAATGTCAAGGACTCTCCATGTGTAAATAAAGGGTGATTTGGTGATGGGATAATGGCCTCTGTGGATTTATTTCAACCTGGAGTCCCACAGAATTTGGCACGACCCTCCAAATTCTTTTACCAATACCCCTTTTTGCCATTAACAGTTAACCATGGACATTTAATATTTCTATTCCATTCACACTCAGTTCCCAACACTGCTTTTCCTTGAAGGATTAATCTCCTATACCACTCGCTGTTCTCTGAGAGGACCTGTAGGATGTACGAGCTCTCTTGTTGTCTTGTAATATCCAGGTACAGCCAACACATTGGTGGAGTGGAGTGACAGCTTCTAGTGATGGCTGGTGTTTGAGTTGTGACCACACGATGACTTGGATATAGGAGCGGGGATAACTGATAAAGGCAAACCTGATGCAAAATGGAACCCCCCCAGGACTCAAATGGCCATGGCCGCATTGTAAGGAAAACAAGAAAGTGAGATTATCACTCTGCTTTCCATCTGCTTTGCTCTCTGATTTAAAGATGAATATATGAGACGCAAAAAAGGAAGCAAGCTATGCTTGAAGTGAAGAGATGAAGACTTCTCCACTAGAGTTGTAGAGGCATCGAGATGTACAGCATGGAAACAGACCCTTCGGTCCAACCCGTCCATGCCGACCAGATATCACAACCCAATCTAGTCCCACCTGGCAGCACCCGGCCCATATCCCTCCAAGCCCTTCCTATTCATATACCCATCCAAATGCCTCTTAAATGTTGCAATTGTACCAGCCTCCACCACATCCTCTGGCAGCTCATTTCATACACGTACCACCCTCTGTGTGAGAAAGTTGCCTCTTAGGTCTCTTTTAAATCTTTCCCCTCTCACGGTAAACCTATGCCCTCTAGTTCTGGACTCCCCAACCCCAGGGAAAAGACTTTGTCTATTTACCCTATCCATGCCCCTCATAGTTTTGTAAACCTCTATAAGGTCACCCCTCAGCTTCCGAAGCTCCAGGGAAAACAGCCCCAGCCTGTTCAGCCTCTCCCAATGACACAGATCCTCCAACCCTGGCAACATCCTTGTAAGCCTTTTCTGAACCCTTTCAAGTTTCACAACATCTTTAAGATAGGAAGGAGACCAGAATTGCACGCAATATTCCAAAAATGGCCTAACCAATGTCCTGTACAGCCGCAACATGACCTCCCAACTCCTGTACTCAATACTCTGACCAATAAGGGAAAGCATATCAAATGTCTTCTTCACTATCCTATCTACCTGCGACTCCACTTTCAAGGAGCTATGAAACTGCACTCCAAGGTCTCTTTGTTCAGCAACACTCCCTAGGACTTTACCATTAAGTGTATAAGCCCTGCTAAGATTTGCTTTCCCAAAATGCAGTACCTTGCATTTATCTGAATTAAACTCCATCTGCCACTTCTCAGCCCATTGGCCCATCTGGTCAAGATCCTGTTATAATCTGAGGTAACCCTCTTCACTGTCCACTACACCTCCAATTTTGGTGTCATCTGCAAACTTACTAACTGTACCTCTTATGCTCACATCCAAATCATTTATGTAAATGACAAAAGGTAGAGGAATCAGCACTGATCCTTGGCACTGATCCTCAGCACTCCACTGGTCACAGGCCTCCAGTCTGAAAAACAACCCTCCACCACCACCCTCTGTGTTCTACCTTTGAGCCAGTTCTGTATCCAAATGGCTAGTTCTCCCTGTATTCCGTGAGATCTAACCTTACTAATCAGTCTCCCATGGGGAACCTTGTTGAATGCCTTACTGTAGTCCTTATAGATCACATCTACCACTCTGCCCTCATCAATCCTCTTCGTTACTTCCTCAAAAAATTCAATCAAGTTTACTTCTAGGGTAGGAGTGCCTCCTTCTTTGGGTAGTCATAGAACCCTTACAGTGCAGACAGAGACCATTCAACTTACACTGACTCACCCACCATCTCTGTAACCTTGCATTTTCCCAGGCTAACAAACCTGGCCCACAGATCTCTGGACACTACAATGTAGTTTAGCACGACCAATCCACCAAACCTGCACATCTTTGGGAGGAAATCCACACAGACACATGGGGAATGTGCAAACTCCACACAGATAGTTTCCCAAGGCTGGAATTGACCACAGGTCGCTGGCACTGTGAGGCAGCAGTGCTGACCACTGAGCCACCATGCTGCCCAGTGTATTCCTTCAACATTTGCGGCTGTATGATGCTGCTAAGGTAGAGGCAAGGACATTTCAAACATGAGAAAATAGGACTTTTCTGTAACAGGCCATAGACCAAACTTCCAAAGCAAGACCACTCGGAAACTCTTCTGTGTATTCAATTTGCAGAGTTATTTGAAAGGACAATCTCCTTTTGCAGGTGATTTCCATAATTAATAATGGATTTCTTGTTCTTTCACACTAAAAATGTGGCTATCATGCTTAAGCAGGGAATTCTCTTCAGCTCGTTGTTCATTGTGATCTTTGAGTTCAGACCATCTCTGTAACCATAGACATTTTGTTCTCCTTTAGAGTAGCTCTCAGTTGTGACACTTGAGTGAGAATATGAGTTGTCTGAGTGTGAGATTTCTGCAAATCCTTTGCGAGCGTCCTTGACTGTTAATAGCTGGACATCTAGTTCAGTGATCTAATTGAGGTGGTCAGTCAAAATTCTGAAACTTCTTCCCTAATGCCATTATGGGTGAACCCACAGGAGGAGGACTGCAGCAGTTTGAGAGGGTAGTTCACTACCACCTTCTCAAAGGCAACTCGGGACAGGCAATAAATGCTGGCCTAGCCAGTGACGCCCACCTGTCACAAATGAATAAAAAAACTAAAATGTCTGTCCTAATTCTTGGCGTTTTCTGAACTGATGAAGCTTGTTCCTCTGATCACCTTCAAACTTCATGAGGCATTCTGTCAGTCTATCAAAAAAATGCCTTCAAGGCTTTGCTGAGAAAATAGCTTTACAGCTGCCACTGCTTGTTTTTTTTTTTATTTAACATATTTTATAATCAACCAATTCAGAAACGTTATTACCCACCTGTTGAGCAGGTGGGACTTGAACCTCCTGAGAAAATAGCTTTACAGCTGCCACTGCTTGTTTTTTTTTTATTTAACATATTTTATAATCAACCAATTCAGAAACGTTATTACCCACCTGTTGAGCAGGTGGGACTTGAACCTCAGCCTCTTGGTCCAGGGATAGGGACACTGCCACTGTGCCACAAGAGAACCCCTCTTCCACTTTTTAAAATTTAACTTATTTTTATAATCAACCTGTTCAGAAATGTTATTATACATCCATTGAGCAGGTGGGACTTGAACTTTGGCCTCTTGGTCCAGGGATAGGGGCACTAACACTGCACCACAAACAGGCTCTCTGTTACTGTTTCTTGATGGGTTTCTCTTGTAGCCTTCAGCTGCCATGTCTGCTGATTAACAGTTTAAGCACATTGAGTATTAACAATAATAAGCTTTGGGCGTAAGAATCCCTTTTGCTCTGGATGGCTTCTTATTGGCAATTTGACATTCTTTTTTACATTTTCTTGATGGGTTTTTGTAAGGGAATGAAGTTATTCCTCTGAACACGTCATCTCAGAGTGATGTTTTCAGTGTATGATTGCACAGATATGCACTATTGGTTTCTGCCTGTAGGTGTGACCCCCATCCACCTTAACCAAATCTTCAATGGTCTTGAAATTCCTTGAAACCTCTTCATTGCCTAATGGAAGATCTCAGGGTGAGGAAAATCAATTGGCAGAGAATAGATTTCAAAGGGGCAAGAATAAAGCTAAACAGAATTGATTGGGATACAAGTTGACAGGTAAAATGGGAACTGAACAACAGACCGCCTTCAAAGAGCAGACAGTTTGGGTGCAAAAGAGAATATTCTCTTGAATGGAAAATATAGGACAAACAAATCCAGAGTCGCCTGGATGAGAAATGAGTGAGAAATTAACATTAGAAAGGAAACGTGAGTTTATGACAAGTAAAAAGCAAAAGATACAATTGTGAACCAACCAGAATAATGATAAGATTAGATTCTGTGCAGTATGGGAACAGGCCCTTCGGCCCAACAAGTCCACACCGACCCTCCGAAGAGTAACCTACCCAGACCCATTCCCCTATATTTACCCCTGACTAATGCACCTAACACTATGGGCAATTTAATGTGGCCAATTCACCTGACCTGCACATCTTTGGATTGTGGGAGGAAACCGGAGCGCCCAGAGGAAACCCACGCAGAGATGGGGAGAATGCGCAAACTCCACACAGTTGCCCAAGGTGGGAATCAAACCCAGGTCCCTGGTACTGTGAGGCAGCAGCGCTAACTACTGAGCCACCGTGCCATCCCTATAATGTATAATGTTCAGGTGCAAAAGAAAATAAGAGAAGCAAAAAAGCATAATGAGAAAAGACTAGCAATTACCATAAAGGGAAATTCCCACATCTTCTGTTGGCATAAAAACAGTAAAGGAGCGACTAAGGGAAGAGTATGGCTGATCAGCGGCCAAAAAAGTGGATTTATGAAAATAAGCAAAGGACATGGCTTAGGTGTTAAATGAATACTTTGCACCTGTCTTTATTAAAAAAAAGGGATGCTGTATGATGCTTCTTGACAGAACCTATATTTTTGCTCCTTTATTTTCTTCACAAAAGTAATCAACACTCATATGTCACTAGTTTGAAATCCAAACTCTAAACAGCACATTTATATACATATAAGTCACTCACATTTCATCACAGTAACCTCATCAGAGTATATGCACAATTCCCTATACTTAGCAAACCTGCATCAACTGTTGTTGTCAATTCAAATTTAACTGATTTCAACTGGCACATTGGAAGATGCATCACAATTGGTCACAGACCTCCACGTTAAGGAATTAGTCATCCAAGAAAACATCTCACTCTGGATTATTGTCCAGCTAGATAGTGTTTGTGCATGGATATCAATCTTGGACCAGGCTACACATGGCTCTGATGCCTCCCAATGCCATGGTTGATCTTATACCCTTGGCATCCAAATTTGTACAAGGTAATTGCCAAGTGGAGGGCAAGTGTTTCCTGTGGAAATGTTGTCATCTATGGTGAAACTACAGTCATTAAAAATAGACAAACCTTTCACCTGCCTGTTACAGTGTCAAAAAATAATACAAGAGCCTTGCAATGTATAACCAATTTTCTTTGCACAATGCCAGCGCTTACAAAGATCCAACCACGGTAGCTCTGAAGTTGTTCACATCTCAATCAGAGCCAAGAAAAACATATCTTTGGCTTGACTGCAGAACCTTGGATTATTGCGAACAGTATGATTCACAGTGTGGAGTTCTGGTTTCATCAGCCCTTGTTATAATTAGAACCGTGTTGATTATGTTGATTACAACACCTCCACCATACAGTGAAAACATGGGGAAAAGGAAGAAAGACAAGTAGGCTTTGTTTCAGATGCAGGCTGCAGGCTATTTTTGGGCACTGGATTTGGAAACCCACTTTCAGTTGATGTATACTGTTAGGACACGCATCATGGATGCATTTACCAGTTTGGCTGAATTATTTTGGAGAATGAATGTATTGTGGAGGAAGAAGAGAAACGACTCCTAGTCCAGGAGTCTACTTCCTGCCAAATTGGTCCGAGTGGCAGAGTGGAGAAAATGTGGAATGGTTTCCCCAGACTGGTTGATCAAGGAGAATGGTGCAAAATCAAGTGGGGCTAACTTAGGGTGAGAAAATGAAGATCAAAGCTTCTAACATCGAAAGGGTATCAATTTAAAGAACCATAGGAGAGCAAAGACTTGATGGAGATTAATTGCCGCCATAAAGGTTTATTGAACAAAATGAAAAAAAAAGTTATATTTTAATAGCTAGAGATACATGCTAAATCATGATCATGAGTCATCGAGGTCGCCAGTAGAGTTTGCCAGCAGAACTGCTACACAAACAGGTTCGTTTTTATGTTGAGGCTTCTCTAGCCTCTTTAAGAAAGCAAACTTTCTATAAACACCCAATTGATATGCAGGCAGTACTGAAATGTGCATTGTACAGAAAATCAAGACCTGTCCCAAGGGCTTGACATACATGAATGGCAGGTTCACTGGCCCTTTGATTACAGTTGGGGTTTTATTACTTAGTTCCATAGTGGTATACTCAGCAGAGCCAAACCAAATTAAACTGAGCCAAGTCAAACTGGATCGCTAAAAATGTTTACCTGGGTGACTTCAAGGGCACTTGTACTTTCTCTTGGAAAATATCCTGGCACCATATTTTGGTCCAACGTTGTACTTTTCCATCAGCATAACCCTAATTGCAAGGATCCAGAATGTCGTTTTATGCTGTCAATCAACTTGACAAGTTTCTGCCTCTAAATTTGGACTAATCTTATGAGTTTACTATCATTTTTTTCAATCAGCTAATTAAAGAACCCAATTTAAAAATCCTTGCAGCCATCTAAAATCCAATCCTTTAGCTTTCATTCTAAGATGTTTCTAATAATATGTATGAAACAAGGCTTGCACGATATCAGTTCAATGAGTGACATCTGGCATGTAGTTACATGGCAAAACTCATTACAAGTTGTTTATCTTTTAATAAATTAATAGGCTTAAGACAGTTCCAGTTTATGCAACATAACAAAATTGATATAATTCAAGTATTTGAAATAATAACTGACACTGTATGACTCCCTCTCAGGATATGTTGGCAGTAAAGGATACTGTTCACTCATTACAATCAACATTCTTTGAAGTACCCCTGGTTGTACACTAGGGATGAGTAAGTGGATTTAAGTGGATTTTGGATTTGTACAGTTTACATATAAGGCATGATCAAAAGCAACAAGTGTGAAAAGTTTCAATTGCTCTCTCTAGGGCTATCTACAGGTTGTTCTGCGATAACACTTGTTTCGTTAGCGTGAAATTGCTATAACGCAATTGACAAATTGAGGACTCTGCTTCTAAAACGCCAAGTTTTAAAGCGTGTACTGGTTATAATGTGATTCCGGACCCATTAGTTCAAATGGTGCTGCTATTCCCAGATTTTCTTGTAACATGAGAATGAGAATGGAACTACCATGTTATAGCAGAACTGACCGTACTAACAGAGTGACAAGAAATCAAGCCTTTGCTGACCCTGTGTATTCCCGCAGTGTCATCCCATCCTTATACTTCAAAGCAAACACACTCTCACAACACAGAATTACAGACAATTGGAATATGCAGTCATTACCCATTCACAGAAAATAATCAGAAAACTCTTACCATTGTAGTGAGAGTTTTCCATTTAATAAATATCTTCTGGTCTCTGGTAGGTCAAGATAGCCCATGTTTGTAGCAAATAATGGTGCATTACTGACATCAATTTTTATCTGTATTTCAAGTCTTGACTTTCAAAATGACAGCCATAACCAAATCTCTTCAACTGGGTCACACTTGGATTTGTCCCAACATTTGATTGCAGCTCAATTTGGATTTTTCTGAATTGGCTCTGTCTACCTTTGCTCTGTGCTGCAGAGATGTAATTTTCATATTATGATCAGAAGCCGATTCTAGTAAACATCAATTAGGCAATAGGTTATTTGAAACGGTCAATGTTTCCATTGGGAACCAAAGGGGAGCGTGCTTTGTAAAGCACAATATGATTGTGGAGGTAAATAATGCATATAAAGATCAGCAGAAAAGGTAGAGAGGATGGAAGTGTCGGTTGAGTTAGTAGAGAGAAAGGAAAGGCTAGAAGATCTAAAAAGAGAAAAATGTGAAAATATTGGAAAAGCCAAAATGAGCAAGATTAGGAGGTTGAAATATGTTAGAAAAGGAGAGCAGGTTTGCAGAGAAACTGTTGAGAAATGAATGCAGACATGAAAGAAATTGTAAAACTTTTACTCTCATCCCCTGAACTTTGTGTTCAGGCCATGGGAGATCGAAAAAGGGGCCGAATCAGAAGTTGAAAGAGGTCATATTGAAAAGAAAAGATAAATGTGGTGTGTTGACTATTTGGGAAATTGACAAATACAACATGTTGAACTTTGGGTCATTGGTGTGACAATAAAACTTTAAAAGTCATCTCTTATTCCTTCCAATGGTCTGTGCCAAAATTTGTCAGTTGTTCCTTTGAACTTCATTTTTTGACTCAAATATATGTCTTTCTTCTTCATGTGTAAACAAATGGAGAAAAGTAAAGGAAAACATTCTTTTTCTGGGAACAGTAAAGAAAAAGCAAAGGAAAGTTTTTACACTTCAGATGAAGGTTGCATGAAGCCCTGTTTAAAGTTTCCTGAAAACTAAAATCAACTTTTCTCCTGGCATTGGCTCATACGTCCAGAGAAAAGACACATTTGACATAACCTCATTTTCAAAAGTAACTTTGGAACCACAGTGAAATTATACCTTCAATGACTGCCTTGCAGGAATCAACTAAAGACCTGGCACAGCACATGAAAGCTCTAAATGTTTCAGATTTATCCCAACTATGAGTGTGGCAAAGATTCTGTACAATAATATCTACATAGCTGCAATTCCAAAAAGGGGAGTGAATATTCATTTTATTAAATCTAGTGCCAGTCTGCTCCATTTTTAGGATTCCTCACAGATTCTATCTGTGCTGTATTTGAAAGGCCCATTATATTTTTTTGCTGGATTTTCAAATTTGACTTAACTTTATCCCAACTCATTTAAAGTATTACATCACTTGCAGTGGTAAATATATTCATTATTAAATATGCCACTTGACTATTGAGGCACACTGAATTTACATTTTGAGTGTGTAAGCCTTTAACACAAGGCCTCCTCAAATTAGAATTATTAAATTGACTCTGGAAAAAAGACCCTCACTATCTGTACTATCTGTGCCTCTCACAATCTTGTAAATGGCTATCAGGTCGACCCTCAGGTTCTGATGTTGAAGTGAAAACAAACCAAGTTTGTCCAAATTCTCCTCATAACTAATAGCCTCCAACCAGGCAACATCCTGGTTAACTGTTTTCTGTACTCTCTCCAAAACTTCTGCAGCCCTCTGGTAATGTGACAACTAGAACAGTACAAAAGATTCCAACTGTGGCCTAACTAAAGTTCTGTACAGCTGCAATATGACTTGCCAATATTTATACTCTCTGCCCCGACCAATGAAGGCATCACCCCTTTTATCTTATTCACAGTGTTGCAACTTTCAGGGAACTATGGACCTGTATGCCTCAATCCCTTTGTATGTTAATACTTCTAAGAGATCTGTCATTTGCTATATACTTCCTGCATTAAACCTTCCAAAATGTATCTCCTTGCATTTGTTCTTGATTAAATTTCATCTGCCATTTCTCCGCCCAAGTCTCCAGCCTATCTGTCTCCTGCTGTATCCTCTGGCAATCCTCCTCATTATCTGCTCTCTGCCAATCTTTGTCTTGCCTGCAAAATAAGTAATCAGACCACCTACACTCTCTTCCAAGTTATTACAAACAGCAGGGTCCCAGCACTAATCTCTGTGGAGCTTTCTCGTCACAAAAATATCCTTCCACTACTACTCTCTTTGTTTTGTATCTATCTTTCCAGCACATCACGGATCCCATGTGACCTCACCTTCTATATCTGCCTGCTGTGAGATGCCTTATCAAAGGCCCTTACTCCAGTCCATAGACATCCCACCTTGTTGTGGTTCTGTTCGCCGAGCTGGAAATTTTTGTTGCAAACGTTTCGTCCCCTGTCTAGGTGACATCCTCAGTGCTTGGGATCCTCCTGTGAAGCGCTTCTGTGGTGTTTCCTCTGGCATTTATAGTGGCCTGTCCCTGTCGCTTCCGGTTGTCAGTTTCAGTTGTCCGCTGTAGTGGCCAGTATATTGGGTCCAGGTCTATGTGTTTGTTGATGGAGTTTGTGGATGAGTGCCATGCTTCTAGGAATTCCCTGGCTGTTCTTTGTTTGGCTTGCCCTATAATGGTGGTGTTGTCCCAGTCAAATTCATGTTTCTTGTCGTCTGCGTGTGCAAGGATAGCTGGTCGTGTCGTTTCGTGATCAAGACATCCCACCTTGTCTTGATCAAAAATCTTTGTCACTTCCTTAAAAAAAATCCAATCAAAAGTTATGAATTTTCTCCAACAATTTTGTGACCACTGACATAAAGCTCACCAGCCTGCAATTTCCCAGATTATCCCTACTGTCCTTTAAAACAAAGGAATAACATAAGCTATTCTCCAGTCCTCTGGGGCCTCTCCTGAGACCAAAGATGATACAAAGCTGTCAAAAGGTCCAACAATTTCCTCCCTCAGTGGGACTTGTCGATGTGAATACTTTTCAAAACACCCAACACCTCCTCTTTATTTTATTGCCATACCCTAGAATATAAACTCTTTATCTATCTTCTAAGACTCCCCATCCAACACAAACCTTTGCTGTGTAAATACTGACCCTCATTAAGCACCTCACCCACATCATCCGGCTCTACATATAAATTTCTTCCTTTGTCCTTGAGTGGACCTACTGGACCTGACTTAACGAAGGTGTTCCAAAGATACTTGCAACTGTCTGTGTGGAGTTTGTACATTCTCCCCGTGTCTGCGAGGGTTTCCTCCGGGTGCTCCGGTTTCCTTCCACAGTCCAAAGATGTGCAGGTCAGGTGAATTGGCCATGCTAAATTGCCCGTAGAGTTAGGTGTATTAGTCAGGGGTGAATGTAGGGGAATGGGTCTGGGTGGGTTGCTCTTCGGAGGGTCGGTGTGGACTTGTTGGGCCGAAGGGCCTGTTTCCACACTGTAGGGAATCTAATCTTTTTGGTTTCTGAATCTTTTCTGAACCCTATCAAGTTTCACAACATCCTTCCGATAGGAAGTACACCAGTTTGCTTAACTCCTCCTCAGTCATTTCACTTTCTGACCTACTGCTCTGGTTCCCACTCCCTTGCCATCCTCCTTTGAACCCTCCTGAGTGACACTAGCAACACTCGCTGCCAGGATATTGGAGTCAGAGAGTTATAGAGATGTACAGCATGGAAACAAACCTTCAGTCCAACTCGTCCATGCCAACTAGATATCCCAACCTAATCTAGTCCTATTTGCCAGCACTGGGCTCATACCCCTCTTAACCCTTTCTATTCATATACCCATGCAAATGCCTTTTAAATGTTTTAATTGTACCACCACCTCCTCTGGCAGCTCATTTCATACACGCACTACCCTCTGCATGAAAACATTCCCCCTTAGGTCTCTTTTAAATCTTTCCCCTCTCTCTCTAAAACTATGCCCTCTAGTTCTGGATTCCCCCACCCCAGGGAAAAGACCTTGTCTATTTATTCTATCCAGGCACCTCATGATTTTCTAAACCTCTACAAGGTCACCCCTCAGCCTTCGACACTTTAGGGAAAACAGCACCAGCCTATTCAGCCTCTCCTTATAACTCAAACCCTCCAACCCTGGCAATATCCTTGTGAATCTTTTCTGAACCCTTTCAAGTTTCACAACATCTTTCCGATAGGAAGGACACCAGAATTGGTGCCCCTCCATTTTATGAGTTTGCTTCAGTTTATCCATTCTCGAGAATTATCAAGAATTACCTATCTCACCCTTAAAAGAATTCAACGATATTGGCTTCCACCACCTTTTGAGGAGGTGGGTTCCAAAGACTCATGGCCCGCTATGAGGAAAATGCTCCTCATCTCACTTTTAAATAAATGCTTAACCCCTTACTTCTGGATTCTCACAGAACAGGAAAAATCCTTTACAAATCCAAGCTGTCAAAACCCCTCAGGATGTATCATGCTTTTTAACAACATAGGTAAGACCAAATAAATAAAAATCAAACTGTTGTTCCTATCTCCCCTAAAGTTTCTTTGATTATGCTTTTTGTCCTTGAGGAGGAATATTCCTGTGACAATGTGTAGGAGTCTTTGTCAAATTGTTGCATTATTTTTAAACGTCAAGAAATGTGTAGGTATATGAACAGAAAGTCCTGGCTAGCCACATTTATTGTTGAACAGTAGCCACATGTTGAGTAACAATAACCTGAACAATGTGGGAATGGCGAAAAACATATGAGAATGGTGTGACAATTTGAACAAGTTCTTCCTTGATGCTGGGAACAAACTCATTGCATTTTCAAACCAAGTTTCACAGTGTTGTGAATCCTCTCACATTAAATGATAGCACTTCATTAGCTTTCCTTGATATTTGCTGTATACATAAACAAAGCCACTAGGATCCCTCTGCATCTCAGAGCTCAGCTATCTCTCACCAATTAGATAATATGCTTCATCTTTAATCTTCCTGCCAAAATGGACAATTTCATATTTTTCTACATTATACTCCAAAAACCATAACTTTGATCATTTACTTAACTTATCAAAATATTTTGTAAACTCCTCATAGCTTCTCTGCAACTTACTTTGGTACCTATCTTTGTCATCACCAAATTAGGCAACTGGACGTTTAGTTCCTGCGTCTGCGTCATTTATATAAACTGTAAGCAGTCGATGTCCCAGCACTAATTTCTGTTGCGCATCACCCATTAGATCTTACCAACCCAATAAACACCCATCTGTGCCAATTCGTCTGCTTCTTTGCTCTCTCCCTCTCTCTCATTACAGTCATAGTCATCGAGATCATAGAGGTCTATAGCATGGAAACAGGTCCTTCGGCCTCACTTGTCCATGCCACCCAGTTTTCACAATTAATTGAGTCCTATTTGTCTGCATTTGGTCTATATTCCTCCATACTATGTACCTATCCAAACGTTTTTTGAATGACAAAATTATACTTGCCTCTACCACTACCTCTGGCAGTCCAATCCAGATATTCACTGCCCTGTGTGTGAAAAAGATCCCCCTCTGGAGACTTTAGTATCTCTCCCGTCTCACCGTAACCCTCTGGTCCTCTAGTTTTAGATCCTTTAACCATGGGGAAAAGCCGTTGGCTATCTAGCTTATCTCTGTCTCTCATGATTTTAGAGGCCCCTATAAGGTCACCCCTATAAGCCTCCTGTGCTTCAGGGGAAAAGAAATCTCAGTCTATCCAGCCTCTCCTTATAACTCAAACCTTCCAGTTCAAGTAGCATCCGGAAGAAGTTTTTCCAAACCTTTTATTAAAAAAAAACTGAACCCAGTCAAATAACAAATTGCACAAACATCCATTCATCAGGAACTCAAGGATGGCTAGAAATTTTTGCAATACTCCAGATGCAAGACATCAGTTAAACAACCATAGTCCAGGTTAAACCTGATGCCTTCAAACTTTCCAAGGACTTTTAAACTGCCTATTCTTGATTTTCCTTTTTCCACCAGACAGCTTCTCCTTTTTAAACATTATACAAGTGTTTGCGTGTGTGTCTGAGATTATTTTTCCTGGTTTACTCAGCAACAAAATGCCTCATTCTTTCACTCATGAAAACCTTTTCATCAGCTCTTTAACTTTGACTAGTACAACTTCTGAATGGAAATGTGATACAGCCGCCAACTAGGAAGAATCGACAATCTTTGTTGTAGCGCACTGAGGGTGTGTTTATAAAGAGGAGAGCTGATTCACTCCTGCTCACCTGGTTGTAACAAGAGCCTTTGGAGTTCAGCTTATTTTTAAAAGTTGTTTGTTGATCTTCTTTTGTTTAAAATGTTGTTAATAATTGGAAATTATAGTGACATTTCTTGAAAGAAAGAGAGGTATATTGTTTTATTTTTCATTAAGGGTGAGGAATGAATTGCTATGAGAATACATATCCCAGGATTCAGCATCCACCATTGCACTGCTGGAACGTGTCTAGAAACAATGAATTGAATCTTACGTATTTTGAGTAAGTATGAGTGTGTTTGGAGGGATTTTTTACTGCAAAATTTTCTGCTTTCTCTTGCCAAGTTCAACCTACCCTGCCCCATGCTGTACATCTCGTCCAAATCTACCCCAACCTTACCACATGTCATTTCTGGAACAATTTGCCACTCTGCGGATATCTGCCTAATGTGCCACCTTTAAAAGGCACCAAGTGTGGCTCCTCTCTAGCAAGGTCACCAAAAGGATGCTGCCCACTGCACATACTTAGCATGGCTGATACTTCCTCAGCCATATATCCCCATCCTCTTGCCCTAATCACTCTCTAACCACCAGCCCACATACTTTACCTGTCCTTAACTTCCCTTCCATGGGCACTGGATTCCAGTATCCTATCATTGACATGAAGGGGAATGTCACATTGGATCAGAGCCCGGCATGTGGACTGGAGAGGTGCCATGAGGGAAGTGAGGGGTTGGCAAATGTCAGATACCACTGTCCGAGGGTAAAAGGTGAATGGTCCATATAGATAATGCCCTGAAATGCTGTTTGATGGCAAGAAATATGGAGGCTGTTCAGTAGTGAGCTGACATTGACAGATACCTGCTCTGACTTCCATGTCAAACTCGATATTTATTTTATTTGGCTTGTTTGGTAGGATAGGAAACTGTATGTTAATGAGGTGAGTTGTAGCTTTCATTAAGGCTTTAGGAAAGCTCCAATCTCCCTCATTTACAACTCACCACTGCTCAGTGAGAAGTCTGCCTCACCACTCGATAAATTTAGAAAAGATACAGCGAGTTGCTCTCGAAGTTGAAATTGGCCTCACTAGCCTTCTTGCTTGATTCAGCCACAGCCCACCTTGTGCAGGACTCTACACGATTCCGCTCTATATATCAGCCAAAGAGAGAAGCAAGTAATACACTGCAGCATTTTTAGTTTAAAGTGTGATTATTTCTAATCTATGGGAACCAAAGACAAAATAGTATTTGTATTACTTTAGCAATTTCATTTAATGATAGTTTATATGAAGGCATTATTATATAGCTTTTCATTTGAATAACAATGTACAATACCAAGTGATTTATTTTCTATGCTGGTGCATTAAGATAATAAGTGTTTTGTTCATTTTTCATTTGTTTTCATCTAAATTTCAAATCATGTCTTTGCCTCATTCTTTACTATTTAACTATTTGGGTCAGTTCTTTGTCAAGCAGTCTTTTCTGGATTTGAGGCTGGAGGCTGCTGGTAGTTCACTAGGCCTTTCCTGCACACTCTTTAACCAGACACTAGATGGCAGGCTACAGCAGCCTGGGGTGAGTTGCTCTCTTGATCTTTCCTTTATGCAGCCATTCCGTTTCTCCCTTGACTGTACAGCTGGCCTTTGGAATGTGTTCTGTGGGAATCACAGGATATGACCTTGGGTCCACCATTTTGTTCACTGAGCTGTGTGCCATGTTTCCCAATTCAACACACACCCCCATTGTCTGAAAACATGCTGCAGTTTTCAGATTGCCATGTTTGTTGGACATGGATTCTGGATCAATGGTGCTGGAAGAGCACAGCAGTTCAGGCAGCATCCGAGGAGCTTCAGCAAAATCGACGTTTCGGGCAAAAGCCCTTCATCAGGAATTACTCTTTTACCTTTTTACCTTGTTGTACATGGAGCTGAGTTTGGGCCAAGAACAAAACATTTCAAGCAAACCATTTTCTAGAGGAAGTATATGTGTCAGCCATGACTCAATGGTACCATGCTCACCACTAAGCCAGAACGTCATGGGTTATAATTGCAATCCTTTGGTAATCTGATGCAGAACTGAAGGAGTGCACCAGCCCTTTCAGCTGGATGTAAGGTACATCACATTGCACTCTTCTGTAGATGTTCGGGAGAGCTCCCCACTCCCCCCCATCCCTGCCATGGCCTGGTTGATGTTGATGTTTGTTCCTCAACCAAGACTGAAAACAGATTATCCAGTCATTTCTTTCTTTGACGTTTATGGGAGTTTGCTCAGTGGAAGCTTGGCTGTCGTGTTTCTTTCATCACAGTAGTGACTCTAGACCCTGAAGTACAAAGTTTGTCCTTTGTTAGTGTCATATAAATTCAAATCACTTTTTATATGTCAAAGTAATCTGCAGCTCAGTGGTGTTCTGCTGGATTCCATTAACCAATTGTAAACTTTGGCTTGGGGAGGGAGGAGATTCTCTCGGGACAAGAAACCTGAAGTGGGATCAGGCCTGTTTCCTGATGCCAAACCTGCCCCGACCAGGAAAATGGCCACTCACTGTGATTCCCGCAGGGTGGGGCTCCCCTTTATTGGCCTGGAGACTGATGAGGCAAGATCTTGAAGCTGGAGGTCCAGTCAGAAGCCTCTTTCCTTGTATACAGCAGCAGCCCATGACAGAAGCTGAGTAGGATAGAGAAGTTACTTCAAGATGGAGGCATTTTCTTCACATATTTAAAGCTCTAATTAAAAGATCAACCAACCAACATGTGACCACAGGCACCACTACAGGGGAGATGGAGGGTGGGGAACTGTTCCGTTATATCTCACAGCCAATATGGTGTATTATACCATCACTGTATCACAGCACCTAACCTGAAGGTACATAAGTTTCTGACTCCATCTTAACTGGATCATTTGAAGCATGAAACGCTGATGAAAGTGAGCTGCCATTTGTAATTGAGAGCTTTTACCGAGTGGTCCAGTTTCCTCCCATAGTCCAAAGATGTGCAGGTCAGGTGAATTGGCCATGTTAAATTGCCCATAGTGTTAGGCGCATGAGTCAGAGGGAAATGAGTCTGGATAGGTTACTCTTCGGAGGGTCGGTGTGGACTTGTTGGGCCGAATGGCCTGTTTCCACGCTGTAGAGGAATCTAGAGCCATAGAGTCGTAGAGATATACAGCATGGAAACAGACGCTTCGGTCCAACCTGTCCATGCTGACCAGACATCCCAACCCAATCTAGTCCCACCTGGCAGCATCCAGCCCATATCCCTCCAAACCCTTCCTATTCATATACCCATCCAGATGCCTCTTCAATGTTGCAATTGTACCAGGCTCCACCACATTCTTTGGCAGCTCATTCCATACATGTTCCACCCTCTGTGTGAAAAGGTTGCCCCTTAGGCCTCTTTTATATCTTTCCCCTCTCACCCTAAACTTATGCCCTCTAGTTCTGGGCTCCCTTACCCCATGGAAAAGACTTTGTCTATTTACCTTATCCATGCCCCTCTTAATTTTGTAAACCTCTATAAGGTCACCGCTCAGCCTCCGATGCTCCAGGGAAAACAGCTCCAGTCTGTTCAGTCTCTCCCTATAGCTCAAATCCTCCAACCCTGACAACATCCTTGTAAATCTTTTCTGAACCCTTTCAAGTTTCACAATATCTTTCTGATAGGAAGGAGACCGGAATTGCACACAATATTCCAACAGTGGCCTAACCAATGTCCTGTACAGCTGCAACATGACCTCCCAACTCCTGTACTCAATACTCTGACCAATAATAGAAAGCAGACTAAATCTAATCTCCAGTTTTAAACCAGACACAGAAATGCCTTTTACGTAATATACGTAGATAACAGGAGCTGTGATAAACATCTATTGAATTTTTCAGGACTATGTTACCCATGTCTATGGGAACTAACAGAAGAAAAGCCTCAGCAGATACACGTCCTCTGCTGGGGGCAAGCTCACACTATGGTGGCAGATTGAGAACATCTCTGCAGGGCAGCCTGTGGCTATTCCTGCACTCACATAGGAAGGGAGAGTATGTGGACCTGCCGGCAGTGCTTGGGTCCTGTCTGCCTTCAAAAGAACACTTCCACACAGCTAAATCATGCCCACTGCCTGGAGGCTCACTGGAAAATCTCAGACCATTTCCTTTAATGAGTCCCAAGTGTTTCTTAAGGATCAACCAGGTGGAGCAGTCTGTCTACCTCCGCAACCGAGGCCTAGAAGCAGGGAGCAGCCTGAGAAAGAGCTAATCAACTGGCAAAGCAATTTCTAAGGCTGATCTGATCTCCTTCATGATGGGGGTTGAAAATTTAGCCCTTTACGTCTGTCCCCTGAGTGAAATACCAGATTCTGAATACAAATAAGATTCTGAGTAGGGTTGACGGGAAGAACACAATGGCAAGGAAATCTGGAACACAGAGACACAATCTCCAAGTAAAGGGTAGGTCATTTAGGACTGAGATAAGCAAAAAAAAACAGTCATTTAAAGGCTTGTAAGTCTTTGGAATTGTCTAACCCAGAGTGTACTTAAGGCTGAGATAGATAAATCTTTGGTGTTTCCGGGAATGAAGGTATAGTATGACTTGGGTGAGTATGTGGAGTTGTGGCAGAAGGTACTGAATGAACTCTATGGTCTGCCCCAGCTCCTCCTAATCTTCTGTAGTTATTATGGCCTTAAAGAAACTGAAGATCTGATCTTTCTAAGTGATGGAGCCAGACAGTGTTAGTTCTGAATCATTTCAAAAGCTAAACCATTCAGAATAAACCACTTCGTACACACAGACGATCAAAGGCATGATGGTCATCAATGTAAAATTATACATTTAGCTGCCAAAAGAAAAATTAAATACAACCTTACAAATCCACAGTTACTTTCCGGGACAGATTCTTCCT
Source organism: Chiloscyllium plagiosum (assembly GCF_004010195.1). Classification (NCBI taxonomy): domain Eukaryota; kingdom Metazoa; phylum Chordata; class Chondrichthyes; order Orectolobiformes; family Hemiscylliidae; genus Chiloscyllium; species Chiloscyllium plagiosum. Next base: position 30,357,481 of record NC_057742.1, on the reverse strand, counting down.
TCAGGCTATTTATACGATAATCCAGATGGTTTTGGGATGCATGGAGAAAAATGTTGCCTAAAATATTTTGTTATTTTTAATTTAGTTTCTCGTGTGCAAGTTGTGACATTATTTTGTTCATTGAATTTCCAATGTTATTTAGTACGAATGCCTCTGTCACAGGTAAGTCTTTGATAAATGCCTGATTTTAGTTTCCCCCTTTATTGCAAGGTCATAACAGTGGGAGAATTCAGAGCAGGAGACCATTCAGTCCATCATGCCTGCTTTGCCTAATTTCTGTCGAACTGGGTGACTTGTGAGGGCATTTCAGTCTCGGCCTCATTGTTCTGGAACTGGAGTTACATGTAGGCCAGACAGGGTAAGGATGATAGATTTCCTTCCCAATCGTGCATCCCAATGAACCAGATGGATTTTTATTACAATCATTGATAGTTCCATGGCACAATTATTGAGATGGATTTTATCTTCCGCATTGATACGTTGAATTTAAATTTCAATAAATTTATGTTGTAGGATTTGAACCCATGTTCTCAGACTATTAATAGCCCTGTGACCTCATCAATCTTACATGTTTCAATGCGATCACCTTTTATGCTTCTAAGTTTGAGTGAGTAAAGGCCTAACCAATTGAACATTCATCAAAAGAGAAACTCCTTCATTTCCAGGAATCAACCTCCTGAACTTGCTCAGAACAGAGTCCACTTTCACTCCTTATTGATCTTTCTGAATTCATGTCTGATACTTCCTCTTGTCTAGAACATTTTCCCAATCACCAAGATGGAGAATCGAAGGTTGTGCAGGTGAGGGTAGCGGCAGAGATCTGTTTGTGGGAACTTATCCTGACATGTGGATCCATAACCCTGATAACTACTTTGTAAACTATGGCTGAGTGTATAGCAACTTCCTCTTTGAGTAAAAAGTTAAAAATCACACAAGAAGAAAGTGAGGACTGCAGATGCTGGAGATCAGAGCTGAAAATGTGTTGCTGGAAAAGCGCAGCAGGTCAGGCAGCATCCAGGGAGCAGGAGAATCGACGTTTCGGGCATGAGCCCTTCTTCCCCCTGGTGATGGAAAGGATGGAATGTTTGGTGAAGTCCAAGATGCTCTGGTGGGCCTCACTTTTGCGAAATTGGTGAGGTGTGCAGTTCCACTAGTGAACAGCAGAGAGCAGAAGCACACTGCAATTTCTATTGAGTTTTTAGGAGGCTATTATTCAACATTACAGCACTTTCATCATAGGTAACCTTGGTTCTACAACCATGGCAAGAAATTGTTGCCTCTAGCCGACTATCCGTAGCTCCGGTTAACATGCATGTGAAAGAGACTGACTGCTTGGGAGTCTGATAGGCTCAGTAATTTGCATTAGAGACAAAAAAAAACTGCAGATGCTGGAATTCAAGGTAGATAAGCAGGATGCTGGAAGAACACAGCAAGCCAGACAGCATCAGGAGGGGGAGAATTCAACGATTTGGGTGTAACCCTTCCCAAAGTGTTGCCTTCTCCAACTCCTGATGCTGCCTGGCTTGCTGTGTTCTTCCAGCCTCCTGATTGTCTACCTCCGGTAATCTAGGCAAAAGTGAGGACTGCAGATGTTGGAGATCAGAGTCCAGATTAGAGTGGTGCTGGAAAAGCACAACAGGTCAGGCAGCATCCGAGGAGCAGGAAAATCGACGTTTTGGACAAAAGCCCTTCATCAGGAATAAAGTATTCCTGATGAAGGGCTTTTGCCTGAAATGTAGATTTTCCTGCTCCTCGGATGCTGCCTGACCTGCTGTGCTTTTCCAGCACCACTCTAATCTACCTGAGTAATCTGTATGGCTGGAGCGAATCAAACTAATGTTAACAGTATAAGGTTCGATCCCTATTCCAGCCCCTGTGGATTTAGGTCTTGGCCTCCTTACTGTATCCGTGGAGATATTCATACTCTGTTTTTAAGTTGTGGTACATTTATTCTGGCATTGATGAAGAACAGATGCCTCAACTGAGGGTGGCCAATTCTTCAGCCAATATGGGTCGTACCTGTCTACATCACATCTCAGTTGAGATCAGCCAGTCAGGACAGACTAGAGATGATAACTAGACTGTTCCCAATAAGATGTATTGGCCTGTAACTGTATGTTGAAGTATTGAGGCAGTCTTAAAATACAACGTGACAGAGTCATCTTTCTGAAAATACATCAGCTGGAGTTGAGCAATGTTTAAAATAGATGCAGTGACTAATATATCAGGTTTGAAGGCGTGATTTAAAGAGGGCAGTAAGCACAGATGAGTTTGACAAGGCAATAAGTTGTGTTACCACAGAGCATCTGTTGCCTGTAGCTCCAAACAAAATAATGATGCAGTAAAGCACATTCATTCATGGGAAGAGAAAGCAATGCTCATGTCCTTCCAATAGTTTCCTGTCATGGAACATTTATTCTGGAGTTGGCTCAGAACAGATACACCAATTGGGGGTGGTTAATCATTCAGCCAAACTCAGTGTACTCGGCGGAAAGTGGAGTGAGAGAATATCTGCAATTTGGAGCTGATGTTTCAGTTTGATTTGTTTAACTTTGCTTGTGGAGACTTTAAATGTCTCGCTGTGTCTGAAGTAACAGTAAGTACAGTTTCATAACACACACTGAAGGAGGAAGCATTCTCACACCATTCTTCAGAAATAAATAAAGCCGGGGCTGTGCGAGAGAGGAGGTATAGACCTTCCTTTGTTTCATATTGTTTTTTTAACTTCATGGTGGCTTCATTTTTTTTTGTGAGTATTTTCCTCCAGTTCAAAATGGCTCCCTGTTTGTTTTTTTTGTCCATGCTTCCACTACTAATCAATCACCCATTGGCTCCACAGGCTACTTGGAGCTGCCTGTTGCACATTATGTAGAAACGTAGAAATCCAAAGACGTGCAGGTTGGTTGGATTAGCCATACCAAATTGCCCATAGCAACCAGCAATGTCTGATTGGATTAGCCAGGGTTAACGTAGGGCTACAAGAATGGGTTGGATCTGGGTGGGATGCTCTTCAGAGAGTCAGTGCAGACTCAATGGGCTTGAATGGCCTCTATCTGCACTGTAGGGATTCTATGATTCTTTCTGGTTCCTGTACTTCAATGCTCTAGATTCCTTGACATGTGACATTGACTGGGTACAATATACAGATGAAAATGAGGTGTTGATGTTCATTCACTCTAGTTTATGTGGATAAACAATCCAGTGAACTCTGGTATGTGCTTGTAATCCATCAGACCTGCTATTTCTTCAAGTGCTGGACTGGAGGATAATAGCAAAAATATTTCTCCCATTTCAACAATGTCAAAAGGAAACAGACAGAAACTGAGAAACAAACCCCACACATACTTATGGAAACCACGCTTTTGGAAATGAAGGTGAACCCCAGCGTACATTTTGTGTTTCTGTTCTGAATTGTCAACACAAGATACCCTCGTTTCTACATCCGGTGATGCCTGGGCCTTGCTGCTTCCTTGGTGAAATTTCTATGGCTCTTTCTAGCTTGTCCCTCTTCACCCTGTACCTTTTGCTCCCCCCCCAAGCTCAGCTGGATTCTCCTCTTGGAGCGAGTGACAAATGGACTGTTTCCAGGTCCAGATGCCACCCCTGAATCACGGTTTTCACAAGACCCCAGTTTAATAACTGACCGGAGGATTGTCTGGGTGGCCATTCAGCAGCTCTACGGTTATAAACAAATGTGGGCAGCCAGGTCTGTGTCTGCCATCTCATTGAAACAGTTGCCATGGTAGCAATGGGGCAGAGGGCTGGTACACTGGGTAGCCTTATTGCTCACTTTGTGGATGTTGTTCAAGGCCAGGAGAGAGAGGATGGGCGACGACCAACTAGGCCCAGATCCAGCTGGCTGCCATGAGGAGCAGGCTGCACTGGGCCTGTGTGAACTCAGCTGAGCGCAGGAGGAGTTTCAATCACCTTATTCATTCTGGACAGGATGATACTGCTGATATTGCTGGACAAGACTCCGGGCACTCACCCTTCAGCAGTGGGGCCTGAGAGGGCAGACCGCTCCTCAGCATGGGACCAGTATGTGCTGACAGTCCTCACTTGGCCTTTCTGCAAGGTTCAGAGGCTCACAGCTATTAGTACTGATCCCCTGAGGTGTCTAAAAGGTTGGTATTAGTCACGACGGCTAGCAGTGTCTCTCTCTCTCTCTCTCTCTCATTCCGCGCTTGTAGGGGAAATACCCAAGACAGCACTCCGGAGCAAAGAGAAGCTCCCTTCCTATTTGTCATTGGCACAAATGAGGAGGGTGCCACGGAGAACCCCACGGTTGCTGATCAGAAGCAGATCGAGGGAGGGGAGAGGGTCAATTCTGTGGGAGAAAGTGAACTGGATGTATAGGTTAGGTCATGCATTGTGCTCCAGCCTGTCTTTTGGATGCTGAAGACTGTGCTGCCTAAGTGTTCGCACTGGCGTTTGATTCTTCAAGGTTAATCCTCGTGATATTGAGACACAAATGGCAATTGCTGTGCTGTCACTGGGCCAAATGCTACTGGAACAGACCAGAGACCCCAGCTGACATGGAGCCTCTGCCAGTGCGGATCCAGCCACTCCCCTTATGTCTGAATATATCCCCCTCCCCAGCCTATCTATTCACACAAGGGGAGAGGGGGGGTTGAGGTGGCAGATGCTGGTTTGTGTGTGCAGAGTCCCTCAAATGAGGGAGGATGGCCACTCAACTGGACACTGATGAAAACCTTGGGCAACTGAAAACAAAAGGGAATCTGTTCTTTGATCAGAAGCAGCAAATGCTCCCAACATGACCGAGTTCCCTTGGACAGTGTGGGCCCATTGGCTGAGAATGGGGGGATCAGGGGCTATGAGCACATGGGACCAGTCATTGACACTGTAGCCAAGCTCATCAAGAATCTAATCCATGAGCACCTCCCATGCCTGCAGGAACTTGGCACTGACGTGCTCAAGATGATGCCACACCATGTCGCTCTGACCAACCAATAACACTGATACATCAGCCAATTGCACCCCAGCTGTTTACCCCCACCCCAATTCCAGACATCCAAAGTGCCACCAATGGCTGAGATTGTTACCAAAGAGATTTAGGGTGCCACAGAGATGCCACCATGGTCAAGAACCTCTTTGATTCTCTATGATGAAAACGATGACCCATGTATCTCAGCTGCAGGCTTCTCCAATGGGAAGCACTGTGTAGGACTAGGCCTGCACATCAGCCAGTGCACTAAATAGATCACAAGGAATGTCTATCACCTTTAATTGCACTTCCTGTCTTTTCGAGCACCAGATAAATATCTACACAGGAAGCCAAAAGTATGAACCTCCCGATCGCTGAATAAGAATGGAGGGATGTAGTGATGGAGGGGAGTGGGGGACTGGGAACGGTGACAGTAAGCTCTCTGGTCAGTCAGGTTGGGCTATTTGGAACGGCATGGTAAATGGAAGTGGCCTCACAGGCAGCACAAGGAGAGTTTCGATGACACGGTACTCCTGCCGAAATGTGCCTGTGTCAGATGATTTCTCGGCTATATTTCATGATGCTCTGGGCCGGAACACCTTCCCATGCAGACAAACCCCTGACCCAACCCAGTCCTCCTTCACCCCCCTCAATATCTTGCTGTTCCTGACATCATCTTTGTTCATCCAACGCTTCATCCCCTTTGATGTTCACACCTCTCTGAAGAGCTGAAGAATCTGAAAATACCAGTGGGCATCATTAGCTCGGGCACATGGAATTCCTAAAACTCTTGTTTTTGTCATGCAATTGCTTCAGGAATGGCTGGAATAAATGTGTATGTGTTGGGGTGAGGATGTCTGAGCCCCAGCATGTGTGAGATGGGAGAAGGAAAGCACTGTAATGCATCACCCTAACAGTCCAGACATTAGAACCGTATCTTCATAGGTACCGTAGTCCGTTAAATCGTCAACCTTCTCTGATTCTCCCTCTCATGCCAAGTCTGTGACTAAAGGGTTCATTATAACTTTACTTCAAATACTGAGCATTTGACAGGGATGTGGGATTCCAGATACCATGTCCTGTCTCACCACCCTCTATACAAAACCATGATCAATGATGTGTGTCACTAATCAATCACCAGAGTACTGACCTCATATTGACAGCACACTGGGATCTACACTCTTACTAGGTAAAACCAAAGACTGCAGATGCTGGAAACCTTCTTCTGGATCAGTGGTGCTGGACTCTTACTGTAATTCAGAGCTGAGAAGCAGTAGGCCATTGAGTCTGTTCCACCCATCATACAGTTTGACCTTGGCTAATCTGGGGAGAGTCCAGCTCTGAGATGTGACTCCAGTAATATATGTATGTTCAGTGTAAATGGAATATAACAGTGTGGTCACAATGCAACGGGTTAGTTGTATTGTATGCAGCACCGTGAACTAATTTGATCAATCGGATCCAGATACCATGGTTACACATATGACTGGGTTGCTGAGCCCATGATCTTGGTAAGAAGGAGTTCTCTTGGCAATGTAGAGCCTTGCTACTCTGAGCAAGGGAACAGAAAAGAGAGGTTCCTGATCAGGGAGATGTGTTCATTCTGAGATCATGTTTGTATAAAGCTTGTCAGGTGCCATAATGGAAACATCCGACCAAATACTATATGTCACAGTCATGAGATTTGACAAGCCTTGTGCAAACAGGAGCTCAGATATTGGAAGGCCAAGCAGCAAGTATTCACCACCTCTAGAATCTGAAAATACTTGCTATGTTTGTCTTACAATTGCTTTAATGATAACTAAAGTAAATTTATATTTGGAACGAACTAGAAGTGCACATTTGATGGAATGCAAAACAATCTTACATCAGTCTGGGTTCAATCATTCTGTTTCTAGCAGCTGTTTTCTTGTTTATGTGTGTGTGTGGGAATGTGTGGGTGTGTGTGTGTCTCTCTCTCTTTCTCTCTCTGTGTTTCTGTGTGTGTTTGGGTGAGTGTGTGTGTGTCTGCGTGTCTGTGTGTGTGTGCCTGTGTCTGTCTGTCTGTGTGTAAGGCATGCGCAAGTGAGTAGACCCACGAATATAATGCACACATGAGTGTGTGAGCATATGTGATTGTGTTAGAATGTGTATATGGATGTGTGTGAGAGTGTGCACATAGGAGCGCACACTTACCTGTATTCTTTTAACAGTGTGCCTGAAATATGCAGAAAAAAATGTAGATTATGAGCAAGATGATGCGTACACAACTTGAGAATCTGTACGTGTGTGTGTGAGCAAGCTATGTTTGACAGTGTGCAGCCATGTTTCTGAAGTTCCTCTCAAGCATATTGTCTCATATGGTTTAATAAGCTTGAATATAAGTAAAACTTTCACTTTTCAGCCTGCACCCTCAGCATGGATACCTGTGTAAGTGGACGATATAGAGAATATCCAATGTAGTCGGTCTATATGTATCCCACAATATTTCAGACACATGAGCTAGTTCTTCATCATGTCCCCATACACACTTGCATGAGCCCTTTCCTCAGACGCACATCAGAGTCAGACTGATGGGGCAGCTCCAATCTCTTATTTGTTGAAGTCTTTCTCCCTGATACCAAGGGCTCCCTGTCTGTATGTGTGTTTGTGTCTGTATGTGTATGTTTGTGTCTGTATGTGTATGTGTGTTTGTGTCTGTATGTGTGTGTGTGTGAATTTGTGTGTGCGTGTGTGTGTGTTGACGTATGTATACGTTTGTGTGTGTCCATGTATCTGTGTGTGTGTGTGTGCACGCCTCATGCTGAGCTCAGCTCCAGCAGTCCACTGGCAGCTTGTCCCTCTGGCCGTTCCCTCAGTATGAAACCCAACAGTGACAGCAGTGAAGCTGTCCAACTATTGGGAATGTCATGGCAAAGTCCAAATCACAACTCTTCAGAAATCTTTAACTTTTTGTTTAGGACAAATATAAGAACATATAACTAGCAGGTGATTCAGCCACTTAGCCCCTGTCCTTTCACACAGTGAGAATGTGATAGCTCTGACACTTCCCTGTACACTGAGATGTGCCCTCCCCTGCACAGGGCATTTCATTAGTATCATAAGAATCATCATCCCAGTCACTTGTGTAAGACTGATCCTCACGACAGCTCTGTGCGTCATGTTGTGTGTGAACTCTTGGATAGATTTGCTGGCACCCATCCTCTTTCAGGTTTAGGGCAGTGCTGAATGCATTCCATGGTATTAACCCTTTCAGATCCCTATACACAACAATGGAGTTGAACTGTGGTGCCCTTTCATCTTGCCACTCTGCTTTCTATGCAAGGTAACGCTTATATTTAAAGCAGCATTATTGGCATTTTAATTTGGTTTCTTTATCCTCACTGGTTTACCTCTCCTCACAGAGATCCTCAAAACATCTCTTTGCAGGTATACAAACCTACCTTTGCACCAACACACAAATTCACAGACAAGTACCACTCACAACCTCACACGCAGACTACAAGTACCACTCACAACCTCACACGCAGACCACATGTACCACTCACAACCTCACACGCAGACCACATGTACCACTCACAACCTCTCGCACATAAACACACACCTCACATAAACTCACACACACAAAAACACATTAAAAAAACTCTGCCAGGGTCTCCAGGTTTTTCAAAAGATTGTATTTTACAAACTCTCTTTCAAATATGAAAATCAACTGTGATGCTTGTAAAATATCCCCTTCTTTATTCCCAAGTAATATAGAAATATGCCCAGTGCCAATCAAGAATAAGAAGCTGAGAATAATGCTAATGAGGCAATATAACCTTGAGTCGTTCACAGTAAGGATTTTCATTGCCACAGGAGCAATGTTTAAGAGATCAGTGAATATTCTTTGGTGCTGTGTACGACAAGGCAGAATGCACCATTTGAAAGGAATACTGCAGCAGGAGGTTTTGATGATAGTGAGTAGGATGGGTCTCAGGCTACAGTCTGATATTGACCAGCTGGTAAATTGGGCATAGCAATGACAGATGGGACTTAATCCTGAGATGTGTGAGGTGAAGTATTTTGGGAGATCTAATAAAGATAGGATACATGCAATAAATAGTAGGTCCCCTGGGGAGTACTGAGGGAAAAAGGGACTTTGGGGTACAACTCCATTGATCCCTGAAGGTGTCAGCCAAGGTAGAGTCATAGAGTCATAGAATTGCACGCAATATTCCAACAGTGGCCTAACCAATGTCCTGTACAACCGCAACATGACCTCCCAACTACTGTACTCAATACTCTGACCAATAATGGAAAGCATACCAAACGTCTTCTTCACTGTCCTATCTACCTGCGACTCTACTTTCAAGGAGCTATGAAACTGCACTCCAAGGTCTCTTTGTTCAGCAACACTCCCTAGGACCTTACCATTAAGTGTATAAGTCCTGCTAAGATTTGCTTTCCCAAAATGCAGCACCTCGCATTTATCTGAATTAAACTCCATCTGCCACCTCTCAGCCCATTGGCCCATCTGGTCCAGATCCTGTTATAATCTGAGGTAATCCTCTTCGCTGTCCACTACACCTCCAATTTTGGTGTCATCTGCAAAACGTACCAATTGTACCTCTTATGCTCACATCCACATCAATTATGTAAATGACAAAAAGTGGACGGTCCAACACCGATCCTTGTGGCACTCCACTGGTCACAGGCCTCCAGTCTGAAAAACAGCCCTCCACACCACCCTTTGTCTTCTACCTTTGAACCAGTTCTCTATCCAAATGGCTAGTTCTCCCTGGATTCCATGAGATCTAACTTTGCTAATCAGTCTCCCATGGGGAACCTTGTTGAACGCCTTACTGAAGTCCATATAGATCACATCTACTGCTCTGCCATCATCAATCGTCTTTGTTACTTCTTCAAAAAACTCAATCAACTTTGTGGGATATGATTTCCCACACACAAAGCCATGTTGACTATCCCGAATCAGACCTTGTCTTTCCAAATCCATGTACATCCTGTCCCGCAGGATTCCCTCCAACAACTTGCCCACCACCGAGGTCAGGCTCACTGGTCTATAGTTCCCTGGCTTGTCTTTACCACCCTTCTTAAACAGTGGCACCACGTTTGCCAACCTCCAGTCTTCTGGCACCTCACCTGTGACTATCGATGATACAAGTATCTCAGCAAGAGGCCCAGCAATCACTTCTCTAGCTTCCCACAGAGTTCTCGGGTACATCTGATCAGGTTCTGGGGATTTATCCACCTTTAACCGTTTCAAGACATCCAGCACTTCCTCCTCTGTAATCTGGACATGTTGCAAGATGTCACCATCTATTTCCCTACAGTCTATATCTTCCATATCCTTTTCCACAGTAAATACTGATGCAAAATATTCATTTAGTATATCCCCCATTTTCTGTGGCTCCACACAAAGGCCACCTTGCTGATCT
>NC_057742.1:30311981-30345675 GCF_004010195.1 Chiloscyllium plagiosum | reverse complement strand
AATTGCTATGATATCCCAGTCCCATGTTTCCAACCATGCCCTGAGTTCATCTGCCTTCCATGTTAGGCCCCTTGCATTGAATTAAATGCAGTTTAATTTATTAGTCCTACCTTGTCCCTGCCTGCCCTGACTGCTTGACTCGCTTCTGTTCTCAACTGTACCAGTTCAAATTGATCTCTTTCCTCACTATCTCCCTGGGTCCCCCCCCCCCCTCCCCCACCTTACTAGTTTAAATCTCCCCTTGCAGCTCTACCAAATGTCCCTGTCAGTATATTAGTCCCCTTCCAATTTAGGTGCAATCCGTCCTTCTTGTACAGGTCACTTCTACCCCAAAAGGCATTCTAATGATCCAAAAATATGAATCCTTTTCCCATACACCAGCTCCTCAGCCATGCATTCATCTGCTCTATCGTCCTATTCCTGCCCTCACTAGCTCATAGCCCCAGGAGTAATCCAGATATTACTACTCTCGAGGACTTCCTTTTTAAATTTCTGCCTAACTCTCTGTAATCTCCCTTCAGAATCTCAACCTTTTCCCTTCCAATGTCGTTTGTTCCAATGTGGACAATGACCTCTTTCTGGCCCCTCTCCCCCATGAGAACATTCTGCACCCTCTCTGAGACATCCTTGATCCTAGCACCAGGGAAACAACACACCATTCTGCTTTTTCGCTGCTGGCCACAGAAACATCTGTCTGTACCTTTGACTAGAGAATGCCCTAACACAATTGATCTCTTGGAACCCGATTTATCGCTTGTTGCATTAGAGTCAGTCTCAATACCAGAAACTTGGCTGTTCGTGCTACGTTCCCCTGAGAATCCATCACCCCCTACATTTTCCGAAACAGCATACCTGTTTGAAATGGGTATATCCACAAAAGACTCCTGCCCTAGGTGCCGACCTCTCTTACCTTTCCTGGAGTTAACCCATCTATGTGACTGTATCTGTAGGCTGAGTGCTGAAGGAGGAATACAGGATGCTTCCCTTCATTCACCAGGGTGTAGAATACAGGAGCAAGGAAGTGTTGTTGCAACTCAGTAAAATATCATGTAGGTTACAGATGGGATACGGTGTGCATTCTGGTTACTGTACTATTGGAAGGATGTGATTGCACTGGAGAGGGTGCAGAAGAGACTCACCAGGATGTTACCCTGGATGGAATGTCTCAGTTATGAGGAGAGACTGGATGGGCTGGGTTTGTTTCCCTGGAGTTGATGAGACTGAGGTGGGATATGATTGAGGTGTACAAAATTATGAGAGGCAGAGACAAAGTAGATTGTGAGAGTCTTTACCCCATGACAGATGAGTCTAAGATCAGAAGGCATAAGTTTAAGGCGAGGAATAAATGGTTTAGAGGGGATCTGAGGAAAAATGGTAGAAATATGGAATGCACTGAGTGAGGTGGTGGTAGAGGCAGGTACTGTCACAACACTTAGGAAGCATCTGCATGAACATTTAAAATGGCAGGACATAGTAGGCTGTGGACCAATTAAAACCAGGGGTTGGGAGGTCATGTGGCAGCTGTACAGGACATTAGTTAGGCCACATTTGGAATACTGTGTGCAATTCTGGTCTCCCTGCTGTAGGAAAGAAGTTGTGAAACTTGAAATGGTTCAGAAAAGATTTACAAGTATAGGTTGCCAGGGTTGGAGGGCCTGAGCTATAGGGAGAAGCTGAATAAACTGGGGCTGTTTTCCCTGGAGTGGAGGCTGAGGGGTGACCTTATAGAGGTTTATAAAATCATAAGGGGTATGGATCGGATGAATAATCAAGGTCTATTCCCTGGAGTAGGGGCGTCCAAAACTAGTTGGCATAGGTTTCATGAAGGGGTCTGCATAACAATGTGTTTCTGCTGAACCATATCCCAGCAAAAATGCTCTCAGAAAAGGAGAGGTGGAAACCAGCAGAAGGATAAATAAAACAAAGATGACAATTAATATTAATAACGTTAACAAAACACAGCTAAAGTACAGTCAGAAAAATTAAAGTCAATAAATCATAGTGGTCTAGTTAAAAGCAAGAAATCCATTAATCCTTGCTAGCCTTGAGCTGTCTTTGAACCATGTTCAGTTTGGAATGATCTTTAATTAATTCTTAACCCATACTCTAACTCCGCCCCTATTCTGGCTGACATTCAGTTCCCAGTCTGATGCTTGGGCTACGATTGTGCCTGGTGAAGGCTCTTCTAAATCAAAAGGATGAAACCAATTTCTTTCATGGTTTTCTCTGACTGGCAAGGGGTTTGTCAAACCTTGGCTATGCCAATGTGGTCATTGATACTATGCATCAACCAGGTCTGTAAACAAGTATTTCCAGATCAGGCACCTTTAGGTGGACAATTAATGATAACAGATAGCAAAGCTAAATTGGATGGAATAGTGCATCGAGATTGTTACATCTCTGACCAAGGCTGCTTTCTAAGGAGTCTAAGCTGGGAGCAGAACTCAAGGGCAAGCAGAGCCAGGGATTGGGATATATTAGCATCATGTCCAGTCTCAACCATTCAGGTAAGGCTCCCTGTGCAGCCAACAGTACCACTCTCCAAGGGTAGAATGCCTGTTGGGTGCTACAGTCATATTTTCAGAGAACTGAGTTCACAGTTAGTCCCAGCTCATAGCCTACCACTGCACAGCTCCTCTCAAATCTGCACTTAAGGAGTGGAAGGTTTATTCTGAGCGAAGACCACAAATATTGCCTCCTTAATGTTTGCTTTTGAGAACGTTGCTGTAAATTCATTGAAAACTGCAAATTTACAGCTGTGCAAATGGAATTAAAAGAGGGTAAAGTCCAGAATTATTGCTTGAGGCTCCTCTGATCTCTCTTATCTCAAGGTCAGAGATGTTTTCAGGCATTAGTTTCAGTTGTGTGCAATGCACTGGAAATGGCTTTGGCAGTACGCACGCAGAATGTAATCTGTTTAATCAGAGAGCTGTCTGGATGGAGTGGTGTCCCCTGATTTTAACCTTAAAAGTTAGATCTTGAAGAGGTTGTGTGTACTGGGATTTTAAATTCATTTAATCTGACTTGGATGGGTTTCCGTTACGGCTAATTAATGGTTTATTTTCAGAGTCAATAGGATCAAATTTAACTTATGGACATAACACATTCATTAGTAATTCTGCAAATAAGGGCAGAAAACAGCAGAAGATATAGCTCGACATTCGGACACATTAGTGTTCCCCTCAGGTCATGCTCTTACTGGTAAGTCTTCATAACATGAAGTCAAAGCTTTCATCATGTATACATTGCAGTCACCAAAGGCACCATTGATAGAAGTGCACTGATGGACAGATGGGAACAGGATCAGTTACCTTAGTATCTCTGCATCAGGGTCACAGGACAATGAAGCCTGTGGCATGGAGATTTGTGATTCAAGATTGACAGCTGGAGACTATAGAGTCAGTGCATCTTTAAAAATGACAATAGCAGATCGATTATCTAGAAGTCTCCCTCCAGTTTTATAACCTGTAAATAGTTTTGTATAACTGAGGCCGATCACAAAATCGTAAGGCTCCGCAAACCAAAAATATATAAGCAAAAAGCAGAAATAAAAAGATGCAGAAACAAGACCTGTTTAGAATTAACCTTACAAATGTTATTCAAAACTATGGAGAATATAACTATCCGAGAATTCATGATGTGAATATTTCGACACCCACCAGTTCCCCATTTTCAGTGACATTCCTGTCTCTGTACCATTGTGGGGAATAGACACAAATCATTATGATACTCCAAACTGTTCAATTAAAATGATTGAACAATTAGTTAGAGACCTGCCCCAGAAACAGATAGCAGTGATTAATCATTTAACCTCCAGAACCTTTAAGGTGAAATAACGAGCAGTAGACTGGGATAATAACAGTGAAAGCTCTAAACCAAGAATGGAATGTTCAGCAGACTGTTACATGTTTGATGATACTGACTTTAAAAGGTTATTTTATCCTGCTTTTCTTTGAAGAGAGGTTGTTTGGCAAAGGTGCTGATCTGTCTCTAAGAAAATAAACAATTTGTGAAGCCTTGTGGTTATTTTTTAAAAGTTGGAATAATGCAAGCAGCCGGGTGTGGCCAGCTCTCACAGACCAAGCTTTTGGGATTTTTTTTTTCGTTTTTAGGTTTAGTTCTAATCAGAAAGCCTTTGGGGGGCTCAAAAGAGTTGGAAACTTCAGTGAATGTCTCCTAGCTGTTACTTTCTATAAATTTTCTCTTGATGACATTTCCTCCTGGATTGGAGAACTGTATGTGAGAATATATGCCTGAATTTGTCTTTTTGCAAAGGGGTGTGCTTATGGGATAAGACCATAAGACATAGGAACAGAAATTAGGCCATTTGGCCCATTCAGTCTGCTCTGCCATTTAATCATGGGATGTTACTATATTGGAACAGTTGACTAGTAATAGGTACTATATCTATTATTCTGTTAAGTTTTCTAATAGTTAAGATTTTTCTAAATTCCTCTTTCCTTTGTATTTTAACTACTGTATTTAAATAAATTGTATTTTGGTTAATATTGAGTAATTTGGTGAAACACATCGCATCTGGAATGCAGCACTTCACCTTTAAAGCAATCTCCCTTTAAAATAAGAAAAGGTTGGGGTCTAGGCTACCTTCTTAAAATATATTGAGGAGGTCTGGTCTGGTCCATAATAACATCTTAACTTTCTCAGAAAATAGATATAGATATACACAAACCCTACAGGTCAGGTCCAGACTGATAACACTTGACTTGGTTCATAATTGCTTTTTAAATATGGCGCTGGCGCCAGGAGTTGTGGGAGATCCTGGCAATGGCGAGCACTTTTGCCAATTTCGAGAGAGAAGGTCTGACGAGCGGGATGCCATAGGCACATGGTGCAAAGATAATGAGGTGTGCTTTGGAAAATACCATGACGGATCTCTCCACAGCTCAGAGGCAAACCCTCTGCGAAACTTGCTGGAGCTGACACTTACACAATTCCCAGTGAAATTCGAAAGTCACATAACACCAGGTTATTGTCCAACAGGTTTATTTGAAGTCACTAGCTTTTGAAGTGCTGCTCCTTCGCCAGGTGACTTCTGACCTTGTCCACTCCAGTCCAACACCGGCACCTCCACATCCCAGTAAAATTCAGCTCACAAAAACCAGGGTACCAGCAAGATTCTGCAAACAGCAATGTGATAATGAGCACATAATCTGTTTCTTCCTTCAGTAATGTCGATTTCAAGCTAAATATTGACCACAACACCGATAAGGATGCCACTGTCCTCCTTCAAATAGTGCTCTGGATATTGATGAAATGCACGTTTCCAAGTTAACGTCTGCTGATTAAAATTGGACGGTTAAGAAACACAGGACGGTGTTCCTGGAAATGCCACAGCTTGCTGGGTATTTCTGTTGTGTCTGAGGAACGCAGCTTGAGTGCTCTGAGTAAATCTCCTCAGAGTTTAGGCAAATGGGAAGGAACTTACTTTATTTGAATTGCAATTAAGCGATTAAATATTAATGAAGGAGATAAAAGCTGTTAATTCAGAGCACTTACTTCGAACTGGCACAAGCTGTGAAGATGCTGTGATTTGTTGAGTTGAGGTTAATGCTTGCCAGTCTCACATTGTAAACCTGTTGCCCCTGTGACTCATTCATAATACAGTCTAATCAATAGATGGATGGAAAGGGATCTGGCATTCATAGATCGAAATAAAGTGGGCAGCTCCAATACATTATGCTTCGGTCGAATGGGTTTTATACAGTACTAATAGACACGTTACACTTTTTAAAAAAATCCTTTCCTGTACACATGGAAGTCATTATTCACATTTAAGAGTGATTACTGGGTCCACTTATAAAATGAGAACAATGTGATTATTAATCAGTCAATAATCATTAAAGTAATTATTGTTATAAATTGCTAGTGACTACAGACAGTGGAAGAAGAAACCTAAGTGGTTTTATTTCATAGAAAATGACACAGGCGTTCTGACTCATGTTACTAATTGTATGCATTCTCATTAAGTTTCTGTATGAAACTCTCCCGACTCTAAAACAGGAACTTAGATTTCAAGCACCATCAACATAATTGCCATTTATTTCTGTTCTTTTCCATTTTATGGACAATCTCATTCAGCACATTCATACAGACAACTGTTCATTGTTTCTCAATCTGAACTGAAATATATGTTGGAGCAGAAATCCAACCTTTGTATGTGTTCCCCACCCCAACTTCCCAGCTTTGTGATTGAATGATATATACAAAAAGTCTGTAAGGCCCATTAAAACACGACCTATCCTTTCAACAATAGAACCTGACACATTGTTCTTTTCAGAGTGTTAGCTCCAGGAGAGTGAAAAGAACAGAAAAAAGATCCTAGTGTCAATTTTAGGAAAAGCCTTGGGAAATTCATTACAGTTTCCACAAGGAAATCTAACAAGCCAGACAGGAAACACATGGCATCGGCTGATCAAGTTTTCCACCATGTCCAATCTTAGCATGACGGAGAACAGACACAGGTTGAGTGATTTGCTCCTTCAGGGAACCAGAACAGACTCAAGGGCTGAATGGCCTCTTTGTGTGCTGTAATTCTAGGGCTACAGTCAGGTTCACAATGGTTGGATTAAACTAAAAGCTTTCTTCCATTGGGCAGTAAATCTAGAATTGGGGTAATAACCTAAAGGTAACTCCAAACTGGCTGAATCTTCTGTATCATCTCCAAAATGTACTTCACAGAATTTGGAGAGTTCCCAAACTATGATTTCGCTGTTTGAGTTGCGTTGTCCCCTGTTAAACAATACTTCTTTCCTTCTGTACACAGGTTAGGTGACGACACATCACTTTTTGTTCAATTAACACATTGGAAATGGTGGGAATGCTCTGATGGTTTCATTGCTGCTAAACTGCTAAAAGCAACAGGTTATTATGAACAGTATCACCAGGAAACTTTGCACATATTGTCTCCTTCTTTATTTCACAGCCACTCACAGATAGCATGTTGCACAGAAAGTACACAGCCTGTCAAGTCCCTGTCAGCGTAAAAGGGTATTAAAGTGTTGAATTCACCATTGCTGCTGCCTGTATATAATGTGCTTATTTCAATCTGTTAGATACCCCAAATAGGAAAATCATTGGTGGTGTATTTGCTTGGACAGGTTCGGAAGGTGGTGGGCAACTTCTGGAGTCTTGTGTAAGTGGAATTTACGCCAGGGATGTGCTAGCAGAGAAGGAGACGCTCTAACAAAATCCCTGGCCAGAATTAGGTTCCACTCAATATTTCAGGTCATTGATGTCTCATCAGGATCTAGGCCACAGATCTTAAACATTAACTCTTTTTCTGTCTCCTCAGTGTTGTATCAAATGTAAGGGTCTGAAAGGGTTAAAGATTAAATGCACTAGGCCAAACCCAGCATGATGATGTCACATAGACTCAGCTGGAGTAAAGTGAGGACTACAGATGCTGGAGATCAGAGTCGAGAGTGTGGTGCTGGAAAAGCACAGCAGGTCAGACAGCATCTGAGGAGCAGAAGCCATGATGAGAATCTATCATACAACAAAGATGCTGCCAGACCTGCCGAGGATTTCTGACCATTTATGGTTGTATTTCAGATTTCCAACATCCAAAGTATTTTCTGTTCCCTATGAAGCATCTGACTAACATGTGCAGTATCACAGGAGGCCCAGAGAACATATTAGATGTTTTGAATCTGTCGTATTTCAAAGTATCAAAAGTGTATCAAAAATAGAGAGGGTTTGTGCCAGATTTTGCTGTAAGAATTACCTGTGCACAACGCACATTAATGAACAATGGGTCAGCAAAAACATGGGAATTAAAACACATTCAAGGAATCGCAAATCTTCAGAATATATAAATGAACTTTATTCCTCCACCTTTTCTTTCAATCAAACAGAATCTCACTTTTTCCCTCCTCTTAACTTTGACTAATTTACTGGATTCTAACTTTAATTGCCTGTCACCTTTCCGCAGAAAGCTAAGTCTGGTGATTAAAAGGGTACAAATTGTTTTTTTAAAATCAGACTGTATAGGTATTGGCATGATACACTCTGGGACTGGCAGGACCTGAATTCAGATCATCTGGTTCACATGTATGGTCACTACCACAAGCGTGCTTTAGACAGTAAGCTCTAACCTGGGGCACCAGACTTCATTAAGAGACTTTGTATCCTATTAATATGTGGAATTGTTCTGGATATAGGTTTGCTCATTAAGCTGGAAGGTTCATTTTCAGACGTTTTGTCACCATTCTAGGTAACATCTGGTGGTGTAGCCCACTTTCCATTTATGTGTTTGGGTTTCCTTGGGTCGGTGATGTCATTTCCTGTGGTGACATAATTTCCTATGGTGATGTCATTTCCTGTTCTTTTTCTCAGGGGTGGTAAATGGTATCCAAGTCAATGTGTTTGTTCATAGAGTTCTGGTTGGAATGCCATTTTTCTAGGAATTCTTATGCGTGTCTCTGTTTGGCTTGTCCTAGGATGGAAGTGTTGCCCTTCCTCATCCATATGTAAGGATACTAGTGAGAGCGGGTCATTTCTTTTTGTGTCTAGTTAATGTTCATGTATTCTGGTGGTTAGTTTTCTGCCTGTTTGTCCAATGTAGTGTTTGTTATAGTTCTTGAAAAGTATTTTGTAAATGACGTTAGTTTTGCTTGTTGTCTGTATAGGGTCTTTCAAGTTCATTAGCTGCTGTTTTAGTGTGTTGGTGGGTTTGCGGGCTACCATGGTGTTAAGGGGTCTCAGTAGTCTGGCAGTCATTTCCAAGTTGTCTTTGATGTAGGGGAGAGTGGCTAGAGTTTCTGGACGTGTTTTGTCTGCTTGTTTGGGTTTGTTGCTGAGAAATTGGCAGACTGTGTTGTGTGGAATTGTTAATGTAAAATCAATCAATTTTTCTGACCCAGAGTAGTAAAATGTTAAATTTTTTAACTTTGTTCCTGCTTGTGTTAAAGAGTTTTACAAAAAATCAAAAAGGTTCTTTATTTTTTCTTGCTCTTCCTTTCTTTTTCTCCTTCTCTCTCTCTCTCTCTCTCTCTCTCTCTCTCTCTCTCTCTCTCTATCCAATCTTTTGTTTTCCCTCTCTGATACTGGATATTTTGCACCTAAATTACATTAAATAAAACAATGGGAATGCTGTTGGGCCACAATCTGGAATTACTGAGCACTGTGCGATTCCCTTAACCAAACAAATCAAAGCCACGGTGATGAATGTTCAATTTCTTCCACACTAATCTCATAACAGCAGAAAAATGCTCCACTTCTACACAAAGTTGCTGTGGCCTTTCTCCAGCTTTCCTCTGGTTCTTTCTTACAGTTTCACTTTCATTGCTGAAGGAACTACATTACTGGTCCCAGTATTAACTCAGGTTCTCAGTGCCCAATTGCCCTTGCTGCACTGTCAGCAACTCATGTCTTCAGTAAATTATGGCACAAAACAATCTCCAGCCAAATTGCTCTGCCAACAATCCAACTGCAACAGGATGCTTCAATCCACATATCTGGCTCATTAATTGTTATTTCTTTCGGTGCCATTCAGTGAGAAATATTTCCTGTTACTTGACCTCAGAATTTTCTACAACCTATTTGACTGCAACTTTCCTCACAATATTTCTGTTTACACTGCTTGACTTTGGATGCTTATAATTACATGCCAGTTAGGCCTTTGTGGTACAGTGATAGTGTCCCTACCTCTGAGCCAGGAGAGCAAGGTTCATGTTCCACCTGCTCCAGTGGTGTGACATAAGACACCTAATCAGGCAATTCATATTATCCAGATGCAGCATCATGACAGCAGCAAAATATAGATTGTGGAGTTATACACGATAGAAACAGGCCCTTCAGTCCATCACAATAGTACCAACCAACAAACACCGAATGACACTAATCCAGTTTTCTTGCACTTCGAGTCATATAATCATAGAGCTGTGTGGCAAGAAAACAAATTCTTCAGTCCAATTCATCCATGGCAACCAGATATTCTAAATTAATCTAGTCCTATTTGCAGCATTTGGTCCATATCCCTCTAAATCCTTCCAATTCACCTATCGAGATGTCTTTGAAATGTAATTGTACCAGCCTCCACCACCTCCTCTGGCAATTCATTCCATACACGCACCACCTTCTGTGTGAAAAGGTTATCCCTTAGGTCCATTTAAATCTTTCCCTTCACACCACAAACCTGTGCCCTCTAATTTTGAATTCTCCCACCCTGGGAAAAAGACCTTGGTTATTCACCCTAACCATGTCCCTCATGATTTTATAAACCTCTGTAAGGTCATTCCTCAGCCTCCGATACTCCAGGGAAAATAGCCTCAGCCTAATCAGCCTCTTCCTGTAACTCAAACCCACCAACATCCTCGTAAATCTTTTCTGAACCCTTTCAAGTTTAATATCTTTTCTAAAGCAGAGAGACCAGAATTGAACACAACATTTCAAAAGTGGCCTACCTGATTTCCTGCACAACCATAGCATGACATCCCAACCCCGATACTCAGTGCACTGACCAGTAAAGACAAGTGTACCAAATGCCTTCTTCACTACCCTGTCTACCTGTGACTCCACTTTCATGGAGCTGTGAACTTGTGATCCAAAGTCTCAACACTCTCCAGGTCCATTAAGTTAAACTTATGTAAAATGATTCTATATTAATATTGATTTTCCAGCAATTATAATGTATGTAACTAGAAAAAAAATGATTTGTGACTAGCTTACTGAAATAAAAACGCTGTAAGAATTGAATGTAGGGTTCTGACTATCACCTGGGTAGACAATTTGCAGATTATTGGCCCCTTGCTATTCTGTGCCTTAACACACTAAAATAGCCTGAGCTACTCTGAGGGTAACTCTTCAGTTGTATACAGAGTTGTGTGTCATGTGTGCCCCCTCCTCTCAGCATGTTGTACAATTTGAGTGGTTAGAATATTCAGTAAACTTGAATGGTATCGTTACATGATGTATAAAGGCAATAGCAGCTATTTCCCCAAATAATTTGTGGATGAACTGACATTGGGCATGTCAGTCTAACTCCCTCACCCAGCAATCCTAGGTCAACACTCATCCCCCAGTTCCTTACTAGGGTTTTGCCTCCCCCATCTGTGCCTTGGTTACAGCCTCAATGGCCAATCAGCCCGCTGCTCTGATGAATCCAGGAACAACCAGAGTAACCCCTCCAGCTTATCCAAGTACTGGCTCCTTCTGAACCACCCTTAGCTGTTCCTCCAATCAAAGATTCTGTCTCTGGAGGAGCAGCAAAGGTGGGAGATAGGGAACCTGTGATTGGTGGCACCAGAGCTGCCTACAACTTATAATCTTTCATTAGAGGAGGAGCTTCTCACACTTTTGACCTCCCCAGATAGGGCTACCATTTCTATCGTTAAATTTTTACAGGCATTTTCTGGGGGAATCCAACCACTATTCTATGTATTTTGTGCTTGATCCATAGTCCTCTTTGTCATCAAACACGTGATGCAAAAGATACATAAAAGAATGACCAGACAATCCATTTAGGTGATATTGAAGGATAAATATTGGTTGTGATATGGGGAGAATGCCTCATCTCCTTTTCATGTGATAAAGTTGAATCTTTCACAGTTGAGTGAGGAGACAAATTATTTTCAGGTCACATCTGAAAGACGGCATGATTGTACCTTAGAGAAAACATAACATAGTGGAAAAGTGGAATTAGACTGAATTGGCTTGGACTGATGGCTTGTTTCTATGTTGTGACAGTCTTGAGTCCTGTGCGTCATGTTTAAGGGTATCGTCCAATCAAAACCTGTTCAGAGATGTTATTACACAGCTCTGGAGCAGGTAGAAGATGAACCTCAGTCTCCTGGCCAAGAGGTGGGGACACTACTGCATCACAATAGCTCTTCCATTGTGTTGAACTGTTTCTGTTTTATTGTGTAAATCGGGATGCTGTGCTTGATTGGTTAAGCCTGAGTGTGGATTCAGCAAAAAGTAAACAAATCTGTAAGAAAAAGGTCAGAGACTCGAGGGGAAGGAGCAGATATGTTAAAGCACTGTAAATAAAGCCTGTTACACACAGAAACTAGTGCTATTTCTATATAGCTGAAAATGTATTGCTGGAAAAGCGCAGCAGGTCAGGCAGCATCCAAGGAGCAGGAGAATTGACGTTTCGGGCATGAGCCCTTCTTCAGGAATCCGAAACGTCGATTCTCCTGCTCCTTGGATGCTGCCTGACCTGCTGCGCTCTCCAGCAACACATTTTCAGCTCTGATCTCCAGCATCTGCAGTCCTCACTTTCTCCTATTTCTGTATAGATTGAGTTACAAGGTTTATAATATTGTGGCGGGCATGAGCCCTTCTTCAGGAATCCGAAACGTCGATTCTCCTGCTCCTTGGATGCTGCCTGACCTGCTTGCGCTCTCCAGCAACACATTTTCAGCTCTGATCTCCAGCATCTGCAGTCCTCACTTTCTCCTATTTCTGTATAGATTGAGTTACAAGGTTTATAATATTGTGGCTCAGAAGTCTGCTCCTGAATGTTGTATCATGAGGAGCATGTGTTGATAAATGAATTAAACATAGGCCAAACAAGAAAAAATGCAGAGTTTTTCATATATATGTCAGCGATCTAAAATTAGGCTGTGTTGATAGTTCAATGTGTTTATTAGCTGACTCAGGCCAGGAAAGACTCACACTTAATCCTCTGACCATTATTTAGATAACAAATCTCCATCAGGACTTTGGTCAACGAGCGAAATCAGCCAACTCTCCTGATTGCGGTCACTGTTGAGTGATCGTGATGGACAGGTCCTCAGTGTGCCAGGAGTAAGGGGCAGGCTCCCTCAGAACTACAAATTACAGGAGCCACTGGAGTTACAGAGAGAACGGATACTGTCTGGAAATCAATCCCAAGTTTTTTTTTTCAAAAGAGGTGCCACAGGATATTTCATAGTGCTGATGGTGCCATATAAATATGATTCATTGTTGTCACGGTTTATGCTAAGTGCTCACAGTGGCTGCCTGAAAGAAAAGCACTGTTTTTGGTTTCGGAACACAGGTGCAGATGGGTGAGGGAGCTGTGCTTTGTACTTAACACTGCCGCACCCGACCTGGACATTTCTGATGTTGCTACCTGAAGCAAAGTGGAAGGAACTCTACCATTTCACAGTCATCCCTCACCTTAAAGAGCAGGTCCAGCAGACAAAGAAATCAAGTTTTAGACATCTCAGTCCTGTTATTAGTGGCAGGTTGCCCATCTTAGTGGCAATACTCTCTGATAGGCAAGTGTGTTAATCAGTGAGACAGGCAGCAAGAGTATAAGGGTGTGAATGTGATTATTAGGAAATGACAGTGAATGAGAGAGAGAGAGATGGAGGGTGAGAAAGGAAAGTATCAGAATGAATGAGTGAGGCAATGGCAAAACCAAAGCCTGAGTTCTTTTTTGGTTTATGGTACAACGAACGAAATTTAAATCAAAGCAAGTTGTTTGCTGTTCAAAGAGATTATTCTTACATGCTGTATCCAGTCTTTTCTGGTGGTGTCAACGATTCAATGGAACTGTTAGCTGTCCTGCAACATTCCTTCATCAATTCACACAATCAGAAGCAGATTAACTAATCATTCATCTTGGAATGGTTGTTGAGACCTTATTATGGAATGCTGAGGTCAGCTGACTCAGAACAGATCAGGGAAGCTATAAATTCTCTTGGGGGTGAGGTGAGAGACAGCTACAAGGAATTCCAAAATATGGAAGCCGCAAATATATTTTCAGCAAGCAGACCCATAACCCTAATGGCTGCTATTTACAATTTGTTTCTATTTAACAATCATATATAGGATGTGCATTTTCTAGCAAGGACACCTGCAGTCAAAAACAAACACCATATTATTAATGATCCAAAATACATCATTACACTGAAAATACAGAGGAGCACAAGATGACCATGAATTAAACTATAAGTTTACCCAATAACTCAACACCTTTAATGTGGAAGATTGGCCTTCCCCGCCCCCCCCATTTCATGTAGAGAAATTGTGACCGTCAGAGATATTAATGCTATCTTTCTGTTAGGTTGCATTAACTGGTGTAAAAGTGACTTGGAGACATATTGTTTTCTGCCCCCCTGCCAGATCAGACTCAGTGTCATGCCAGACTCAAAACATTAACTCTGTTTCTTTCTCTCCAGATACTGCCAGACCTACTGAGTTTCTCCAACATTCTCTGTGTTTGTTTCACACTTCTCCCCTGCCAAGTTCATGGTCATAGAACCCAACAGTGCAGACAGAGGCCATTCACCCCATCAAATCAGCACTGACCTTCCCCAAAGAGACCAAACGTCTAATCCTAATCCCTGCATTTCCCATGGCCAATCCACCTAACCTGCACATCTTTGGACCTTGGGAGAAAACCGGAGCACTCGGAGGAAACCCACGCAGACATGGAGAATGTGTAGACTTCACAGAGACAGTCACCCAAGGGTGGAATCAAGCTCAGGTGCCTTTTGCTATGATGCTAACTACCATGCTGTACGCCGTGTTGATATCCTTTTCCCCCTTGTCCCAGTTCACATTAGTAATCTTTGTTAATTGTACATTAATTTAATTGTATGGAAATGGTAACAAAGGAGTTGCTTGTGCTCCTGTGATTTGGATTCTATGAAGCCCATGGCGATCAGGGAGGTGGGAGGGAGCTGGCAAAATGGTCTCCGAATATCGATGTATTCCACTAGCCTTGGGAAGTTTCCACTGGCAGGCTCTTCTGTGGCACAGCTACCCGCTATGTCAAATGAGTCACCTGCTCCCTGCTGGCAATAGGAGGGGTTGCCATTGCATGGGGAGACCACTAAGTAAACTGGTAGCCTTTCCTTGGCTTCCCAGGGACCTTCCTTCATTGCTATTTCATGAACCATAATCCTATCTCCTCATCCCACCATTAGCAATCATCTCTCTTGTGACTATGCCTACCTTGCCCCAGTATGCCAGAGAACAAACTTATCATTGTCATTGAGGGCACCTCAGCATTGAGATGCCTTTTCCTTTTTCCTTTTTCCTGTTGCCTGATCAGTGGCTATTGTAGTTGACAGAGGAACTGCAAGACTGCGGTGTTGCAAACCCTCTGATTGGACCGGCAATTCTTGCGAATTGCCGTCCTCAAAAGAGTAGCCTGGTCATAGCCTGTATGTTGGCCAGCACTGATAAAATGTTGCTCCAGGGTCCTACTGCCTGGTATCCCACTTTTAATCCTGGCAGCGGGACCTCTTGCTTTTTAGTGAAATTGAATTCTATAAATAGGAATGAACTGATAGTGCACGTGTTGCTGAAGAAGCACATGTTTATGATGTGCTGTGTGTAAATAGCTTAGAATGATGTGCAAAGATTGGCTCCAGTTCTATCCTTCACCGTCTGGCTTTCTGGAATAGAACAAGTTCCTGCTGGTCCTCCTCTCCCATTCCATCCAGTTCTCAGTGACATCTTTATCTTATTGCAATCACTGTCAAAGAATCATACATAGTAAACATAGAACCTTACAGTGTGGAAACAGGCCCTTCTGTCCAACAAGATCATATCAACCCTCTGAAGGGTATCCCACCCAAAACCATTTCCCATCACTCTACATTTAACCCTGACTAATGCAGTTAGCCTACATGTCCCTGCACATGATGGACAATTTAGCATGGCCAATTCACCTAACCTACACATCTTTGGATTCTCTTCCCCTCAAGTTCCCTAGTTAATTTTGTCCTATTTTTATTTTAATTTTACTTGACTGTGATCTGAAGTGAATGGGAAATGGGAAAAAAAGGAAAAAGAATGGATTTGCTTTTCATGTAGCAACTTTTTGTGCCATCTGGATATACCAAAGCACACTTTAAGTAATGAAATCCCAATGAAAGGAGTAATTTCAAGATCTGAACTCTGTGCCCACTGAGCAAAGCGATGCTGGATGGGAAGGAGTCAGGAAGAACAGTGAAGGGTGGGGTTAGAAACAGCCCTGACTTTTATTCACAAATGTGAACAAGCTTCACAGGGCGTCTGAAGGACTGACTTCTCTGAATCATATGCAGATGGTTGGCAGGCCTGGTTACCGTGTTGTACAATGAAGTGATACACCCAACACCACTGTAAGATCCTCAACATGTCCCCACTTAAACAAAACAGGATGCTATTGCTTTGCCAATGACTCCTGTCAGATAACAAACTGCGTAGGATCAGACTAAGGCCATCTATCGTGATTGTGATCATTGAATCTACTCTAGGTTCTCACCTGGCAATAGGGGGCTGCATTAGGTGATAGTATGCATGTCCTGATATCTATTAGGAGCTGGATTGAGATATGAAACTGGTGAGCACTTAGAAAATGGACTTTCACTTAAATCTGCTTTGTCTTCAAACCCAGACTGCAGAGTTGAAAGCCTCTTAATCTGACACATTACCACCCAGAATCTTTAGAACTCTATTTGTGACACAGTCCAGGATGCTCAAATGATTCTTTATCTCATCTCATTTAAGCCTGTCTTTCTGGAGGTTTTTTCCTCCCACAATTAATCATGTTCAGTTCTCAAAGTGTTTCTGTGTTAATGCCAGTGGCTCAGATGGATTGTTCCTTAATCCCGCTGTTTGCATTTTCTTCAATCAATGAAATGCAAGGGCACAGCTGAAGGAAAATCAAGAGGTGAAGACATAATCAATTTGTCATTTTCTTAATACCACAACTGGCATTTACCTGGCAGAACAGGACAATTAACCTTGTAGCAGTCTTGTCTTTAACTCTTACATTGTGAAAAAAGATGTTTCTGCCACTATCCTTTCTTTTTCTTTGCCTCCTGAAGTCTTGTTGAGGTTCTGCAGTGGGATCGAATAGTCAAGGGGGTAAGAGTTCACTGCCATTGTGGGTTTGTGTTTATCTGCAGAAAAGCTGCACCCAGGACTGCAGAATGTCCTTTGGTTCTTTTTGTATGAAAATTTGTCATAGGATTGCTCAGGTTCATTACAAAACATCCGGCAACTGTCGTTAAAGGAAAACACAAGCCATACTCTTTCACTCCACATGCTGTAAGTTAAAAGTCACACAACGCCAGGTTATAGTCCAACCGGTTTAATTCGAAGCACTAGCTTTCGGAGCGCTGCTCCTCCATTAGGTGGTTGTGGAGGATACAATTGTAAGACACAGAATTTATAGCAAAAGTTTATAGTGTGATGTAACTGAAATTATACATTAAAAATATCTTGATTGTTTGTTGAGTCTTTCATCTGTTCGAATACCATGATAGTTTTCTTTCATATGTAAATCACAAACCTTTTTTTTAACAGTTACATTCTCAGGTTAACTGTAACATTTGGTGTTAGCCAGATAATGTTGAAGGTGTTAGCCCCCTGTGTTCTCTGTCTGTGCCATAATGTTTAGACCGATTCTAATCTTAAAAAGTGAGTTAACAGAGTCTTAGATTAGATTAGCTTACTTTACAGTATGGAAACAGGCCCTTCGGCCCAACAAGTCCACACCGACCCGCTGAAGCGCAGCCCACCCATACCCCTACCCCTACATTTACCCCTTACCTAACACTACGGGCAATTTAGCATGGCCAATTCACCTGACTTGCACATCTTTGGACTGTGGGAGGAAACCGGAGCACCCGGAGGAAACCCACGCAGACACGGGGAGAACGTGCAGTCTTACATGAATTCATGCAGTTTTTGAGCAAAGTACAATGTAACTCTGCAAATACAAATTCACCGCACAAACGTATATGTATATGTGTGCATGTGGGTTTATGATTTGGAGATGCTGGTGTTGGACTGGAGTGTACAAAGTTAAAAATCACACAACACCAGGTTATAGTCCAACAGGTTTAATCAGAAGCACTAGCTTTCGAAGCGTCGCTCCTTCATCAGGTGATAGTGAGGACTCAATCCTAAGACACAGAGTTTATAGTTTACAGTGTGATGGAACTGAAATTATACATTGAAAAATACCTTGATTGTCTGTTGAGTCTTTCATCTGTTTGAATATCATGATAGTTTTTGCTATACATTCTGTGTCTTAGGATTGAGTCCTCCACTATCACCTGATGAAGAAGCAACGCTCAGAAAGCTAGTGTGCTTCCAATTAAACCTGTTGGACTATAAACTGGTGTTGTGTGATTTTTAACCATGTGTGTTTATGTGTGTGTATGTCTGTCTGTCTGGGATGGGGGGATGTGAGTGTGAGAGAGAGTGTGAGTATGTGAGTGCAGAGTGGTCTAAGTTTCTGACAGGATGCATGTGTGAGTGTGGGAGTGTGTGTCTGTGTGCGTGTCTGTGTATACATGTGTCCGTATGTGTGTCAGTGTAGAGTGTCTAAGTGTGTGTGTGTGTGTGTATAGTGCAATGGTGGTCACCTGTAATGTGACATGAACCCAAGTTCCTGGTTGAGGCCCTCCATATGGGTACGGAACTTAGCTATCAGCGTCTGCTCGGCCACTTTTCGCTGCTGCCTGTCCTGAAGTCTGCCTTGGAGGATGGTCCAACTGGGAGGGAACATTCCTGTCTGTTGATTGTGGTGCAGTGCCTATTCATCCGTTGCCGTAGCCTTTGCTCGGTTTCCCCAATGTACCATACCTCTGGGCATCCTTGTTTGCAACGCCTAAGATAGACAACGTTGGCTGAGTCACATGAGTACCTGCCATGTATCTGGTGGGAGGTGTCCCCACATGTAATGGTGGTATCCAATACATGTGGGGACATGTTTGAGGTTTGGCGGTTGTTTAAAGGCGAGCAGTGAAGGTTTGGGAAAGGTCTTGGCGAGGTACTCATCCTCAAACAGATCATTGTTCGTAGCAAACTGCCCGGCTCTCAGGACAACTCCATACAACCCTGTCACGGTAGGCGCTGCAGGATGAGTCAGAGTGTGGACATGGATGGTATATTGGGGAACCCAAGCAAAGTGGATTCGGAGGTAGATAAGATAGTGAAGAAGGTGTTTGGTATGCTTTCCTTTGTTGGTCAGAGTATTGAGTACAGGAGTTGGGAGGTCTTGTTGTGGCTGTACAGGACATTGGTTAGGCCACTGTTGGAGTATTGCATGCAATTCTGGTCTCCTTCCTATTGGAAAGATTTGAAACTTGAAAGGGTTCAGAAAAGATTTACAAGGATATTACCGAGGTTGGAGGATTTGTGCTATAGGGAGAGGTTGAATAGGCCACGGCTGTTTTCCCTGGAGGTTGAGGGGTGACCTTATGGTGGTTATAAAATCATGAGGGGCATGGATAGGATAAATAGACAAAGTATTTTCCCTGGGGTGGGTGAGTCCAGAATTAGAGGACATACATAGGTTTAGGGTGAGAGGGGAAAGATATAAAAAAAGACCTAAGGGGCAACCTTTTCACACAGTGGGTAGTACGTGTATGGAATGAAGTGGTGGAGGCTGGTACAACTGCAACATTTAAAAGGCATCTGGATGGGTATATGAATAGTAAGGATTTGGAGGGATATGGACCGGGTACGAGCAGGTGGGACTAGATTGGTTTGGGATATCTGGTCGGCATGGACAAGTTGGACCAAAGGGTCTGTTTCCATGCTGTACATCTCTATGACTCTATAAATCTTGGTGATTGAATCATTAACAAGCACCACATCAAAGTGCCATCTGAAAATTAATAACTCACCCAATTTGGCTTCCTTTATACATCAGCCTTGGCAGGGAGTTATCTATTTGACTACAGGTGGCATCAGAATAGAACTTTATCCTGCTTATGGTCATCTCCACTGGTAGGTGAAACTAGACCTGGGGGGCATAGCCAAAAAATAAGGGAGAGTAGATTTAGGACTGAATTGAGGAGGACCTTCTTCACCCAAAGGGTTGTGAATCTGTGGAATTCCCTGCCCAGTGAAGCAGTTGGGGCTACCTCATTGAATGTTTTTAAGGCAAACATAGATTTTTGAACAGTAAAGGAATCAAGGGCTATGATGAGTGGATGGGTAAGTGGAGCTGAGTCCATGAAAAGAACAGCCATGATCTTATTAAATGATGGAACAGGCTTCATGGGCCAACTGGCCTACTCCTGCTCCTATTTCTTATTATTGAAAGACAAGAAACATTCATTAATGGGAACCAGAGAACAATGTCAGGAATAAGAACCCTGGCCGACTCTCCATTCCCTACTCCAGTAGGACTGAAGCTAGTTACAATAATCATATCACCAGTCGACCAGATTGGTGGACTAGGAGCCCTATGTATAGCAAGGCTTACACTGGGTAATGCTTTGACCAGTAGGTCTTTTGGGATAATGGTAATTGCTACATATTGCAAAGTAAAATGAAGGGAAAGTCAAAACAATTATATGTTACGGTATTATGAGCTACTTTACAATCAACTAACATTTGTAAGTTGCTTTATCTGATTTGTACCATGCACTGCATGGTTTGAGGGATCACATTTTCAAAGCAAGTAAAAGATTATGCTCTTCTAATTGTATATAATATTCTGTGGAGGAGGCACATGAAAGACAATCTAACATAGCATGAAACTTAGCTCAGTGTGAACAGCAGCGAAAAAAGGCTCCCTGTTGTAGCCATGATTCCAGTTGTCTGTGGAAAAAGAGAGCAATAATAATGAGACACATGCAAGGATTCTGATGTTTATTGCTATTTTACCCTGTTTGTCTTTCTAAATTGACAATGTCCAGTTATGTACAATTGCAGAGCACATTGGGTTATCTGACACTAAAATAATATGTTGGTAAACTTTTGTCACATCCACATATCAGCATGACCTGGCAGGGATGTCGCATCATGATACAGTGATGACTGACAACTTCAGGGGTGGATATTGCGTAACTTTAATTTGCCTCTTCCATTTCCTCCCTCTGAAGTCTCTGCCTTGGTTCTTGGACAACGAACCATGCATGTGACCATTCGTGGAGAAAGTGAGGACTGCAGATGCTGGAGATCAGAGTCAAGAGCACGGTGCTGGAAAAACACAGCAGGTCAGGCAGCATCCGAGGAGCAAGAGAATAGAGGTTTAGGGCATAAGCCCTTCATCAGGAATGAGGTTGGATGAAGACCTTATTTCCAAAATGTTGATTCTCCTGCTCCTCAGATGCTACCTGACCTGCTGTGCTTTTCCAGCACCACACTCTCGACTATTTTTCTCATGTGAATTGGAGACTGAGGGAGGGGCTATGGAAATTGCTTACGAATTTATCCAATTTGACATTGGCGAAATTCATGGGCAGAATGATACTGCTACCTATCCCCTTTCCTTGGCTGGTTCTAAGTGCCTGTTTGATTTCTAAAGACAGAGAAACAACCAGTATTGAGGCTTAACAAGAAGTGGCTCTGACCCTAACAAGATATAGTTTATTATATGATAACAATGAGCTACAAGTTACATCAGTCCATGAGATGTTCTTACTCAGACTATGATGAGACCTGTATACGGAGGTTTGTATTTGCTGAGAAGTTAATATGTTTTAAATAAAAACTGCCGATGCTATAAATCACAATCAAAAACAAATTGCTGGAAAAGCTCAGCAGGTCTCACAGCATCTGTGGAGAGAAATCAGAGTTAATGTTTCATATCAAGGGGCCTTTGCTCAGAACTGATATATTCTGCCTTATTCCCAGCCAAGTCTATGTGAATTTATTCGATTGGGTGAAGCTTAATGTAGTCTCCAACATTAACCCTTTCGGAAGCATCCCCTTACACAACAATGTCCAGACATTTAGACCTTGAAATGAACTCCCTCGACCTGGCAGAAACCAGACCGTTAAACACACTCCCGGTTGCTTCACCTGTCTGACGACACTGCCTTCCGACCTTGCCTTGATCTGAAATTTGTTCATATGAGCAGGAAGTCTGCAGGATCTAACTGTAATCATGCAGGTTTCTTCCAAAAATACTATCAGGATCTGATTTGCAAAGTTTGTTGGAGAGCCGAGCAGAGTTGGTGTGTGGGTGGGGAGTGAGGCTAGCTGGGAGTGGAAGAGTGGGATGAAGCAATGTCCACGGTTCTACCCTCTGCTCTCTATCCTGACCAGCAACCCAGGGAAGGCTGATGGGAAGTGGATCATCAGCCAAAAAAAGGTGCAAAAAATTGTTTAGAAGCCTTATGGTTCACCTCTGTGGTTCCAGCCATCACGGCTCTCCATTTGCTCCCAAATATCCCTCACCTTTAGAATGACTGTCCAAAACCATTGTTGCTGGCTCCTTGGTGCCCAATTAAGGCATCTGCTGCTATCTGGGATAGGATGTACTTGGGTTCAAGTGTGCCTCTGGGAACCCCATATGGTTGCCCTTCTCCCTTCAGTTACAGAGCTAACACTCGTGTCACTCCAGTTGAGATCATATCTTATCATAGTCTTTTCATTGATCTGTTTGCCTTTTCATTCATTTCCTGTATGCTGGACTGTTTTAAAAAAGACATAGAACAGTACAGCACACTGCAGGCCCTTTGGCCCTTGATGTTGTGCTGACCCTTTATCCTACTCTAAGATCAAACTAACCTACATATCCTTTATTGTTCTGTCTTCCATGTGACTATCCATGAGTTGCTTAAATGTCCCGAATGTATCTGGCTCTACTATCAATGCTGGCAGTGCATTCCATGCACTCACCACCCTCTGTGTAAAGAACCTACCTCTGAATCTCCCCTAAACCTTCCTCCAATTACCTTAAAATTATGCCCCTTCATGATAGACATTTCCACCCTGGGAAAAAATCTCCAACTATCAACTCTATCTCTGCCTCATCATCTTGTACACCTCTGTCAAGTCACCTCTCATTCTTCTTCACACCAATGAAAAAAATCCCGAGCTCCCTCAACCTTTTTTCATAAGACATGCCCTCCAGTCCAGGCAGCATCCTGGTAAATCTCCTCTGCACCCTCACAACCTTCCACATCTTTCCTATAATGAGGCAACCAGAGGTGAACACAATATTCCAAGTGTGGTCTAACGAGGGCTTTATAGAGCTGCAGCATAACCTCACAGCTTTTAAACTCAATCCCCCAATGCGTGATGATGTTCCATAGGATCTGAACTTTATATAGTTTACATCCTCAAAAAACATTTCATATAAGCTTTTACTCTTTCTATATGATGGCCCATCTTCAAATCTGTTGCTTGATATTTTGTTATGATGCAAACCATTCCATTCATACTGTCTTCCTCTTTGCACCTATTTGGTTCATATGGGTGTAAATTCAGCCTGTTCTGAAACAAATAATTTATTTTGTTTATCAATTCAGAGATACAAATCACTCAACTTTCAATAGGAAGTGTAATAAATAATGCTTCACATGTGATCAAAGTCTGTCCTTCAAATAAGTGTTCAAAATTCCCTTAGGATTGAGAATGACTTGCTCCTACTCTAGTTTGATAATCTCGGAGTTGGCTGATAAGGTCAATGAATGAATGTGTCACATAAGGAGCAGATAGTGCTTGAAGGCCAGGTAATTGAGTTGTTTGGAAATTTGTGTGCTCCCTCTGATGCCTCAACTTTGCCACTACCTGATCCTGTCAAAATCTTTCAACGTGCTCGCTGCTTTCCTGGATAAATGTTCCCGAAGGGGCTACTGAGATACAGGCTACTAGACTTGACGGGATTGAGGTTCACAAGGAGGAGGTGTTTGAAATTCTGGAAAGTGTGAAAATAGATAAGTCTCCTGGGCTGAATGGGATTTATCCTAGGATTCTCTGGGAAGCTAGGGAGGAGATTGCAGAGCCTTTGGCTTTGATATTTATGTCGTCATTGTCTACAGGAATAGTGCCAGAAGACTGGAGGATAGCAAATGTTGTCACCTTGTTCAAAAGGTAATTATAGACCAGTGAGCCTTACTTCGGTTGTGGCTAAAGTATTGGTAAAGGTTATAAGAGATAGGATTTATAGTCTTTGAGAGAGGAATAATTTAATTAAGGATAGTTTTGTGAAGGATAGATCACGCATCACAAACGTTACTGGGTTCTTTGAGATGGTGACCAAACAAGTGGCTGAGGGTAAAACAGTTGATGTGGTGTATATGGATTTCAGTAAAGTGTTTGATAAGGTTCCCCACTGTAGGCTATTGCACAAAATACAGAGGCATGGGACTGAGGGTGATTTGGTGATTTGGATCAGAAATTGGCTAGCTGTAAGAAGACAGAAGGTGGTGATTGATGGGAAATATTCATCCTGCAGTTCAGTTACTAGTAGTGTATTGCAAGGATCTGTTTTGGGGCCACTGCTGTTTGTCATTTTTATAAATGATCTGATTGAGAGCATAGAAGGATGGGTTAGTAAATTTGTGGATGATACTAAGGTAATTGGAGTCATGGATGGTGCTAAAGGATGTTGCAGATTACAAAGGGGCATAAATAAGCTGCAGAGCTGGGTTGAGAGGTGGCAAATGGAGTTTAATGCAAAAAATGTGAGGTGATTCACTTTGGAAGGAACAACAGGAATAAAGAGTACTGGCTAATGGTAAGATTCTTGATAGCGTAGATGAGCAGAGAGATCTCAATGTCCATATACATAGATCCCTGAAAGTTGCTACCCAGTTTGATAGGGTTGTTAAGAAGGCATATGGTGTGTTAGCTTTTATTGGTAGAAGGATTGGGTTTTGGAGCCATGAAGTCATGTTGCAGCTGTACAAAACTCTGGTGTGGCTGCACTTGGAGTATTGTGTACAGTTCTGGTCACCACATTATAGGAAGGATGTGGAAACATTGGAAAGGGTTCAGAGGAGATTTACTAGGCTGTTGCCCGGTATAGAAGAAAGGCTGAGGGACTTGAGGCTGTTTCTGTTAGAGAGAAGAAGGTTGTGAGGTGACTTTATTGAGACATACAAGATAATCAGAGGGTTAGGTAGGGTGAACACTATTTTCCTCGGCTGGTGATGGCAAGCACGATGCGACATAGCTGTAAATTGAGGGGTGATAGATATAGAACAGATGTCAGAGGTAGTTTCTTTATTCGGAGTGTAGCAGCGGCATCGAATGCCCTACCTGCAACAGTAGTAGACTCGCCAACTTTAAGGGCATTTAAACGGTCATTGGATAAATATAAGGTTGAAAATGGAATAGTGTAAGATAGATGGGCTTCAGAGTGGTTCCACAGGTTGGCATAACATCGAGGGCCAAATGGCCTGTACTGCACTGTAATGTTCAATGTTCTGTATTCTAAACCTTCTCCATTTTGGTTGGTCACAAGCCAGTGACTTGTGTGACATGAGTGGGGCTGTTTAAGCTCTTCAGGGATGCTTTGTGGACGTTG
The DNA here is from genome assembly GCF_004010195.1 of Chiloscyllium plagiosum. Taxonomy (NCBI): domain Eukaryota; kingdom Metazoa; phylum Chordata; class Chondrichthyes; order Orectolobiformes; family Hemiscylliidae; genus Chiloscyllium; species Chiloscyllium plagiosum. The sequence continues at coordinate 30,320,501 of NC_057742.1, read as the reverse complement.
TTGGAATTGTCCTTCTGGGTGTGTTCTGTTGCAGCCAAGTTCTGAAATAGAGGAGTTGCTTCAGAAGTCTGGTGACCATTATATTGATGACATGTCCCACCAAAGTGATCAGCAGTGATTTCATAATTGCTGCCAGGAGGTGCCAACAATCCTGTGAAAACACCCTCCATAGATTGCAGTTGAAAGGCATCAGGATAGTAATAGTCACAGCAGCTGGAAGAGAGGTGTTTCCTTAAAGGATGGAAGAACCTGGGTTGGCAGTATATCTCTCTGCAGAATAGGCAAGCATAGAGGAGAGTGAAAACAATGAAGCCTTTTACTGGAGTGCTGTTATATGCTAATTGTGCATGGAACATTTTTCCTCATTTCTGCCTAAAGTGCCTCCACAGCCAGTAAAATAATATTGAGCATGGTTCAGAATTCACATTTTGCAGGGTCAATTGTATCCCTTGGCATGATTTTTCCATTTCTTCAGCAGGTCAGGAGTCATCACATTCCAGAGAGGTTTTTGAGGATTTGTATTTATACGTGTAACCTTCGATTTCATTCCTAACCAGGTTATTTATCTAGGACCGTTAATTGATCTGGTTCTAACTGCTAAAATGGAAATATATTCAGCATTTCCAATATTCTGCGCATCAAATATAAAACAATTCCCTCTAATCTTAAGTCTTGCTTGAGGCTTGTTAACTTTATACTTCTGTTCTTTAGTTCCATGCTCATGGTCCAAGTTAAATATTATCTTGAATTTATATTACCTACGCCTTGCTCCATTTTTAATTCCTGGGTCATGTCTTTTCTCATTTTTTACTCCAGTGAAAACAGACTCAGTTATTTCTCTTGATAACGTGGAGCTCTTAGTCGCAACATTCTAATCAAATTGTCAGTATCCTTTTTGAGAGACTGGTTCTCAACTCCACATAGAATATTAAACAATGCATCACTAATGACCTAATCCCCGTTAATGCTTGTAAGATGCTTCCAATGCTTGAACAGATCTGATCAGCTTCTAAATTTAGTGAGTAAACCACGAGAAGGGGTTCCCTTTCTCCCCCACCCCCTTTTACCCAGATGGAGGACATGACTAATGAGCTGTGGGGGCAGAGTCATTGAATATTTTTTAAAGCTACGTTAGGTAGATTCTTGCCTAACAAGGCATTCAAAAGGGATAAGGAGTAGGCAGGACAATGGGATTAATTGCATAACCAGGTCAAGTGAACGATATCAGGCAGGATTATATATTTATAGCAATGCAGAATCTGTGTGCTCATTTCCCACTATTAGCTTATTCACCAATATACCAGTCAAAAGAAGTGTAGATATTAACACTGCAGTATATTTCATGGTGATCTACACTTGCCATTATGTGAAAACCAGTATGTATTGAACTTATGAACTCAAAATTCATACAGTTCAGTTCATTTTTAACGAAAACATGTAATAAAGATAGAATTCACCAAAGAAGTCACCGGATGGCTGCTGTCTCATTGGAAAGAGACAACTGGTGGTGGTTTAACCTGAGGACAACCACAGCTCATGTGAGGTGAGAGTTTAAGAGAAGAATCCTTCATGGTAACCTCAGCCAGTGCAGGAATGAAACCCAGACTATTGTCACTCTGCATTCCAAATCAGCTGTCCAGCCAACTGAGCTAACTGACCCCCTTGACAACAACAAATATGCTCAGATTAAACATGTTGCCCTGGGGCCTCTCATAGACTGGTGTTGGCAAACATCTTTGTTGGATTCCATAAGAAAGATCTTTGATGAAATGATACTTAATCTCCCATCCTTTGCCTTTCTGCAATGGGGAGATCAGTTTGCTATATCTGAATCTTCAACTACATATAAGATTTTTCCTAATGGGCTCTATCCAGCATTCAAAATCTGGTTTGAAATGGAACAGAGAAATGAGCTCCCTGCCTCAATGTCCTCATTGACGGTCAGCTAGGGGGATTTTCCTGCTTTCTACTGCAAACGTACTTTCACTGGTGAGTGCACACATTGGAATTCAAGATCCGGCATGATTTTACCAAATGATAGAACAGGCTCGAGGGGGCTGAGTGATCTCCTCCTGCTCCTAAATCCAAAGCTTGTATGTGCCCACATTTACTGGATGCAGTCACTATCCTGGCCTGCACAGGACAACTCCAATGTGATTTCTGGCAGGATGCCCAGCAGCTGGAAATGAGGCAGGAAATGTAGCTGCTACTGCAGCCCATGTGAAGGATGACGGATGTGAGGATGTTGACTGCCAGCTCTCCACAAATGTGAGCTGATCTCCAAAGTGACAGCCCTGAAGTTAAAGGAAGAGGCTTTATTCACAAAGATTCTCCTTTCTAATCCTCTAAGCTGATGTAGACTGATGGGTAAAGCTATAAAACTTCATTGTTTGGCATATGACTTCAAGTGGACACTCTGCCAGCAGAACTAACAGAAAATGAGATGTGAGGTCGAAAAATTGGCATTGTATTTGCTAACATTTATGTTAAGTTTGAAAGCCAGTTTCCAATTTAGAACCATGATCATTAAGAAGTGATCTTGTTAACATTGTGACAATACAATGGCTTTAAGAGATAAACAGTTTGTGAAACCTTGGGGGTTTTATAATTGTTGGAACAATAGAAGCAGCCTGAATGTGTGGAGTCAAGATCCCACAGGACCTGAATTATTTTTTTAGTTTTAGCCCTCAGTTGCAGTTGCTGTGGTCTTAACATTGGATGTGGAAACTTTTATTCCTCTCTCAGTTACAGCTAAAAGCTGGGGTCCTCTTCCTGCTGCTAGAATTGTATATGTAACAATCTATTTTACTGAATTAGTCTTTGCCAAGGGTGTGTTTGTGGGATGTTACTGTTTTGGAACAGTAAATTAGTAGTAGTTAATACATATTAGTTTGTTAAGCATTTAAACAGAGTTAGAGTTAAACAATTTTTCCTTTTATTTTATTTTGTCTGTATTTTAACTATAGTGTGTTTTGTTTCAAACCTGGCCGTTTGACCAATCGAATTGCATCTGGAACACAATGCCATACAGTTACCCTTTAAAATAAGAAAACATTAGGGTCTAGACTGTCTTCTTAATGTATTTTGAAAGGGTTTGGTCTGGTTTATAACAACACAAAATAATAAATGGTTGCTTGTAAATTGAGTTGAATGTCAGACTATTACATTGAAATGGAAACAACATTAAGTGTTTGTTTAACAAGGAAAGTTTATATACTTAGTGTGAGAACTTTCTTTATTTGTCAGCACCCTCAGTCTTCTATTGCTAAGCCTTTTTTTTAACTAATTAGCAAATTTCTGACAGCTTTAATCTTCTTCGGAATCCTACTCTGTTTGGAGTTGCATCAAATGCCTTTGGAAAATTCATGTTGACTCTAATCCTGATTTTCCCTTGTCAATTAATTTAGTTACCCTCCTCAAAGCATTCCAACAGATTCCATATGTTGGTTGTAAATCCATACAGACCAATCTTTATGGCTTCTACACTCTGTTAATGAGCATTGGTGGAGTCCCCATAGACTAGATTGAGCATCAGCATGCAACATGCAACTTAGCAACTCGATCAATAAGTGGCAAAGTGCACTCGCTGAGGCAGGCAGGTTTACGAATATGACTTGAGTTTAGAATCTAATTTTGTGTTCCACCAGCTGAGGAAGCCCCTCACTGCAGTGGTTGAAATGCTGTGGGCTGCTTAATATAGTCTCTGGCAGCTGTTGTTAATATAAGCGAGAAATCAGGATGCTTCCAGTATTCACAGGAAACCTGTGCCCCCCAATTGCAAACAAACTCCGATTGATTGGGACAGGTCATGGCATGCAGCTCAAGTGGTAGGAGGTACATTAGATGATTAGCTGTCATGTCCTGATGGATGAAATTGCAGGCAGTCTAATTCCTGAGACCGAGTGAAGCCCTTTGTTCTGGACCATGGATAATCCTCCAACACTGATGATCCCCCTCTGATAATCCACTTCCTGAAGGAGGCAGCAACAAAACATGCATTAGTCAGCCAGACTGTAAAAGATAAAGCTTATAGAGCTGTGGAAAATTAGCTGTCAACCTGTATCAGACTGACAGTATTTAAGACAACATGTAGTCTCAGTGTAATTTCTGGCATTACGAGCTAAAATGAGTAATTCACTCTGACATTGACCGATCGCAGAAACATGAAAATGGTAGTTTCCCTAATTGTCCATCAGCATTAGTAACCTGAGACTTCTGAAGAATGTACTTCAAGTTCCTTATTTTATTGCTTTTGAGGAGACTAGAAACTAAATCATTCTGGGTGAATGAAGATGTTTCCAGTTGGTGTTTATTCCATAAAACTACTTGAAATGAAATGCTTCAATATATAGTAGAATGCAAAAGAGAATATTCAGCACCCCAGCATGTAGGAAACTGAGGGAACAAAAAGGATATTTTGATTTTGTAAAACCTTCACTTGCTATATAAGATTCTACAGCAGTAGTCCAGAGAAATCTCCTTTACTTTGAGGGTTGGAGTGCCATATTGTTGAGTGGGATCATGCATCATTATTCCAAAATGGCCTTATGCTTCTCAGTAAAGATCTCAATGACCTTTGGCCAATTTGATGCAAAGTTAGTTATCACTACTTTTAATTGGCACTGAAGATCTCAGATATTCTGCTTGTGTTTTTTTTCCCTGGTGGGATTTTTATGTTAACTGCAGCTTCTGGATCCAAAACAAGCACCAACCTCATTGCACACCACCTCACCCAATACCTCTTCCATGTAGCTGTTCCTCAAGAGGTTCACTTGATTGACTTCACAGATGAGAGGTTTCTCTTATGAGGAATGATTTGAGCAGTTTAGGCCTATAATTTTTGGAGTTTAGAAAAATGAAAATAAATCTGATCGAGGTATATAAGATGCTGAAGGGGATTGATAAAGTAGAGGTAGGAAGGATGTTTCCTCATGTGAGGCAACATAGAACATAGAACAGTACAGCACAGAACAGGCCCTTCAGCCCACGATGTTGTGCCGACCATTGATCCTCATGTGTGTACCCTCAAATTTCTGTGACCATATGCATGTCCAGCAGTCTCTTAACTGTCCCCAATGACCTTGCTTCCACAATTGCTGCTGGCAACGCATTCCATGCTCTCTCAACTCTCTGTGTAAAGAACCCGCCTCTGACATCCCCTCTATGCTGTGGTTCTGTTCGCCGAGCTGGAAGTTTTTGTTGCAAACGTTTCGTCCCCTGTCTAGGTGACATCCTCAGTGCTTGGGAGCCTCCTGTGAAGCGCTTCTGTGGTGTTTCCTCCGGCATTTATAGTGGCCTGTCCCTGCCGCTTCCGGTTGTCAGTTTCAGCTGTCCGCTGTAGTGGCCGGTATATTGGGTCCAGGTCTATGTGTTTGTTGATGGAGTTTGTGGATGAGTGCCATGCTTCTAGGAATTCCCTGGCTGTTCTGCAGATGACAAGCAACATGAATTTGACTGGGACAACACCACCATTATAGGGCAAGTGAAACAAAGAACAGCCAGGGAATTCCTAGAAGCATGGCACTCATCCACAAACTCCATCAACAAACACATAGACCTGGACCCAATATACCGGCCACTACAGCGGACAGCTGAAACTGACAACCGGAAGCGGCAGGGACAGGCCACTATAAGTGCCGGAGGAAACACCACAGAAGCACTTCACAGGAGGCTCCCAAGCACTGAGGATGTCACCTAGACAGGGGACGAAACGTTTGCAACAAAAACTTCCAGCTCGGCGAACAGAACCACAGCAACGAGCACCCGAGCTACAAATCTTCTCACAAACTTTGATCCCCTCTATACTTTCCTCCAACCAGCTTAAAACTATGACCCCTCATGTTAGCCATTTCTGCCCTGGGAAATAGTCTCTGGCTATTGACTCTATCTATGTCTCTCATTATCTTGTGTACCTCAAGCTAGAACAAGAGGTCACAGTTTTAGTCTAAGGGGCAGCAGATTTAAAACTATGAGGACGAGAAATTACTTCTCTCAAAGGGTCATAAATCTGTGAAATTCATTACCCCAGACTATGACAGACAGTGAGTAAAGTTTTAATTAGTATTGAAATGAAGGGTTATGGAGAGTGAGAGGAAAGTGAAATTGAGGTTCAAATGAGATCAGCCATGATCATATTAAATGGCAAAGCAGTCTCAAGAGGTTGAATAGCCCACCCTTGCTCCCAGTTCTTATGTTCTTTTGTAAGAACAAGTTGAATCAGGGTGTATTGAGGACTTACTTCTATATGGGAGTCCTACATCTACACCAGATCCTGGCGATGTCTGCACATGAGCGCATCCTCACTCTGGGTAGCAGAATAGTAGAATCTGGCTTGAGCTTCCTATTTCTTGTTCCAAGGTATTCAGCTTCACACTAATGACCCTTGCACTGATCCACCCCAGGTTAGGATAATGAACACAGACTAGAGAACATGTGAACTTCAACTTGTCATTGGAAAAAGCTGACCAAGTGATGTGGAAATGCTACTTAGTGTCTTGGAAGTGCGGTCACTGAAGATAAATTGGGTACCATTTTGTGCAGCAAGATTCTATGAACAACAATATACTGAATGTGCAATTAATCTATTTTCGATAATGTTGGTTAAAGATGGAATAATGACTATTTTGTTAAGAGTGCCCACTGACTTTCTTCAAATAGCGCGGTGAGATTGTGACTGCTTACCAGCCATCCCCCAAATGTTGTTTCCAGTTATTTGGGTTTCTGAGGTTTGTGTGCAGCAGCACCTTCTGGAAGTGGAGGTCAGTGCTGTGATTGGTGTGTCCACCTTAGAGTGGCTTAGAGGGAACGTGGGAGTCCTCCTAAGCCATTAGATGGCATCGTGTCAGACTGACTGGCCTATAGTTTCCTGCTTTCCATCTCCCTTCCTTCTTGAAGAAAGGCATCCCATTAGTGGGTCTCCAATCCATTGATACTCTTCCAGAATCCAGTGATTTTGGAAAATTTCAACCAATCCTTTCAGTATCTCTGCATCCAGTTATTTGGATGCAGTCAACCAGTCCTGGCAACTTGCCTGCTTTTAGTCCCATTGGTTTGTCAAATACTTTGTCCCTCATGATGGAAAATCACATGAGATCTTACTTAGCTTATCTGTTATCTTTGAGATGTCTGCAGTGTACCCCACCATGAACACTGATGCAAAATATTGGTTAAAATTATCTGTTATTTCCTTGTTTCCCATCCTCAATTTCCAGTTGCATCTTCCAATGGATGTTCTTTGTTATGCTTGTCAATTTCCTGTGAGGAACCGAGATGTCCAGAGTCCAAAGAGGTGCAAGTTAGGTGGATTGGCCATATTAAATTGCCCATAGTGTCCAGGGATGTATAGGTTAGGTAGATTAGCCATTGGAAATACAGGAGCATGGGGATAGGGTGGTGGGGTGGCAGGATACTCATTGGAGGGTTAGCGTGGATTCGATGGGCCAAATGACCTGCTTTCACACTGTAGGGTTCTGTGATAACAGTCCCACACTTCAGCTACTCTCTTTTTATATACCTTTATATACTGTTCTTATTTTCAACTGATGGTATTTCTAGACAAGTCAGAGTCTGACTGAGCACTGGCTTGATAGATTATATTTTAATTTGATTTAGTTTCAACAAAACAGTTTCACATTGAAAAGTAGGCAGGGATGCTGCAGTTTTCGTTTTAACAATAAAACAAGTATTTTTTCAACAAACAAACTAAAATAAAATAGAATAAGCCAAGCTGTCTACTTATAACATAAATTCTAAGATTTTAGAAAATAAAGTAACATTATAAAGAAAACAAGGAACTATGGATACTAGGAATCTGAAACAAAGGCAGAAATTGCTGGAGAAACTCATCAGGTCTCACAGCAACTATAGTGAGAAAGCAGAGTCAATGTTTCAGTTCTAATGAAGGGTCACTGGACCCGAAATGTTGACACTTTTCTCTCCACGGATGCTATCAGATCTGCTGAGTTTCTTCAACAGTTTCTGTTTTGTAGTAACAATATAATCCCTTTAACCCACAAAACATACAACAGTTTTTGTATAGTCCCATTACACACATTTTTGGGTTCAATGCCCAAAAATATAACTTGTACAATATAACTCCAATCACATTGGAGTCCCTGTCTCTAATTCCTTGGTGGATTTAAGTCACATGAATTTAGTATACAGACAGGTTGCAAAAAATTTTTCCCTGGAGCTATTATACAGCTAATCTTAAAATTTAAGTCGCTTTAAGTAATCCCTTAGGGTTTCATTCTGATACTCCTGGTTGAGGTCACACACTAACTCTTTATGGTAAGGTAATTTAGTTTCATTGTATCCCCACCTCCCTCCCCACCCTTATCAGCAGGACTAGTCTACACCTTCATTGACAGAATTCACAGGACTGCTCAAAATTTCCTAAAACATCCACAATCCTCTGACCTACCATTAGTTTTTTTTTGCCTCTTTGTATGCCACTTGGTTAAGTTGTTAAGAGTGTGCCAGGGATGGTTCCTTCAACTCATTGAGTCTTTCTTTTTGTCG
>NC_057742.1:30293638-30311481 GCF_004010195.1 Chiloscyllium plagiosum | reverse complement strand
TCAAACAGCAAAGGCGGTAACTGTGCAGGTTTTTTCTGTCTGTCTGTCTGTCTGTCTCTCTCTCTCTCCTGCCCTGTCCTCACCATGTGCTTCCTTTGTCTGCTCTTCTTTTAAACTGCTGTTGTTTTGACTTTTTTTTCTCAAAGTTCCAAAACAATGCAACAGCATATAAAACAGTAATTGCTGCTTCTGAAATTCAAGGAAATCACCTCCAACATCTAAAATACAGGTAACCCCAATGCATTACGCACACACAGACACATACACAGACACACAGACACAGACGCACACACATAGACAGATGCGCACACACTCCTATAGACCCATACACTCACACAGACCCTCTCTCATACACAAGCTCTCTCTCATGTGCTCACACATACAGTCCCACACTCACACGCACATGTACACCGTCTCACAGACTTATACCCCTTTACATGCACGCTCACCCACAAACACACTTATAAATCTAAATTAGAGTGGTGCTGGAAAAGCACAACCGGTCGGGCAGAAGTGTATAGGGTGAATTTCTACTTGCAGAATTACATTTTATATTGCTCAAAACTGCATGAATCCATATAAGATTTTGTAAATCGATTTTTTTAGATTAGAATCAGTCTGCCATTGTGGCACAGACAGCCTCACACAGGGCAGCTCACTCCTTCAATGCATTATCTGGGCCGACATGACACCAATTGTTACAGTTCTCTTGAGAATGTAACTTTAAAAAAAATTCTGCGATTTAGATATGAAAGAACTGAACCCAACATGTTCACTCTAAAAGAAGAAAGACATTATAATTTCAGTTACATCACACTGTAACTTTTGCTATAAATTCTGTGTCTTACGATCTTATACTCCACAAACACCTGATGAAGGAGCAGCGCTCTGAAATCTAGTGCTTCCAAATAAACCTGTTGGACTATAACCTGATGTTGTGTGACTTTTAACTTTGTATGCCCCAGTCCAACACCAGCATCTCCAAATCACTGTTAATTGGATCTTCAAAGTTTATTAGGAACTTTTGCGAGAGCAGGTCAGCTACTGATTTCTGTACTCTTTTAGCCAAAGAGGAATTATATTCAACTTGAAATGTTAAATCTATTTCGCTCTCCACAAATACTGCAGGTTCATAGCTCCTTGAAAGTGAAGTCCCATGAAGACAGGATAGTGACGAAGGCGTTTGGTATGCTTACCTTTATTGGTCAGTGCCTTGAGTATATGAGATATGAGATCATGTTGTGACTGTACAGCATATTAGTCGGCCACTTTTGGAATACTGTGAGCAATTCTGGTCTCTCTGCTATAGGAAAGTTAATGTGAAACTTGAAATGATTCAGAAAAGACATACAAGGATGTTGTCAGGATTTGAGCGTTTGAGTTATATGGAGAGGCTGAACAGGCTGGTGCGTCGGAGGCTGAGGGGTGATCTTATAGAAGTTTATAAAATCACGAGGAGCATCGATAGGGTAAATAGGCAAAGTAATTTCCCCGGGTAGAAGAGTCCAAAACAAGAATGCATAGGTTTAATGTGCGACAGGAAAGATTTAAAAGGGACCTAAAAGGCAACTTTTACATGCAGAGGGTGGTGTGTGTGTGGAATGAGGTGCCAGAGGAAGTGGTACAATTACAACAATTAAAAGGCACCTGAATGGGTATATGAATAGGAATGGTGTAGAGGGATTTGGGCCAAATGCTGGCAAATGGGACTAGCTTTATTTAGGATGTCTGGTCAGCATGGGTGAGTTGGACCGAAGGGTCTGTTTCAGTGTGGTACATCTCTATGACTCTATGACTATTTCTTTTAATTATTAATCCATACTTTCTGAGGCTGCTGTGATAATGTTGTTGCCAATCTACTTTTATGTCCTGTTTCACATTCATGTGTCTGTTGTGGGGAGATGGGGAGCTGTCTGTTCGATTTGCGGCAATAAAATCCAACCCGTAATGTAGTGTCGTTCCAACCTATGATCATGTACACTATTGGTCAAATAATTGGTGATAAAAATTCATGGCATTTTGCAGTGTAGTGTTGGCGTGCTTACTTATTCAAGCCTGAGAGCTATCTGTCACTCAGGCCTGCTTGCCAGTATATTGGGGGGTCACTTTAGTCATTTTTCAGTTGACCTGATTATATGCTTCATTTCTTGGTCACTTACAGTCTTTTGGACCTAGTCAAACATGTATTTGACACGTCGACAACATATTCACCTTTAAAAAAAAATGTAATCCTTTGGGAAAATAAAACCTTGTACAAATAGTTATGGTTAAATGTTACACATGTATTTGTCCACTTTTATTTATGCGGTTTGTTGTTGACTCAATCATGTGTAGTAATGGACTAATTGAGGAGAAATTGTTGGGCGGAGTCACTAAACCTCTGAGAACAGGGGAGCTGGATTAACTGTTGAAGTGACATAACCAGTCAGGCGACTGACTGTGTGGAGTTTGCACGTTCTCCCCGTGTCTGCGTGGGTTTCCTCCGGGTGCTCCGGTTTCCTCCCACAGTCCAAAGATGTGCAGGGCCAGGTGAATTGGCCATACTAAATTGCCCGTAGTGTTAGGTAAGGGGTAAATGTAGGGGTATGGGTGGGTTCGCTTCGGCGGGTCGGTGTGGATTTGTTGGGCCGAAGGGCCTGTTTCCACACTGTAATGTAATCTAATCTAATGTAATCTAATCTAATCTAAACCAATGTGGTAGAAATATATTTGCTGATTCACAGTACACAGAATACTGGGACAGCGAAGACAATAACATTACCCTATTATCAGCTCTAATGAAATGAATATACTATAAAGGTACGACAAAGTATCCCAAAGGTATGTTAAAAAGGAACTATAATGCCTTGTAAGCATTTGATGCCTGCCTGTGAAATGTGGTAGTGCGAGGTATTCAACATCATGTGATGAAGGAATTAGTAACGCAGTGGTCCCTACGGCTAAATGGACTCCTCAGGAAGACACTAAGCCAGGCTGATCCCAGCTCAGTAAAGTTGCTTCTATATTCCAAGTGGCCCATGTTCATGCCACTGGCTGTGTGCACAGCTCTATAACAGCCACAGCTGCTCCATTTTCCACAATGAGCAACTGGGTAACGATGAGGGGCAATGAAGGCAGGGAAAGAAATAAAGACTTGCAATTAGATAACACTAACTGAGGGGTGGGGGTTGCCTAGGACCTTGCCTATTTACCACATGGTGGCTCAGTGGTTAGCACTGCTGACTCAAAGCACCAGAGAACCCGTGGGTTCTATTCTAGCCTCGGGTGACTGTCTGTGTGGAGCTTGCACATTCTCCCTTTGTCTATGTGGATTTCCTCTGGGTGCTCTGGTTTCCTCCTTCAGATGTGCAGGTGAAGTGGATTGGCCATGCTAAATTGCCCATAGTGTCCAGAGTTGTGCCAGCAAGGTGGGCTAGCCACAGGAAATGCAGGGTACCAGGCTTCCAGGAGGAGAATGGGTCTGAGTTGGATGTTCTTTGGAAGGTTGGTGTGGGCTTAATGGGCCAAATGACCTGCTTCCATACTGTAAGAATTCTATAGTTACTTCTCAAGACTATGAATGCTGCAAATTGCTTTGCAGACCTTGGATCTGTTCAATTAAGGTCATCAAGGTCTTCCAAGCTGCAGTGAAATAAATAAGAAGACCACCCGTTTTAGTCAAGTAAAACAAAGAACTGAAGATGCTGGAAATCTGAAGCAAAAACCAGAAATTGTTGGAGAAACTCAGCATCCATGAAGAGAAAGCGGAGTTAACCTTTCCAGTCTGGTGATCCTTCTTCTGAACACAGCCATCTCCAGTAATTTCTGTGTTCGTGTCTGTTACCTGATGTTACAGGGGGGATATCTACTGGGGGATATCTACCTGGTATGCTATCTGGAGTTTTTCTTTGACATAATGTCATCTGATCTTTTGCTTCACCTGAGAGTAAAAGCAGTTTTAACATTAGCGTCACCCCTGAGAGGGGGCATCTCTGACAGGGTAATGGCCTAGATTCAAATTCAAATCTTTGAGGTAAGCCGTAAACACACAAACCTCTGATCCAGATTACTGAGCTATTTCGGCAACTGGTCTGTTGACTTCCTTCTCATTGAATACGGTTTTTAACAAATTTTGGAAATGTTTTGGCAATCGCGGCATCTAAGTCATTTGATAGACTTCCAGCAGTAGTGCCCAAACCAGGATATTGCCTGGCCAGGAGAGATTTAGTTATGAAGAGAAATTGGATAGATCGGGGTTGTTTTCAATGAAGCAGAGGAGTCTGAGAGGGGACATGGTTGAGATGAATGAAATTATGAGGAACATCGATAGGGTAGACTAATCTCCATGGTGAAGGAGCATAGATTTAAGCCAGGAGGTTTAGAGCAGATGTAAGGAAAGTATTTTTCATCCAGAAAGTTGCTGGGAATTTGGAACTCACTGTGTGTAAGAATGGTAGAAACCCTCATAACATTTAAGAAATATTTAGATGTGCACTTCTGACACCAAGATATTCAAGACGATGGGCCAAACGCCGAAAATGAGATTAGAATAACTTGAAACAATGAGACTAACACAAAAGAGAGAGTACTTGGTGGCATGGTGTAAAGATAACAATCTCTCCCTCAATGTCAGCAAAATGAAAGAGCTGGTCATTGCCTTAGGAAACAAGGTGGAGGGCACACTTGTCTCTGCATCAATGGAGCTGCGGTGGAGATGGTCGAAAGTTTCAAGTTCCCAGGAATGACAATCCCCAACAATCTGTCCTGGTTCACCTACCTTGATGTAATGGTCAAGAAAGAACAACAATGCCTCTACGTCCTCAGGAGGCAAATTAAAGTTTGCATGTCCTTGAAGACTCTTACCAATTTTTATAGATGCACCATAGAAAGAATTCTATGCAGATGCATCATAGCTTGATACAGCAACTGGTCTGCTCAGGACTGTAAGAAACTACAGAGAGTTGTGAACACAGCTCAATCCATCAAGCAAACCAACCTCCCATCCATTGACTTCATCTACACCTCTTGCTCCCTCTGGGAAGCAACCATCATAATCAAAAGCCCCTCCCACCCTGGTTATAATCTCTTCCAACTTCTTCCGTCAGGCAGAAGATAGCAAAGTTTAAACACACGTACAAACAGATTCAAGAACAGCTTCTTCTCCACTATTATTAGACTTCTGAATGGACTTCTCAAATTTTAAACTTAATCCTGATCTTTGTGCAACTTCTCTGCAATGGTAACATTGTATTCCTCGACTCTGTTCTAATACCATGCACTTTGTATCGTATGATCCGCCTGCACTGCACGCAAAACAAAACGTTTCACTGAACCTAGGTACATGTGATAATAATAAAGTCATAGAGTCATAGAGATGTACAACATAGAAACAGACCCTTCTTTCCAACTCGTCCATGCCGACTAGATATCCTAAATTAATCTAGTCCCATTTGCCAATGTTTGGTCCATGTCCCTCTAAACTCTTCCTATTATTATACACATCCAGATATCTTTTAAATGCTGTAATTGTATCAGTTTCCATCACTTCCTCTGGCAGTTTATTCCATACATGCACCACCCTCTAGGTCTCTATTATATCTTTCCTCTCTCACCCTAAACCTATGTCCTCTAGTTCTGGACTCCTCCAGCCTGGGGAAAAGACCTTGTCTATTTAACTTATCCATGCCCCTCATGATTTTGTAAACTTTTTATAAGGTCACCCCTCAGCTTCCAACGCTACAGGGAAAACAGCCCCAGCCTATTCAACCGCAAACTCTCCAACCCTGGCAACACCTTTGTAAATCTTTTCTGAACCATTTCAAGTTTCACCATATCATTCCTATAGAAAGGCAACCAGAATTGCACACAATATTCCAAAAAGTGACCAAATCCAAAAAAAAGAATAATTTAAGTGGTTGTTTTTGACCGGCACAGATTCAAGGGGCTGAAGGGCCTATTTTGTGTTGCTGATCTCCTTGATTCTAGACACAAGCCTTACGTTTGCTGATAGTCATCTCAGTCTGTATTAATGATGCTTCAATGTAATATTTGCTTGGTCTCATTCAAAACATTAGTTTCCACTTCAAAAGTGCACCCAAGTTTTCTCCACGGGATGGAAATGGGAAAAGCTCTGTAAAACAAGCTTTGTGTAGCACTACATAGATTAGGTTCAGAATAGATCTTGCAACTCAAAACTGTGCATCCGTCAGTAACAGCAGAATCCTGTTCCACCACAATCTGTCCCCTTGTGCCTCACCATATCCCCACTCTATCGTGACAATCAAGGGATGGGTATTCATCAACTCCATTCTGGATTAGAGGTGCTGGAAAAGCACAGCAGTTCAGGCAGCATCCGAGGAGCAGTAAAAGCCCTTCATCAGGAATACAGGCAGAGTGCCTGAAGGGTGGAGAGATAAATAAGAGGAGGTAATCAACTCCAGCCTCCCCACTACACTTGACCCACTCCAATTTGCCTATCGGACCAACAGATCCACGTCAGATGCCATATCACTTACCCTTCATTCCTCCCTGAGAACATCTTGACACCAAGTACAGCTATGTAAGAATCCTACTCATTGACTACAGTTCAGCCTTCAACACTATTATCCCCTCGGTACATGTGACAATAAATACAATTCAATTCAATGCCAGAAACAGAACGAGGCCTAATGAAAAATGAGGATCCAATCTAGTGAGGCTGTAATGCAGGACCTCCAAAACTCACAACATATAAGTAGCTCCAGTGTATAAGATGGTCCTTTTTATTCCAGGCTGAAAAATCACGGTTTTACATCCTCAGCCATCCCTCTCCATCTTTTAGCCATGACCAGTCTCAGATTTCACTCACAAACACATGTTTTACATGCTTGTACTTTTCAATGATCAGAAGGGATGTGGAGTGAAGACCTATGCTGTTCACTCAGAGCAGATCCCATTGGCCAAATGGCAAACATGGCGCCCAACTCACAATCACACCTGCAGTTCACTTTTATGCTCTCAATGAAGTTGCGCCCATTTATCTGGAGGGTTTTTGCAAGGCTTTAGAGGATGCCAAACAGAGGTTGCAGCTTGCAATAGAAAATCACACAACCAGTGGATCAGATAAGAACTGCAGTCCTATTGGACAATTAACCAATGAACCAGAGGCAGAGACTCCATAGTTCTCCCGATGCTCGTAACACGGGAGCCCAGCCTCTCAATGTAAAAGACAAGGATGAAGCATTTGCAACCAACTTCAGCAGTTGATGATTTATCTCAATGCTTTCCTGAGGTCCCCAGAGTCACAAATGTCAGCAGATTTATTTCATTCCATTTGATATTATGAAATGATGGAGATATTGGATTCTGCAATGGCTGTGGGCCCTGACAATATATTCAGAAGTCATTGTGCCCCGAGCCAAACTGTTCTAGCACATCTCCAATACTGGCATCCACCTGACAATATGGAAAATTTCCACAGCGGGTTTGTCCTGTCCACAAACAAGGATAAAAGAGCTGAATCCAAGAGGTCAGATTATACTAAGACAGCATGGAACAGAATGTGGCATTGAGCAACCCAAGCAAAACTGGAGTTAGTAGAAATCAGGGGAAAAGTCTCCATTGGTTGGACCGAGTACAAAAACAGACAATTGTTGAAGAATAGTCATCCCAGCCTAGACCGTCATTGCAGAGTCATGACAATCTTCCTTGTTGCTTCATTAATGTCTGTATCTCTATCATAACATAGAGGTAGGGGTGTTCACTGAGGATTATCCATTGTTCAGTACCATTCCCAACTACTCAGGTATTGAATAAGTCCATATCAATCTGCAGTCAAGTGTTGGTAAATGGCACATAAGTTGAGTACCCCATAGAAATCAGACAATTACTATCTCCAACTAAACATTGTCCTTTGACATTCAATGTCATTACCATTGCTAAATCCCCCTGGGTTTACCATTGACCAAAAGATTAATCGAACTAGCCATATAAATACTGTGGCTACAAGAGCAGGTCAGAAGCTGGAAATTTTGTAGCGAATAACTTACTTTGTGTTCCCGGAACGTGAAATATTTCGCTGGATGTGAAATATTTAGCTGGATGAGTGCAGCTCTTACAATACTCAAGAATCTCAAGACAAAAATAAAAATTGCTGAAAATGCTCAGCAGGTCTGCCAACCTCTGTAGAAACAAATCAGAGTTAATGTTTCAGGTCAATTGATCCTTCCTCAGAACTGATGTTAGTTAGGAAAATGTCAGTTTATATGCAGAAGAAAGGGTGGGGAAGGGGTGAGAGGAGGAAACGATAGTTGGAGGTACAGCTCAAAGAAAGAGAATAACAGTTGGATGGACAAAGGAGTGGATAATGATTTGGCTAGGAGGGTGAATAGTTATTAATGTGGACTGTTAGTGGCTATCAATGGGTTGTGTGTAATAACAGACTATGTGATACCGAGGCCTGATGTGTGGGGCTTTGGGGTAAGGACATGGGAGGGCTCAAGCCCTAAAGTTGAAGAAGGTTGAGACATTCCAGAACAAAGCACCCTTTACGTTGACACATATTCACTGCTTTTAAAGTCTTTCCTTCCACTGCCAACACATTATGGCAGCAGTATATATCAGATATTATAGCAACTCGTCAAACGACACTTGTCAAACCTTTAACTCTGCCATTTAGAAGGACAAGGGCAACAGATGTATGGGAATAGCACTGATTGCAAGATACCATCCAAGCCACACACCATCATGCCATGCAACTACATCATTATTCCTTCATTGATGTTGGGTCAACGTTTTGGATCTCCCTTCCTTTCAGTAGGGTAGGTGCACCAACATGGACTGCCATGGTTCAAAAAGGTAACTCATCACCACCTTCTCAGGGCAAATAGAGATGACTAATAAATGCTAGCCTTGCCTTAACCCTATCCCTAATCCTAACAATACCACATTCTGTGAATGAATAAAAGAATAAAATATGCTCCAATTGCAATGAAACTGAAAACTGCCCCCTTTCTCCAGGTTAAACCAGAAAGAATGATTCCTTGTTTGAGGTAGCAATGATCAATCCATGTCAATGTGTCTTTAGGGTAGGAGGAAAGATGAGAAAGTTATAGATCACTTTAATAAACCCCCACCATCACCACAACTTGCAGAATTTCAACATGTGCAGGACATAAAAGCAAACGCTGTAGTTTCAAACAGAATTTGAAGCCCCAACCAGACACAATTACACTGCTGTCCTGTTTCATATTGGGAATTCATTGAATATTAATAGCTACATTTCCCTCACTCTTGATGTTGAAAATCTCATTTCATACTGTTTGTGACTGTTTCAATCCATTGACTCACCTCAGCTTTTGATTTTCTATTACTCAGGGGATCTGGGCAAAGCCAAATGACTGAGAAATTTGAAAAAAAACGCTTTGTCAGATCTGAATTAATTTGCAGCCCAGTTGTGTAAGAGCCAGGGGTCTGAGCTCATTTGTGTCACCCAGGTAGTGTGAATGGGTTATCACTCTGAAACACACTTTAAGGGGGTGACAAACACATATTGCAGACAGCGTAGACTACTAAGAGAAGAAAGTGGGACGCTAGAGAAATTTGGAATAAAAATGTTGATTGGTTGAACATTTCAATTTATTCCCCTAAGCTGCTCTTTTGTAGATAAATGTCTCTTGTACTGAGTTTGCAACTCATTGCTACAGTGGATAGGCTGGAGCCACAGACCTGCTTCATGCTCAATATGATGGTCACAAAATTGATAATACTGATTTAAACACAAAGTAGGAATATAGAATTAGAAATCAAAGTCATTCCAAAAGCCTGAATTATAATATCTGGATCAGTAATTACATCTATAGCCCAAGCTAAGGATATAAAGCAAAATAAGATTTGGTTTGATGAAAACAAAGCACACTGGTACAAGTTAGCATCTATTAGCCTGTCCTATATCCTGCTCATTGAAATACCTATAACTATTATACATTGAAGTTCTTTTTAACCTATTTTATCTATTAATATAAGATAGTTGGAATTCTGTCTCAGAATCATTTTCGTTCACAAAGACTGATTCTAAAGTTGAAAGACACTATTTGCAATTTAAATTTGTCTTTCTTTCGAAAGCTCCATGTGCATAACCAGCATTTGATGCTATAATTTCACCTTTTGAATAACTTTTATCTTTACCATTAAAGTGTAACCGCTGTAAACTGTATGGAAGTCATTTGTAAAATGCCTGAAAGATGTTTACTTTCCTGGTATAGGATTCCTTTCTTATCTTGGTTTTCTTTTAAGGCAATACAATTGTTTTCTCTAATTTCCCTGCGTGGAGCAAGTCAATGACTCATTAGAAGTAAGATAGTAAGAAGAAAAACTATTTATTTCCATCTTGGTTTCCTGTCCTACTCAAAAGACCGTTCTTCATTTGGATTGGAAATTCTCAAATTCTGCCCTGGAAACCCAGGTTTAGGAAGAATATGTTTCCTGACCACCGGTCTTGACTTGTCTTTTGGATACTTCCCGTTTTTTATTTAATAATGTGTTCATATTGCAATTGCCGCTTTCCAGTTACCAATCCATAACTCTGTGATTGGTTATGATTAGTGATCCTCATTTCTGCCAGATGGGACTGTGCCATGTTGGGGAGGAGATGGGAGGAAGGACCAGCAGGATTTCTGGTTTTGTGATGACAGAATTTCTCACTGTTGAGCGAAAGGGACAGAGATTTGTGGTACTGGGACTCACCCAGGGTACATTAACACCCTCGCTCACTGGATTTAAGGGTCTAGGTGTCACCAGTCTGTTTGACTATGAGGAATGGGAGAGCATTAAATAGACCCTTCAGCCCATCACATCCATTCCAGTCAACAAACATCCATTTACTCTAATCCCACTATCTAACATTTGGCTCGTAGCCCTATAAGCCGTAGTTTTCTAAATGTTTGTCTAAATAGTTCTTAAATCTGTTGAGAGTTCCTGCCCCACCGCCCTTATAGACAGTGAATTCCAGATAGCCACAACTCTTTGGATGAAAAATGTTTTCCCCCTCAACCTCCTGCTACTTGCCTTTAAACTATGCTGGCTGGTTATTGAGCCCTCTACTACAGGGGAAGCTTCTCCCTTTCGGACTTGTCTGTGCCCCTCAGACTTTGTAGAATCTCAATCAGGTTCCACGTCAGCCTTCTTTTCTCTAAGGAAAGCAACTTATCGAGTCTCTATCCAGCCCTGGTCAACAACTCTTCTGCCTCCTCTCTCATGCCAGGGAACTTTCCAACCTTAGTCTGTTAGTGTTTTGTAGCTCATTTTGTTCAACGTGCTGATTGAGATACTGCTGAAAATGTAAATAATTTGGTATCACATGACATGATATGATATTCGGAGCAGTATTGCTCAGCAGTAATATGTGTATGAAGATCTCTCTGGAATCCTGCTGTTCTTCCAGAAGTAATCTTTAATATGGACTTTCAATCATTGTGCAAGCATTTGGATGGGTTGTGTTATGTGTTGAATGTGTGGCGCTGGAAAGGCACAGTCAATCAGGCAGCATTCGAGGAGTAGGAGAATCGATGTTTTGGTCAATTCTCCTGCTCCTCGGATGCTGCCTGACCAACTGTACTTTTCCAGCACCTCACACTTGACTCTGATCTCCAGCAGCTGCAGTACTCGCTTCCTCCTGGGTTGTGTTTTGTGTCAATAACACAACAGTTCCCATCCTATAATCAGGCATGCATAATTCCAACTTTCGTATAGTAATCTGGAGGAGGATGCTGCACTAGTTTTCTCTCCTTGTCCTAAAGGTGCTGAGGTTATTTGGTACATCCTTGCCATCGACAAGATCATCATGGTCAATGTAGACCAAATTGAATCTTTCAGGTCTCTATGATATTAAGCAGACTTGGGGAAGAGTATGTTCTTGCTTAGGATACATTGTTCTTTCTTCATGCTGACAGTGCAGTGGTGAATTGAGAAGCTTAAGTCACAAAACTATGCCAGAGTTTTCCCATGGGCCAACTGGTAACATTATCCTGTGGCATGGACTGAGACAGGTAAACCATGAAGGCTCCATACTAGAGATGAGTTAAATGAGAAAGACTGCTTCTATTGGTTTTATCTTCCATGCTCTAGAAAGTGAATGAGAAGTCATCCAAGGTTCCTGGTTCTCATCCAGTGACCTCTGTTGAAAAACGTAAAAAGGTTATACCTTCAGTCCCTCTTTCCAAACTCTGTTCCCTCTATCAAATGTATTGTCTTCCCTGGGCACTGTCTAAGGTGGAACCTAACTCTTTGCAAACCTGGCACTTTCCTTGTCACTAAACTGTATTTTTGATCCCCTATTCTTTCCACCATCTGGATCACCTACTAATTTTTCTGTAATCAGCTTTGCCTCCATCTCCACTGCTGGATCCCTCCCTCATTCAGGCCATTGTTACCTTCAAGCAGATAATTTCAATTGCTCTCCCGGCTAGCTTCGTTTCTTACCCTTCCAAAAACTTTGGCTTATCTAAAACCCTGCTGTCCAGACAGAAACTCCCATTAAAATCTTGTTTAGCTATCACCTTTATACTTCTGACCTTCTTTGATGCTTTTCTGATAATCCCTCAGTCTGATTAAATGGCTGGACAGGCTTGAGGGACTGAAAGGCCTACTCTTGCTCTTATCTTAGATGTTTCCTGTCAAATAAATGGATGCTAACTGAGTTTTTCATCTCAAAACTATTGGGATTTCTCAACAGTTGAGCAACCCACTTACATTTAGGTTCCAGGATTGGTTGAATAGAAATAACCAGATCCTGTAAAGCACCCCATTAATGCCCTTGTGACAGAAAGTGAGAAAGTTGGGGGAAAATGTAAAGCTTTTATACAAGTTGATGAAGTTCTAAGTCTTATAATAGCTCATATAGAGTCATAGAGATGTACAACATGGAAACAACTCGTCCATACTAACCAGATATCCGAACCTAATCAGGTCCCATTTGCCAGCATTTGGTCCATATCCCTCTAATCCCTTCCTATTCATGTACCCATCCAGATGCCATTTAAATGTTGTAATTGTACCAACCTCCACCACTTCCACTGGCAGCTCATTCCATACACGCGCCACCCTCTGTCTGCCAATTAAATGATGAGTAAGGTATACTACTTGGTGCTATGGTTCTGTTCGCTGAGCTGGAAGTTTTTGTTAGGGAATTCCTAGAAGCATGGCACTCATCCACAAACTCCATCAACAAACACATAGACCTGGACCCAATATACCGGCCACTACAGCGGACAGCTGAAACTGACAACCGGAAGCGGCAGGGACAGGCCACTATAAATGCCGGAGGAAACACCACAGAAGCGCTTCACAGGAGGCTCCCAAGCACTGAGGATGTCACCTAGACAGGGGACGAAACGTTTGCAACAAAACTTCCAGCTCGGCAAACAGAACCACAGCAACGAGCACCCGAGCTACAAATCTTCTCACAAACTTTGAATACCACTTGGTCTCAGACCACATTCCAGAATTGGTAACTTAACATCTGCTTAATTAATTTAGGGAATGAGATAAAGGGGGTTCGAGGACAACAGTGTGAGATTCAACACCAAGGTCATGGTTTACAGACTGTGATGGTTCCCACCTTCCTATATGGCTCTGAGGCGTGGATTGTCTATAACAGACATGCGAAGGCCATGGAACAGTCCCATCAACGCTGCCTTCTCAAGATCCTGTGAATCCGCTGAGAAGAAAGATGCCCTAACATCAGCGTCCTTGACCAAGCCAACATCCCCAGCATCGAGGTACTGACCCCTTTTGATGGGCACATCATCCGCATGACCAATATGAGACTCCCCGAATAGGTGCTGTACTCCCAGCTCTG
The DNA here is from genome assembly GCF_004010195.1 of Chiloscyllium plagiosum. Taxonomy (NCBI): domain Eukaryota; kingdom Metazoa; phylum Chordata; class Chondrichthyes; order Orectolobiformes; family Hemiscylliidae; genus Chiloscyllium; species Chiloscyllium plagiosum. The sequence continues at coordinate 30,297,668 of NC_057742.1, read as the reverse complement.
AAACGGCAGATGAGCCCCAGGTGGACAGAAGAAGTGCTTCAGGGATACCCTCAAGGCCTCACTGGGAAAGTGCAGCATGCCCACAGTCACCACGGAATCACTGGCCCAAGGCCATGCAAAGTGGAGGAGGAGCACCTGAGAAGGTATCGGGCAGTTCGAGACTTGCCATAGGGAAAAGGCAGAAGCCAGGAAAAACAGCGAACAGAGTGTGTTGCCACACCAACACCCCGCCCATCCCTTCTCATGATCGCCATTTACACCATTGTGGGTGGATATACAGCCTGAGGTAGCTGTATCAGTCTGTATATTCACACACAAACTCACCCTGAGAGTGGAAGAGCTGATGAATTTATTTAGAAAAAAAAATGCTTATCTTTTAATGGAGTAGAATGTCATAAAATATCTTGAGTAACTTCATTGTGCTTAATGATAAATAATTGCACTCAGTCATTGACTTGGGTTTCAGATTTTCTCAAAGTCAGGCACTTGTCAATGGTGATTGGTTGAAAAGCCAATTGGAATGAGTGAAGTCTGGCTTATCTTTTACAATAAAAACGTGTTGGAACAGGTTAATGTGATTGAATCTCATTGGAAATAGATTAGATTTAACTGGAGCACAGGAATTATCATTGCAGACTGTTGGAGAAATACCTTTGTAGTTTAAGAGGTCACCTGAGCCCCTCACAGAATGTTCAAGGGAATTCTAGCAATGCTATAATTATACCTTATCTGATTAATTGTCAATCACTAAGCAATATTGCATTTCCCCTTATCATTGTCTGGGTGAAAAGTGAAAAATAAATGGAATTTGATGTAAGTAGCAAGGGAAACCTGAATAGCAGACATGGTTTTAAGGTATTGACAGCAAATCATGCCATTTCTCAAGATTCCGTTAGTGTTTTTATATTCAGTTCAGGGAAGGGTTGAGGCTCTGGTTCATGTGTTTTTCTAAGCATGTGCCTGGCTTGAGTTTTGGTGAATCCAGTAAACGTATCCTGGCATTCTCACTGGCTGCTGCGAGTCATGCAATGGGAGTGTAACACTGTATACACATTCCAAAAAGAAAATCAAGATAAAAGTTCTGTTTGTCATTGTGTATGTGTGGGTGTGGGTATGTGTGTTTGTGTGCATATGTCTTCATGTGTATGTGTTTAAATATGCATGTGCACATGTGGCCAGACATTTAGGCCCTACCGTGTGTGCTGTCTGATGGGATGTAATCTGGGGTGAAGTGTTAGGGGCACAATATCCATCATTTAGCTACCTTGCTGGGTATCAGGCCACCCAACTGCCACTGGGACAAATCGAGATCCTTAAGTGACTGCTTGGTAGTTGAACCATTGTCATGATTCACTTAGCATTGTATTGACAGGGATGTTAAAAATGACTTTATTATTGCTTGATTAATAAAGACAGAAGTTGCATTTTTGTAGCACTTTCCATCATCTCATGAAATTGCAAGGTTTTTGACGGTCAATTAAGTACTTTTATGGGGTGGCACGGTGGCTCAGTCATCAGCACTGCTGCCTCATATCGCCAGGGACCCGGGTTCGATTCCAGCCTTGGGCAACTGTCTGTGTGGAGTTTGCACATTCTCCCCATGTCTGCGTGGGTTTCCTCTGGGTGCACTGGTTTCCTCCCACAATCCAAAGATGTGCAGGTTTAGGTGAATTGGCCATGCTAAATTGCCCATAGTGTAGGTTATTAGTCAGGGGTAAATATAGGGTAGAGGAACAGATCAGTGTGGACTTGTTGGGCCAAAGGACCTGTTGCACACTGTAGGAATCCTAATTCTAATAATGCTGAAATGTATAGATATACATGAGCCAATTTACAAATCACAAGGGGCCCAATGACCAATCTATATTAGTCATGTTTGTTAAGGGATATAAGCCAGGATATCAGGAAGAACTCCCCTGCTTTATTCAAATAGAGTCCTGGGATCTCCTTGTTCAATCTGACAGAGAAGACAAGTTGTTGGTTTAGCATTTAAACTGAAAGGTGCCTCTGACAATGCAGCACTCCCTCAGTACTGCGCTGATATGCAGCCTATATTATACACTGCCACTATGGACCTTCTCAAATATGTGGAGTACAGTTCTAGTTGAACTCTACACCATTTGCTGTTATTGCATCTTTTTTTTTTGAAGGGAAATTGATTACATGATCCCTGTCAAGACAACTGACAGATGTAGATAATTCAAGTGGTTAGATGCAACATACAGATTCTGTATATACAGTGTCTGAAGTGTCTCAAGTGTTTAGACATGTTACAGATGTTCCTATAAACTTTTCTCTCCACATCAACTTGGTGCAATAAAAATGACAGTGTTTACATCCAGCAAAGATACGTTGACATGAAAAATGTGCTAGTGTTTCCCGTACATGTATAATCAGTAAATGGAGTTAACAGAACTTTATACAGAAAGCTTATGGCTTTGTGTCAAGTCACTGTGTGAGGAACTCTATGAACTGAACAATAAATTGCACAAGTGTTCTCAAAAAAATGAAGATTTATTCTGAATTCAACTCTGTCCAATTTATCCAGCATCTGTGCAGATGAACAGGGCAGGAGAGCAGCAGATTTATTCCTCCTTTGTTCTATCCATTCATTTGTTGCACTGAATACTGTTGTGATAGTGACAAATATAGTTAAAGCTACACAAAGTGAAAATTAACTTCAAACGCTACGAAAATCAGTTGCACATTCTCCGCATAATGGGGAGTACAATGGCTGTCTGCCTGCTGGATTTGAAATACTGGTCTAATCTGAAACTGAACCGCTGAGAATCCTGACAACAAAAGCAGCCAATAGTTTTTGTTTACTGGAAATAAAAGTGCCCTGAGCATGTTATGGAGATCAAAAACATTGAGATATGTTCTGTCCAGACTTCTTCATGGATATTTCCTTCACTCTTCGAGCATAGTTCTGGAATGAAGTTGTTTGTGGCTCATGTCCCTGTTAAATTTGTGTTCTGCATCAAGGCTTTAACTTGGTCGAAGGTGAAGCAAAGTGAGTCAGTACCTTCCAGAGTCTCATTCCACCTCAGCTGATCCCACATTAAAGCCCAGTTTATACCATAATTACATTTCAAGCATGGTGTGATATTATTATACTTATACAGTAGAACCTTATGGGGATCTGAGTGACTTGGCCAATGGAGAGATTTATTGCAGAATCAGATATGTTGGGAGCATTTCACTCCACAGTTTAACAGGCTGAAGGGTGAGTTTCTCACTAGGCAGCAGTAAGTTGCCAATTTAGGGAATCATTGCTTGTTAAAAGACATGTTGATCACCCAACCCTTCTCATTAATATTACCCTTCCTATCTTACCAAATACACCAAATAAGCTATGCACTCTTTGTTCATTCACTGTGCCATACACCTACACACACACGACATGGGTGCTGGGGAAAATAAGCATTACCGCTGTTCGGCGATAGTATGGGGTTTAATAAAAGGAAATGTATAACCAGGAGATTAAGAAAAATATATTTTAAAAAACAGGAGATTCAGTAGATTTCCTCACAAAAACAAAAAAAAAGTACACCAAATAAGCTAGACATTAAGAAAGGTTGACATGGAAGCCAGAGCCAACTTCACCAACACATTCCACCCTGACCTTAAATTTACCTGGACTATCTCTGACACCTCCCTCCCCTTCCTGGACCTCTCCATCTCCATCAGTGACGACCGACTTGACACTGACATTTTCTACAAACCCACCGACTCCCACAGCTACCTGGATTACACCTCTTCCCACCCTACCTCTTGCAAAAATGCCATCCCGTATTCCCAATTCCTCCGCCTCCGCCGTATCTGCTCCCAGGAGGAGCGGTTCCACCATAGAACACACCAGATGGCCTCCTTCTTTAGAGACCGCAATTTCCCTTCCCACATGGTTAAAGATGCCCTCCAACGCATCTCATCCACATCCCACACCTCCGCCCTCAGACCCAACCCCTCCAACCACAACAAGGACAGAACGCCCCTGGTGCCCACCTTCCACCCTACCAACCTTCGCAAA
>NC_057742.1:30287165-30293187 GCF_004010195.1 Chiloscyllium plagiosum | reverse complement strand
GACTTGTCCGACCTGCCCAGCTCCTTTTCCACCTATCCACTCCACCCTCTCCTCCCTGACCTATCACCTTCATCTCCTTCCCCACCTACCTACTGTACTCTATGCTACTCTATCCCCACCCCCACCCTCCTCTAGCTTATCTCTCCACGCTTCAGTCTCTCTGCCTTTATTCCTGATGAAGGGCTTTTGCCCGAAATGTCGATTTTGCCTGTCCTCGGATGCTGCCTGAATTGCTGTGCTCTTCCAGCACCACTGATCCAGAATGGAAGCCAGAGTGGGTAACTGGTGGAGTCAGTTCACTGTTTCCTTCAGGAACCTCCATTTTGCATACTCATAAAATGCATCTCAGGGCACGATCATAGAAACATGAGCAGGAGTAGGCCAACCAGCCCTTCAAACCTGATCCACCATTCGATATGTTCATGGCTGATCCTCTATTTCAGTGCCATATTTCCACTTTCCCCATACCACTTCATGCCTTTAAAATCTAAAAATATATCTCTCTCATTCTCGTACTTAGTGACTTGGCCTCCACAGCCACACCATTTAACACAGTAACACAAACAGGCAGTTTGCCTTATTGCTCAGCAGTCCTCAGCCTAGGGGACGTACACCTTGCTGTTTGGCAGTGTATGACACCAATCTCACACGTGCTCCATGTGCCAGCAGCTAACGCTGCAAATATAGGAATATAGAAACAAAGGAGACAGGAGTAGGCCTTGAGCCTGGGCTACCATTTGATATGTTTGTTGAGAGAGAGAGTATCAGATAGAGATATACTGCAGCTTCCAAACCCAGCTCCAAGCCTCCAATAACTGCGGCTGAAAAAACCTAACCTTCCCTCATATCCCTTGATCCCTTTAGCCACAAGAGCTATACCTACCTCCTTCTTGAAAATACATGATGTTTTGGCCTAAACCAGTTTCTGTAATACTGAATGTCACAGGCTCACCACTCTCTAGGTGAAGAAGTTTTTCCTCATCTCAGTCCTAAAAGGTTTACCCCTTAATCTTACACTGTAATTCCTGGTTTGGATTCACCAACCATCGGGCCATCTAACCCTGTCTGGTCCTGTTAGAAATTTATAATTATCTATGAGATACCCCCCCCACCCCCATTCCTCTAAACTTCAGTGAATACAATTCTAACTGACTCAAGCTCTCTTCATACATCAATCCTGCCATCTCAAGCATTGAATTGGTAAATCTTTGCTGCACTCAGACAAGAGACCAAAACTGCACACAATATTTTCGGTGTGGTCTCACTAATGCCCTGTATAACTGCAGCAAGATATCCTTGTTCCTGTATTTGAATGCTCTCCCTATGAAGGCCAACATGCAGTTTGCCTTCTCTCCTGCCTGCTGCACCTGCACACTATCTTTCAGTGACGGGTGCACAAAGTGAAGGTTTTGTTGAACATTCCCTGTCTCAATTTACAGCTATTCAAATAATATTTACTACCAAAGTAGACAACCTTGCATTTATGCCACACATTTGCCTACTCTCACAGCCTGTCTAAATCACACTGTATCATCTCTGCATTCTTCCTCACAGCTCTCCCTTCCACATTGTACATGCAGCCAGGAAGCAGCCAAGTCTCACTGAGGCAATCAAGAGTTATAGGGAAAAGTCAAGAAAGGGGACCTGAGGATTATCAGATCAGGTATTGTTATGGCCCAGACCAAATCCCCTTCAGAATATGTTCATCTAAACCCTAACCTTTTCCTATTTAAAGGTAGGTGCAAGGCGATGTGTTCCAGACATAATTCGATTGGTCAAACTACTCGACATTAAGTAAAACACACTTTATTTTTACATTACAATTAAAACACAGACAAAACAAAACGAAAAGAACTGTAATTCTCTCAAAATGTTTAAAAAAATGAATATTCTAACAACCTTTCCAGTAGAGTAACATCTCATAAACACACAGGCAAATTCAGTAAAATAGCTTGTCTCACGGGCAATTCTCCACTCCAGGAGGAAAAAACATTAAGAAAAAACTCTGAGAGAGTATCAGGGAGAGATGTACTGCAGCTTCCAAACCCAGCTCCAAGACTCCAATAACTGTGATTGAAAAATTGAAACTAAAAATCCTGGTTCTTAGGGAGCTTGCCCCACCCATTCAGGCTGCTTCTACTGTTTGAATAGGCTGTTTACTTCATGAGCTTTCCATAGATAGCTCAATACCTCTGTCTTAAAACCTCTCTTCAAAAGAAAAAGGATAAAATACACCTCTTAAAGCCATAGTATCATCACAATGTGATCTCATTGAAATGTGGAGTAGACTTGATGGGCTGAATGGCCTATTTCTGTTCCTATATCTCAAAGCTCTTATATCTCAAAGTCTTAGGGCAGTAGTCCTCACTGAAATCAATGGAGGTATCCACCAGTCAGGAGTCTTGGCACTTCTCACACAGGTCTTTCTGATCGGATCACTCAAGAGGGTGAATCATGGTTAGTCTGCTAGCTCTGCTTTTAAGGGAAAGAGGTTTGGGGAGTGGGTAAGGTGGACCATTGTTGTGAGAATGACATACTGCAAGTTAGTCTTTGGGACTGGGAGCTGCAGGCTGGGAAAAGGGGTAATGACAAATGTGAAAGGTAGGCAGATGACACAAAGGTAGATGGAGGGACAGGCAGTCTTGAGGATATGGGGAGGCTGCATGCTAGGAAAGTGAGTAAAGAGGTGGCAAATGGATTTCAATGTGCAAAAGTATAAGGTTATGCACTTTGAATGAAGAATAGAGGCATAGTTTACTTTCTGAATAGGGAAAAGCTTTGGAAATCTGAACACAAAGGGATTATGAAGTCTTAGTTCAGGATTCTCTTAAGGGCAACATGCAGTTTCAGTTGGCAATCAGGATGCTAAATGCAATGTTAGCATTCATCTCGAGGGCGAGGATATGGCTGAGGCCGTATAAGACTCTGGTCAGGTCGCATTTGGAATATTATAAGCAGTTTTGACCCCATATCTAAGAAAGGATGTGCTGGTATTGGAGGAGGTCCAAAGGAGTTTTACAAGAATGATCCCAGGGATGGAGGGCTTGGCATATGAGGAACTGTTAAAGACTCTGGGTCTGTACTCAATGGAGTTTAGAAGGATGAGGGGGAATCTCATTGAAACTCGCAGAATACTGAGAGGCCTGGATAGAGTGGACATGGAGAAGATGTTTCCACTAGCAGGGCCCATGGGCACAGAGTGAAGGAATGACCCTTTAGACCTGACATGGTTCTAAACTCAGGTTTTAATTTCTTCAGACAAAGAGTGGTGAATCTGGAATTTATTACCAAAGAGAGCTGTGGAAGCCAAGTCATTGAGTGTATTTAGGACAACAAGGGGCCCAGGTTTATGGGGAGAAGACAGAAGAATTACTTTGAAAAACATAAGCCCATGACCAAATGGTGGAGTAGACTTAATGGGCTGAATGGCCTAATTCTGCTTCTGTAGCTTATGGTCTTATGACCAACAGTGTCTGCATGTGGGTGATATGGTAAAAGCATCAATGCAGAGGATGGGCGGTGGGGTGTGGTTTATCCACAGTCAGGAACACACTGGGCCTAAATGGAGGGGCAGTGTATGCTCATACCTGGTGCAGTCATCCCATATACCAAGGGCTAGGGCAGCTGCCTGTTCTTGTCGATGGTTTGGGTGGGGACCTGGGGAGTGGTGAAGCCTCTGGCAAGAGTATTTGAATGTTTAAGGGCTTTCTGCCATGTACTAGTAGAAACTGCAGGACTTTTGCCCGAAGCGTCAATTTTCTTGCTCCTCGGATGCTGACTGACCTGCTGTGCTTTTCCAGCACCACTCTAATCTAAAAACTAGTGGAAACTGTAAGCCACTGATTGAGGTGCTCGCTATCACCTTCCAATGCGCTGGAAACAGAGAGTTCACAATAACGGAAGCAAATGGCTGTGACCACACGCAGGTTGAGCAGGAGACCGGAGATGAGCCATGAGAGAGGAGGCTGCAGAGCACACTGATGTCAGGACTTTTTAAAGGAACCCCCATTGCACACAGACTCATGTATTCTACAGGACACAGAGCTGCAGTTCCCTATTCCCTGACCATTGAAATGTATCGCCCCTCTGTACGCACATCCCTTCCACAGACATTCCAGAGAAACTCACTGACAGCTATACCTTGGGTAGAAGAGCTGCAAAAGAACAGGAATGGTGGACAAGGTGGGCCAGATGTGTCAGCTCCGTGTCCGTTGGAGCTAGCAGCAAGCTGAGGTTCTGACATCCATATAGAGAGCTCTCGATGTCGAGTTTGCTCACAGTACATGGTGGAGCAGGAAGCCGAGTATTAATGAGGCGAGATGTTACTAAGATTATTAACAAACAATAATCCCTTTTAATAAACAGATCACTGTTCCCTAACAGGAACCTGCCTTTAACACTTCAAACTTTGTTAAAAGACAGAGGAAGTTGTTCCCAATGTTTGATCAGCCTGAATGGATTTTGCATGCAATTCTGCCACATTTCTTGGCAAAGCCCACATCGTTCAGGCTCCCATACAATTCTTTCCTGTGTCACTAATCTAACATATATGTCCATCTTGACACTTACCATATTTCCACTGATGCTGAAACCCTCAACAACAGCCATTCTGTCTCCGAGTCTGTGTTTTTGGACCTCATGAATTCGAACAGGCGTGAATTCCAACCCGTTCATAACCTGGAGACTCCATTAATTACTAATTCATGAAATTCTGCTGCAGTCACTCACTAAGGTTCTCAATATCCAATATAGACCACAGAACATTGCAACGCTGTACAGGCCCTTCAGCCCTCTGTTGTGCTGACCTGTGAATACTTTCCAATCAAATGCTTTGTCTTTATTTGCATATTTCTTCTCAGTTTCACCTGAACATACTGCACCAGTCTCACAGGTCAATCCCTGTATTTTTTCTAGTTGTGACTTTCTTGCCATTCTCCCTTCCTCCTCTCTATATTCGGGGATGAGGATCATTGGAATCTCTTTTACGATCATTGGAATCTCTTTTGGGGTAGAAGTGACCTGTACAAGAAGGACGGATTGCACCGAAATTGGAAGGGGACTAGTATACTGGCAGGGAAATTTGCTAGAACTGCATGGGAGGATTTAAACTAGTAAGGTGGGGGGGGGTAGGACAGGACCCAAGGAGATGGTGAGGAAAGAGATCGATCTGAGACGGGGACAGCTGAGAACAGAAGTGAGTCAAACAGTCAGGGCAGACAAGGACAAGGTAGGACTAATAAATGAAACTGCATTTATTTCAATGCAAGGGGCCTAACAGGGAAGGCAGATGAACTCAGGACATGGTTAGGAACATGGGACTGGGATATCATAGCAATTACCAAATATATTAAGGACAAATGGCTCAGGGATGGGTAGGACTGGCAGCTTAATGTTCCAGGATACAAATGCTACAGGAAGGATAGAAAGGGAGGCAAGAGAAGAGCGGGAGTGGCATTTTTGATAAGGTATAGCATTACAGCGGTGCTGAGGAAGGATATTCCTGGAAATACATCCAGGGAAGTTATTTGGGTGGAACTGAGAAATAAGAAAGGGATGATCACCTTATTGGGATTGTATTACAGACACCCTAATAGTCAGAGGGAAATTGAGAAACAAACTTGTAAGGAGATCTCCGCTATCTGTAAGAATAATAGGGTGGTTATGGTAGGGGATTTTAACTTTCCAAACATTGACTGGGACTGCCATAGTGTTAAAAGTTTCGAGAGGAATTTCATAAGTGTGTACAAGACAATTTTCTGATTCAGTATATGGATGTACCTACTAGAGAAGGTGCAAAACTGGGACTGCCATAGTGTTAAAAGTTTCGAGAGGAATTTCATAAGTGTGTACAAGACAATTTTCTGATTCAGTATATGGATGTACCTACTAGAGAAGGTGCAAAACCTGACCTACTCTTGGGAAATAAGGCAGGGCAGGTGACTGAGGTGTCAGTGGGGGAGCACTTTGGGGCCAGCGACCATAATTCTGTTCGTTTTAAAATAGTGATGGAAAAGGATAGACC
>NC_057742.1:30226521-30285252 GCF_004010195.1 Chiloscyllium plagiosum | reverse complement strand
AGTCTTTTCCCTGGGGTCAGGGAGTCCAGAACTAGAGGGCATAGGTTTAGGGTGAGAGGGGAAAGATATAAAAGAGACCTAAGAGACAACTTTTTCACGCAGAGGGTGGTACGTGTATGGAATGAGCTGCCAGAGGATGTGGTGGAGGCTGGTACAATTGCAACATTTAAAAGGCATTTGGATGGGTATATGAATAGGAAGGGTTTGGAGGGATATGGGCCGTGTGCTGGCAGGTGGGACTAGATTGGGTTGGGATATCTGGTCGGCATGGACGAGTTATCTGTTTCCATGCTGTAAACTCTATGACTCTAAAACTGTAAAATGTTCGTGCCTGAATGATCTGGCTTACCCCCTTCTTATGACCTTCAAAAGCCTCCTGAATGCCTAAAGCTTTAATTCTGATCTCTGCCATCTCTTACTGCTGCTCAGCTTGCTTTGACCTCTTTAAAGTACTTGGGAGGTTTATCATAGTTTATCATGCCACGTATTCAATATATGCCCTGTATTAAATTTCTTGGCCCGTGTTCTCACTTTGCTGAGGCACAGTTGGTCTCTTTCTCCAACTCAGGTCTAGAATCTACACTTTGAGTCCAGGCTGTGAATGCATTTTAGTCATGTGGAGCTTGGCCAACTTGGGCATTAGTGCAGACTTTAATCCCACTTTCCATTGACATCCCTATACATCGCTGTTAATAAAGACAATTGGTCTTCAGTTCTCATATGATGTAAGGATGCTACGACCAGTGAGGTCAGTGGAGCGTTTTGGGAAAATGTGAGCTTTTACTTGATGAAAAATAAGTGCATAATCAACTTATCTTCCTGAGTTTCGCACGTTTCTCAGGAAGGTTTTAAATATGCAGTAATCCTGTTACATCAGCTTTTGCCCCATGATATAAAAAAAATTACTGCAGTCTTCACTATAATAACTTCAAGAGCTTAAAATCAGCACAAGAAATATTTTCCCCTCTGGCTGTTCCATAGTGACACTGATTCTCCTGGTTTTTAGAATACTTCTTGACATGGTTCAACTTAGATGAAGTTTGAGCAGTATAAGAATTCCTTTCCTATTTAATCCTAACTAATCCCTTTTTTAACAGCTAAACACTGTTAATGGATTACAGAAATCTCTGACTGTGTGGAAGAAATGGGATCTTAGGAGCAATGTACCCCATGAAGCAGTTGCTAATTAAAGTCTTTAAGGTGTAATCTGTCTCAAATGGGGAACAGGATGGTGTTGGTGATGCAGTTCCCTTTGTAGAAACCGGCTCCCTGTTGGTTGCATTATTCTTATTCGGAGATCACAGAGGCAGCTGAAGGAAGGTAAACTGCTCCAAGGCTCTTGTCATTTGTTGGCCAAACAGAAGGTCACTGAGTTTAGGAGAAGGATAAACAGATGAATCGTGCGAATTCCTTTGTACTTGGGAGGGGTGCTATTAAAAGGCTGCAGCTAATCCTGTCAGAAATCTTCTCTTATCAAAAATAAGCCATCAAGACCTCTCACTTTATAGTCACAAGGTGCCTCTTGAATCAACAGGATTTCCACCATGTCTAAAGGGTTCCTTGATTAGCCAATTATATCACTAATAACCTGCCATTTGTGTTGAATACTGTATGTTTGGTAAGCGCATTATATGTTTGTCAACCAAAATAAAATTCTTAAGGATGTTTGCTCTTAATGTGATGAGATAGCACCTCTGTTAACCTTTTATTGATTTTTTTTTCATTTTCTTTAGTATTTAAGTAGAGATCTGAAAAGCTCTGTCAGTTAGACGAGTTTGTCACTGATAGAACAGAGAATTAGCCCCAAAAATGTATTTGCTGTATTCTGTGACTTTATTGACTTTCACTCCATTGAGAGCCACTGAGGCAAATACCCAAAAGGGAATAAGTTGCTCTTTGAGAAGGATAAATGATAATAACCAAAGTCCCTTCAGTGAGTTTGTCTGTTCAGTGAAATGTTGTGAATCAGGCTGGAATTTGAGCACTCCATAAAACTTCATTGACATTGAAATGGTGGTGTAGGAAAATATGCATCATTTATTTAAAAATTATACTGTGTTACCTTGTCAACTGTTTATATCAATACATTCACGTCAAATTTACTATCCATTAAAATGGTCATGGAAGGGATATAATGAATCTTTTAAAATGGTGGATATAAATCTTGGCAATGCCTTGTTAGTGGAGCATGATAGCGGGGAATAAGACTCATTGTGTGTGGAAGTAACTCCCAGTTGCTATGGAGTCGGGGGTGGGGGGAGGTGGGGGGGTTGCTATTCACAATGATATTTAAATGATGCAGAGGTAACAATAGAATGCTTCTTTGCTTTGCAGAGGATTGCAATGGTTCCCTTAAAACATTATCTGAATGATACTGCAACTAGGCACAAGCAACATCTGTGCTATGGACGAGGACAAGGCTGGAGTCTGAACAATCCATAAAACGACATTGACTTTGAAATGGCACCGTAGGGGAATAAGAACCACTCAACACAGAGTGAAATTTCTTCCTTTAATAATGGAACAAAACTTCTTTTTGAAAGCAGGATATATTCAGATGCCAATATTCCAAAGTTTTTGTTCAAAGTCATTGACTTTCCTCGTTGCCTTGGAACTCTTAAAACTTTTTCACGTAATAGCTCCGCAACAGTCAGCTTTTGTTGAAGTGCGCTTTATATTATAACTTGGTATTTTCTCCAACTTAATTTTGAAAGTGATTATGCAAAGGAAAAATACTCAATTCAGTATGACAGCAGTAATCCAAACATCCGGCATCTGATAATTGCTTGCTGGGGTGCAAAGTGCTGGGAACTTCCTACTTTGCCTTGGCCTGCTGAGATCTTTCAGAATAACCAACTCGCTTAGATTCATAGCTGGGACTTGGTTGGTCTGTTGACTGCTTGCCAGCTTGGTTCAGATTTGATTGCTTTCCTCCCCCATTGCACATAATGAACAACGTCTATGTAAAACAAGTTGATGAACTAGTGAAATGGCCATGCTTAGAACATGCCCATATTTGAAAAGGTTGAAATGGCGCAGCACAAATTATCAGGCACATTCAATTGAAATCAGGGTTTGAGGAGAAATTTATTAATTTACCATGCGGACTTGTGATTCAAATAAGTTTCAAATACTTCTGAAGTGACACACATCCTCATTCCAAAAGGAATAATTGATTTCAGACCAAGTGAATAATAGCTATGTTTATTCATCGTGCTGGCCAGAGTTTAAGTTCATGCTATCAAGATGGATTGGCATATATCAGAGAGGGAGCGTCAGTGCTCATTAATGCTTGGATCAGGTAATGTTGAACTATAAGCTGCCAAAGAGAACAATGCGCTGCAACAAACTTAAAAGAAATGAAACCATTTTACCCATTTGCAAAATTCAACAGCAAATTGTAATGCATTTCTTTGTACGATTAGTAGCTCATCCTTCCTTTTATCCAGAATTGGTTTATAACTGTACACATCATGTTTGATACAGTTTCAGAAAGTGTCCAATAGATTGCCATCATCCTTAGTGTGGATCCGAGCACCTGCCTCTCAATCCTCCTTCAAAGAAGTGCCACAAAAATGGGCTTTGACGTCATCCCTTTCGATAGGTCTTGATAGCATCCTTATGTCTGTAATGGATGCTCTAGGTTTGAGTCTTATCTACCAAGTTTTGTTGGCAAGAGAAGAAGAGTTTGTGTAATGTGCCCAAGCAGGTTGATGTCAGTCTATAAATCCTTCTAATGCACCCAACAATAGGCACTAAGTTTGGGAGACATTCAGTTAGCTGTCCAGAGGAAGGCAATGGCAGCACTTTGAAGTATGGGTGGACTAATCCAAAGGAGTATAAATGGCCCGTTATTTAGAAACAAGGATGGGTGAAAAGACAGATAGACATCGTCTCCCTAAAATAGGAAACCTCTTTAATGTATTTGCAAAAGCATCTTTGACATACCTGACCCTGCAACAAGGAATTAGTAGTTGAAGGGATAAGTAAAGCTCAGTAAAAGTGTTTTCAATTAAGGTTTAAAGATAAAAAGGCAGATTTAGGGAGAGAATGCTAACTCTCAGGGATGCAAATCTAAAGGCATGATCATAAATAATAGAGAGAAGCTGGAGGATGTGCACGAGTTAAAGGAAAGCATTGTTCTCAGGAGGGATGGCATTGGGGGTAGAAGACATTGTGGGCAGGTCTGACGCACACAAAGATGGAGCAGTGTTGAGAGAGGCATCCACTAGTTCTCTGTAAGTTTGCTGCTACTCCCAGGACCTGCTGATTGAAATAAGCGTGATTATCCAATTATGGGTGGATTTATTCAAGCTCACAGTAATGACAGGGTGATGTTCTGCATCACATCATTAACATTGTCAGCACTAGGATAGTAATGCAGGGTGCAAGAGATATCAATTACTCCCATCCCCTCCTTACATTTAATTTGAGTGTAATTGATCAAACAGTGATTAATTACAATCTCACACCTTGCAAATGTTTGCATTATAAAGAGATCTGGTTCTTCAATCACCCTGGAGACAGGTGACCCTGCTGTCTTGCATCTTGCCCGAGGCCTCCAACAGCTATGGTCTATCACAATCCTATTGTAAGAGTGAGGTTAGGAGTTTACGCAGTAATCACACTGGAAACTCACCAGAAATATTCGAATGCAGTTAGACGAGGGTAATGTGACAGGTGGCCAAGTGGATTGGAGCCAAAGTCCCCGTGAGCTTGTATCAGGGAATCCAATTGGAGAGTGCTTTTCTGTCATTGTGACACCCCACAAACAGTAGGATCACTATCCAATTGATATCTACAATAACTGCTGGATATTGTCATAAGCAATGAGAGGAAACCCTACTTGTTTTGTCACCTTTGTTCAGTTGCAGCTCAAGGCTGTGTCCCACTATGTATCCATGATCAGGTGTCATGCCATTTGGATCATGTTCAGCGGATTTTGCTTTTTTTGAAATGTTATCATTTATCAACATGAAAACTAAATGAGGAAGTAAAGACTGTTGTGAGGAACTGTTTAAAAAACTGCTTCTTCTTGAATTAAGAGTGGTGGGATAAAAGCCAAGTTGGTTGGATTGAGCATCTGATGCGTCTTTAGGCAATGTCACGTAGTTTGATTGGTATTTGGTTTTCAATCGCTCACTGAGCTGGGTCTGAATGAAGCCTCATAGAGTCATAGAGTCACAGAGATGTACAGCAAGGGAACAGACCCTTCGATCCAACCCATTCATGCCGACCAGATATCCCATCCCAACTTAGTCCCACCTGCCAGCACCTGGCCCATATCCCTCCAAACCCTTCCTATTCATATACCCATCCAAATGCCTTTTAAATGTTGCAATTGTACCAGCCTCCACCACTTTCTCTGGCAACTGATTCCATACATGTACCACCCTCAATGAAAGGTCTGTAATTATCGGTGCCGCTAAGATTGTTTTCAATATGGCATTGCACTGTCTCAAGGTGTGGGACGTGGTCTGGGATGCAATGAGGCAACCAAATTCTCTGTCATCCCGTAAACAATTTAATCCATTAGTGTTCTGCCCATTGCCTGTATTTTTTATGGAGGAGTGGGGTAGGGAGAGTGGGCATGGGCTTGCCCTGTAAAATGTTGGTATACAGCCTGCAAAGATTCCAATCTTGAGGAAACATTGGTCTTGATGCTTACCTCACTTCACAGAGGACCAGAACTTAGGAATGCTAAAGCATGGTCATTGAATCAAACATGACTTCTGCTATTCTCAATTCCTCATCTTTTTGCCTCAGTGTTTCACCGTGTGATACACTTGGTCACTGAACCACTGGGGATGAACATAAGGACATACCCGATAGGAGCAGGAGGCGACCACGTGACTCCTCGAGGCCCTCTCCATCATTTAATACAATTATTTTTTAAAATAATTATTCTTTGTCACATATATCCAGAAAGATACAGTGAAGAGTGATTATTCGCCACAATCCGATGCCACCTTGAGCCACAAGAAGGACCAAAAGCAATTACATGGAGGTTATCTTCATGCTCAAGGGGCCTTCATAAGCAACTTCAGAGCCTCTGCAAGGTCTATGCAAGATGTCCCAGGCCTTGAGGCATCCCAACTCCAGGTACGGTAATGACAACCTCACCAAGAGACCATGCCTCAGGTATATCACTGCCAGGAGTCCCTGTTTTGGGCACTGTCACTACTCAAGCTGATTAGATTATATTCCCTACAGTGTGGAAGCAGGCCCTTCGGCCCAACAAGTCCACACTGACCCTCCGAAGAGTAACCCACCCAGACCTATTTCCCTCTGACTAATGCACCTAACTCTATGGGCAATTTAGCATGGCCAATTCACCTGGCCTGCACATCTTTGGACTGTGGGAGGAAACCGGAGCACATGGAGGAAACCCTCACAGACACGGGGACAACGTACAAACTCCACACAGACAGTTGCCTGAGGCTGGAATCGAACCTGGGACCGTGGTGCTGTGAGGCAGCAGTGCTAACCGCTGAGCCACCATGCCACCCCTACTGAGTTTCCACATCGAGCCTACCACAGCCAGAAGACATGGCATCTCCCAACCTGGTGTCTCAGTCTCAACTACATTCAACTCTTCCCATTAAATCCATGATTGACAGGACAGACAAAACATTCTTTCAGTCTTAAATATATTCAATAAATGAGCCTCCATAATCCTGTATGGTAGGAAACTCAAAGATTGATTTCATTGTGAAAGAAGAAATTTTTCCTCATCTCTCTTGCAAGCGATGCATCCCATATACTGATCCAGTGTTTTAGATTCCTCAGCTAAGGGAAACAGAGTCTCATTGCTTACGTTGTCAAGCCCCTTCAGAACCTTGTAAGTTTCCATGAACTCATTCTTCTAAGCTCCTTGGAGTATTGGCCTGATTTAATCAGCCTGTCCTCTGAAAGATACCCTCTCATCTCAGAAACCAATTGAATGAATCTTCGCTGTGCGACTTATTGTGCGACTATGTCCTTCCTCAGATATGGAGAAGGTTGAATGAAGATTGAATAGACTATTCAAACCATAAAGGGTTGAGAAAGAATATCTCCGGAAAACATGTTCCCATTGGATGTAGGATCAAGGACTGGTGGCTATAGATTTAAACTAATTGGCCCAAGAAACATTGGCGGCATAAGGGGACTAAAACATATAACACAATGAATTGTTATGATTCGGCAAGTATAGACTGAGAGTGTGGTTGAGGCTTTCAAAAGGAAATTATGTAATTATTTTAAATAGAAAATTTATAGGATACTGGGGGCGAAAGGCAAATCGGTAACATTAGGTGAATTGCTACTTTGGAAGATCAGCTTAATAGCATTCTGTAAGTCGAAGAAGTAATAGATTCTACTTTGAGCAATTAGTCTTCCTGTAAATATCCCTGTAAAAGTTACATCTTGCGATTAGATTTCTAACAGTGTACTAAGTTCATAAATAGTCAAAAACAAGCTTATTAGGCCTCTAAAGCATTCTATTTTTGGAATATTATATATTTATTTATTTCTATGCTTAGATTATATATGTGTGCAAAAATATATATACACATCAATTGCAAGAAGAAATTCTAACAATTTTGGAATAATCTATCTTTTTGTATTTTTGTTCATATTTTAACTTAATCCCATATATATGTCTCAATTTTTATTTTACTTTGTGTGGATTGTTAAAAGGCGAAGAATAATCAATGGGTTTTACTTCTTGTTTTGCTGTCTGTAAGGATTCGTCACTGTGATTGATGGTTTAATTTGACTCAGTACATCACCATTGATGAATGTCTGGAAATCTCCTTGACTTGGAGTCACATTTTACCACTCTGCTCACCACAACAGCGTCACTTGGCTCTGCATAATATAAATGTAAAAATTTTCAGCAGTGATGGCATCAGGATGTGTTGCTTGCCACATTGATGCACTCCAAGTTTGATATTGTGTAATTTTCTGTTAACTGGATACACAGCTTTGGAAATAGGCCAAAACAAGTCCAGGTTGAAGTTGACACTTCATCTATTCTATGGCTAAATATCTGACAATTGGTCAGTGATGAGTTGGACATTTCTAGGCAAGGTAGGGAGGTGGGTGTACCACAAGTCATTTAAATGATCTTAGCTTAAGGATGGGAATTAACCCATCTTGGTCCTGATCATTATTAGATTACTTACATTAGATTAGATTACTTACAGTGTGGAAACAGGCCCTTCGGCCCAACAAGTCCACACCAGGTTAGGTGAACTGGCCATGCTAAATTGCCCGTAGTGTTAGGTGAAGGGGTAAATGTAGGAGGGGAATGGTGCAAACTCCACACAGTCAGTCGCCTGAGGCGGGAAATGAACCCGGGTCTCTGGCGCTGTGAGGCAGCAGTGCTAACCACTGTGCCACCGTGCTGCCATTATCTGGTGACTCTCTGCTGGAAGTGGTACAGTCATGAACATTGAGGACCCTGCTTCAACCACACTCTCAGTCTATACATGTTGGATCATAACAATTCATTGTGTTAAATGTTTTTGTCCCCTTATGCCGCCAATGACCAAACTAGCCCACAGGCACTTACGTTAGCAAGTTTTTTGGAGTTTATCACACTCTGCCAGTATTAGCCTTTAAGGTGTGCAGCAGAGGCTTTGAGTCACCGAGTCTTAGAGATGTACAGTATGGAAACAGACTCTTTGGTCCAACTCGTCAGATAGCCTAACCTAATCTAGTCCCATTTGCCAGCATTTGGCCCAAATCACTCTAAATCCTTGCTATTCATATACCCATTCAGATGCCTTTTAAATGTTGCAATTGTTCCAGCCTCCATGACTCCCTCTGGCAGCTCATTCCACACACACACACCACCTTTGGTGTGAAAAAGTTGCCCCTTAGGTCATTTTTATCTCTTTTCCCTAAAACTCTAAACCTATGTCCTCTAGTTCTGTACTTCCCCCACCTCAGGGAAAGGATCTTGTCTATTCATCCTATCCATGCCACTCATGATTTTATAAACCTCTATTAGGTCACCCAGGTCTCTTGGTTCAGCAATACTCCCTAGGAGCTTACCATTAAGTGTATAAGTCCTGCAAAGATTTGCTTTCCCAAAATGCAGCACCTTGCATTTATCTAAATTAAATTCAATCTACCACTTCCCAGCCCACTGTAATCTGAGGTCACCTTCTTCGCTGTCCACTACATCTCCAATTTTGGTGTCATCTGCAAGCTTACTAACTATACCAACTATGCTCACATCCAAATCATTTATATAAATTACAAAAAGCAATAGACCCAGCACTGATCCTTGTGGCACTCCACTGGTCACAGGCCTCCAGTCTGAAAAGCAACCCTCCGCCACCACTCTCTGTCTCCTACCTTTGAGCCAGTTCTTTATCCAAATGGCTAGTTCTCCCTGTATTCCATGAGATCTAACCTTGCTAATCAGTCTCCCATAGAGAACCTTGTCGAACGCCTTACTGAAGTCTATATACATCACCTCTACTGCTCTGCCCTCTTCAATCTTTGCCTTTCTAAATACATTTACATCCTGTCCAAAAGAATTCCCTCCAAATAACTTGCCCCCCACCAAGGTCAGGCTCACTGGTCTATAGTTCCCTGGCTTGCCCTTGCCACCTTTCTTAAATAGTGGCAACACGTTTGCCAACCTCCAATCTTCTGGCACTTCACCTATGACTATCGATTCTGGGCGGCATGGTGGCACCATGGTTAGCACTGCTGCCTCACAGTGCCAGAGACCCGGGTTCAATTCCCTCCTCAGGCAACTGTCTGTGTGGAGTTTACACATTCTCCCCATGTCTGCGTGGGTTTCCTCCGGGTGCTCCGGTTTCCTCCCACTGTCCAAAAATGTGCAGGTTAGGTGAATTGGCCATGCTAAATTGCCCGTAGTTTCTCTTGCCTCCATCCCTTCCCCCACTTGTATCCTTCCCATTGCATTTGTATCCTGGAACATTAAGTTGCCAGTCCTGTCCATCCCTGAGCCATGTTTCTGTAATTGCTATTGATGTCCCAGTCCCATGATCCTAACCATGCCCTGAGTTCATCTGCCTTCCCAGTTAGGCCTCTTGCATTGAAATAAATGCAGTTTAATTTATCAGTCCTACCTTGTTCTCTGCTTTGTTCCTGCCTGTCCTGATTGTTTGACTCGCTCTTTTTCCCAACTGTACCAGTCTCAGATCGATCTCTTTCCTCACTATTTCCCTGGGTCCCACACCCCCACCTTACTGCTTACATGTGCTTTTTTTTTAAGTCTTATTCTGGCTTGCTTCCATTGCAGTCAATGGGGTCCAACATAGCTGGCAAGTCCAAATTGTACAATCTGGAGACTGGGATGTATAGGAAGCAGGTAGTGTCAGGAAGATGAGTGCCTAGGATGTTTCTGCCCTTCCTCAACCACCATGACTTCACTGCTGCAGATTCCTGATAAAGTCTACTGATGGGCTTCATACCTTCTTTGAAACTTCTCCATTTCGGTTGGCCTCAAGTCGGGAACTTTCATAGATTAACAGGGACATTTAGCTAATTCAAGGATGTTGCAAGGGCATTTTGGTTTTGATTAATTGGTTTTGATTTATTATTGTCACATGTACCTCGGTACGGTGAAAAGCTTTGTTTTGCGTACAGTGCAGGCAGATCATACCATACAAAGTGCTTTAGGGTAATAGAACAGAGCAAGGGAGACAATGTTACAGCTATAGAGATTGCACACAAAGAGCGAGATTAACATTAAATTTAAAATATGAGTGGTCCATTCCGAAGTCTGACAACAGTTGGGAAGAAGTTGTTCTTGAATCTGTTGGTTTGTGTGTTTAAGCTTTTGTGTCGTCTGCCTGACAGAAGAGGTTGGAAGAGATTATGACCGGGGTGGGAGGGGACTCTGATTATGTCGGCTGCCTTCCCGAGGCAGGGGGAATTTGAGGTGGAAGGTTGGCTTGCATGATGGACTGGGCTGTGTTCACAACTGTCTGTAATTTTTTATTGTCCTGGGATCAGCAGTGCACCTCGATGGTGAACATGTTGGCCCGGGAGAGGATGTTGTTGTTAAATTATCCCTAGGCTCCCAGATTTGGTGAAGCTTATGAAGCATCTCTGCTGACACATCTTCTGTGTTTAGAGGGGTCTGCTGTAGATTGTCGAAATCTCCGACAGGTATACGAGCGTGGGGATCACTGGTAAACCATGATCCGAATCAAGATAACATCAATGCAGCTCTGAGGAATTAACCAATCTAAGTGCCCAATCTCACTCACACTGCTGCCAAGCTACAGCATAGGTGACCAACAGCCATAAGTAAAACTGTCCCCCTGCATTAGGCAGCCCCTTCAGTAAACCGCAAGAGGACAGCGTAAAGAAACAAAACCTGTAATCGCTAACAGAGGTTGACAGCTTTAACTTCTCATTTAAAACAACTCTAAAAAGGCTTAGCCGTTTAAAATAGAAATCTGCCAACAAAACTCAAGGTACCTTGGAACATATTTTAGTGCAATTTAGCAATCACTGCACTTTTAAGTGTTGTCTGCAAGTCTTCTGTAATGAATCTCTCAACCCTGATTGTTGAAAGCAGTGTTTTTTATAAAGCTTTACCCTTGAGGATCTGTAGCAGGCTTTTGTTTGCAGAAATGGTAGAGGCCAAAGCCTTTCCCAATGAGCCGAGTGTCTTTCCCTGATTGTATCTCATCAATTCAATACAGTGCTTCATCGTTCAGGACAGCCTGCATTCCATTCCCTTATTTGATTTTGCATCATTATGTCTAAAATAGCACGGGCTGATTGCACATGAACCCGATAGATGAGGTGGAATAAAAAAAGAACGCTGTGGGAATGATTGAACAAGAAGGAATCATATTACTGAAAATCGATCCATCAGACGATTCTTCCCATGCTCACTCACCCTCTTGGTTCAAGAGCATCTGTTCTGTCATCTTAATTATTCCATCTGCAGAATGAAGTCACTGAAGGAGAGAATCCACTCCCCACGTTCAGACAAAGCAGGTGCTGTTAGGCTCAGACCAAGCCCTGGTGAAAGTAGGTCATGGGGTTAGAGACCAATACTACAGTTACTGGCCCACAATAAAATAGGTGAGGGCAACCAAGACAGCGAACTAATAAAGAAGCTAAGAATTCTTCTGGTGTTGTGCGTAGTAACACTGAATGTGCTTGTCAACATTTCTCGTGTCACGTATCTGAAGCGTTCTTCTACGGCCCAGTTACCAGTTCACTGGAAAAAGCAAATCGTCCTCAGTGTAACCACAGCGTTGCTGCTTTCATAGTTAGTCTTGTTAAACAGCTTAGCTGTTAATGCAAGCATTTCATTCAGATCAGAGAACAATATGCATCAATCAGTGTTTGATGTGGCATTTTGTTAAAGGGAGTACTCTCCACCAGTTCTGTGTTAGAGTTGAACCTTTTCTCCCTAAATTGTCAGCTCCCTTTGGTAATGCTTGGCTCTACCCCCTTACAACCTCTGATTCTGTGAAAAGGTACAATTTTCTCTCTGGTGTTGCCAGCATTTGATATTTTATAGTTTTGCGATGCTCCAATTAAAAACGAAGTTTATAAACACCTGGTCATATCTGCTAAAAAGATCAGTGAGTGAATTATTTGCTAGATAGAATCCTAATGTTGCTTTAAATATTTTGGCTTGAATCTTGTTTTAGCTAAGTGCCATTTTCCCATGCTAGCCAAATTCTGTCACTCACATAGCCTGAAGACCTTCCTTCTGCTGGGATATCCAGAATAGATAAGCATTCCTGATGCTGATGTCATCTTTGAAAGGTTGTTTCACATTGTTACAAGTCTGAAATCGCTCTGCACAGTCCATCACATGTTACCCACACATGGCACAGAAGGGAAACTTTGCTCTGGAGTTAGTGGTTGAGTTGGTACAGAGAGACCATCCACCGCCCCCTGGACAGGCAATGGAGGGCATGATATCAGGCCCTGCCAATCTGGTCCAATATTGCCATCCAAGTCAGTGTGGTCTCAGAGAAACACCCACCACTGACTGCTGTGAAAAGGGGGCCTGGTTGATCAGCTTCTGACAGCTCTGTGCTACAAAGGAACTGTCAGAACGGGAACACGATTCCACATTTCAGAAGGAGCCCTGAGAGAATTTTCCTCTTAGAAATGTGGAATCCTTCTTCTTAATAAAGAAGGGCTTGTGTGACATCTGCATGAGATTGGCACTCCAGAAAATCTAATTTGTAGTTTTGTTTTAATACATAGTTTGACATTGACAAGAGGAGAGAGACTTCAGAAAATGCCTAGGCTCAAAATCTGTAATTATTGCTGTGTGAGTTGACATAGCAAAATTGAATAATAAATGTTCACACAGAAAGTTAGGGCGGTAAATATTGAGACAAATGCATGGCCAAAAATTATGGCAATAGGAAGTGTGATCTGTGCACAGGTACACAATGCGAGATTTTAAAAAATGTATCAATTGTAATCTATTTCTTGATAATGTGTCAGTAATGGAATAATCACCATTGATGTCTGTCATCACACCCTGACATATTGACTGGTAACCTATGGACAACGATTGCTGATATAACACATTGGAGAATGTGAGGACTGCAGGTGATGGAGATCAGAGTCAAAGACTGTAGTGCTGGAAAAGCACAGCAGGTCAGGTAGCATCCAAGGAGCAGGAGAATTGATGTATGCGAATTGTGGGCCAAGGGGGCTGAGAGGTAAATGGGAGGAGGTTGGGGTTTGGAGGAAGGTAGCTGGGAATGTGATAGGTTGATGAAGGTGGAGGTGAAGGTGGTAGGTCAGAGAGGAGGGTGGAGCAGCTTGGTGGGTAGGAGGATGGACAGGTTCAGGAAGGTGGTGCCAAGTGGAATGATTGGGACTAGGTTAAGGTGGGGTGAGGGTATATAGGGAAACTGGTGAAATCCACATTGATCCCGTTTGGTTGGAGAGTCCCAAGCTGGAAGATGTGGCATTCTTCCACCATACGTCGGGTGGTTAGAGTTTGGCGATGGAGGTGGCCCAGGACCTGTATGTCCTTGGCAGAGTGGGAGGGAAAGTTAAAGTATTTGGCCACAGGACAGTGGGGTTGGTCAGAGCGGGTGTCCCAGAGATATTCTCTGAAATGATCCGCAAGTTGGCGCCTTGTCTCCATGATGTAAAGGAGACCACATCAGGTGCAACAGATACAGTCGATGACATTTGTGGAAGTACAGGTAAATTTCTGTTGGATGTGGAAGGATCTTTTGGGACCTTGGACAGAGGTAATTTGGAGGTGTAGGTGCAGGTTTTGCATTTCTTGCGGTGGCAGGGGAAGGTGCCAGGAGGGGAGGGTGGGGGGCATGGACCTGACAAGAGAGTCGCTGAAGGAATGGTCTCTCCGAAAAGCTGATAGGGGTGGTGGGGGGGGGGCAACATATATCTTTGGTGTTGGCATCTGTTTGGCGATGGTGGAAGTAGCGGAGGATGATGCGATGTATCCGGAGTTTGGTGGGGCAGAAGGTGAGGACCAGGGGGTTCTGTCTTTGTCGCAATTGGAGGGATGGAGTTCAAGGGTGGAGGTGTGGGAAGTGGAGGAGATGCGTTTGAGGGCATCGCCGACAACGCGGGAGGGGAGATTGTGATCTTTGAAGAAGGAGGCCATCTGGAAAGTTCTATGGTGGAATTGGTCCTCTTGGCAACAGATGCAGTGGAGGATTTGGAAATAAGGGATAACATTTTTACAGGAGGCACGGTGGGAGGAGGTATAGTCCAGGTAGCTGTGGGAGTTGGTAGGTTTGTAGTGGATGTCCGTGTTGAGTCAGTCACTGGAAATGGAGATGGACAGGTCCAGGAAGGGGAGGGAGGTGAAAGGTGTTCATGAAGTTGACGAACTGTTCAACCTCCTCATGGGAGCAAGAAGTGGCACTGATACAGTCATCAATGTAGTGGAGGAAAAGGTGGGAACGGTGCTGGTGTAGCTGCGGAAGATGGACTGTTCCCCGTCCCCGATAAAGAGGCAGACATAGCTGGGGTCCATACAAGTGGAGGAAGTGGGAGGATTGGAAGGAAAAATTGTTAAGGGTGGTTCAGCCAATTAAATGAGAGTAACAGTGGAAGGGTACTGGTTGGGTCGGCGTGAGAGGAAGAAACTGAGGGTTTGGAGGCCTTCGCCATGGTGACAGGTGAGCACAGGGACTGGATACCCATGGTGAAGATAAGGCATTGGGGGCTGAGGAAACAAAAGTCATGGAGGAGGTGGAGGGTGTGGGTGCGGGTGCTCTCCCGAAGGTAGGTGGGGAGTTCCTGGACCAAGGGGACAGGTTGGTGTCAAGGTATGCAGAGGTAACTTTGGTGGGGCAGGAGCAGGCTGAGATAATGGGTCGACTGGGACAGTCAGGTTTGTGAATGTTGGGTCGGAGGTAGAATCAGGTGGTGAGGGGTTCCCGGACTATAAGGTTGGACGCTGGTAATATAGCACATTACCTCAGACAGACCATAGAGGATATAACATGCTTCATTCATGATATTTAACCTGGATTATTTCCCTACTTTTGTTTTTGCTTCTCGATCTGTATATATATGTTTATGCTTTAAATCTGTTCCTTTTATTTTCATCTCTTTGTCTCTTCCTCCTATTATGTGTGTGTTCATCCCCCTTCTTTGCCTCTTAGCTGTCGAGCCAACCTTTATTTCCTCGTTCATGAACAGTGAACTCACTTTCTACCTCACTGTGCTGACCACAGGTATTAAAGTTCAAATTGATGCATCAAAAATTCCCCCAAACGCATCAAGTGTTGGCTTCTTCAAAATCGCAAAAGGAAAGTGATGCTTCACTATCTTCTCAACAGCATCAATTTGGCTTGGCAAATGATTCGTCCCATCATTTCACCCTCTGAGTGAGAAGAGTTTGGGCATAAGCTTCACTTTGAGAGTTGAACAAATGGTTTTGGGTTGTTAGTGTTTTACTGAGAGATAGCTGCATTGTCTGACAGTTTGCTTTTGGATGGGACATTGAAATGTGAAGCAAATACTGTAAGGAGATCCTAAGACATCAAATGAAACAATGCAGAAAGCTCTCCCAGCATCTTGGTAAACATTTCTCCTTCAGCTACCACCAAGAACTGGTCATTTATTGAATTGCAAATAGCTTTTTGTTATTCAAGGAATGTATTGTCTAATACAGTACATACATACAATTTTAATGCATGTCATGAACCAAGCATAAAAGAAGTTGAGTGAAATAATAGAGGTAAAACATACATTTAATTATCTTATTTTACAAAAGTTTCAACCTAACTTTATTAGTTCATGTGAACTCCCACGATGAATTTGATCGCCTGGGGGATGAAAATGAATGTTCCAGAATTTATCCCTCTAACAGTCTCTGGCAAGTTGCTGTGTTTGTTTTGCCTCTGGTGGATTCTGTGGTTGTGTGCGGTGTGGTGTTCATGACGAGGTGATCATCAAGTAGGAAATATCTGGCCTCCCAATTAATCATGGGCAGGACCTACACATTTGTTGCTGTAATGGCCACCATCTCATTTCCAAATAGCTCATTCAGTTTTATTCCCTCTCTCTGTTGCAAATTGAATTCTCTTTCACAATGACATCAACTATTTTTCCAGTATTTACACCATTGTGAAGATGTCATATTTACTCCCAAATGCGTACTGCTATGATTGTGTTCCGTGGTTCCCAGTACTTTACATGTATTCTGACATGATCACACTTTTGTATACAGCTATTGGAGTTTCCATCAATTCTATTTCCTCACATCTCGACATATGGCAGAACAATATCTTGTGCGCTTGATACACTAACAGTAGCGTAGTAGTTTCAATCAGTTGGCAGGAAGACTGACTTAAGATACAGAGTGATACCAGCTGTGTGGATCCAATTCTCACACTGGCTGAGGTTATTATGAAGGACTGTCCTTCTCAACTCTCCCCTCATCTGAGGTGTGATCACACTCAGGTTAAATCACCCCCCAGTTGTCTTGCTCAAATGAGAGTCGAACTCAATGAATGTTTAGCTCCCACTGATGGTAAATTCGGAGACCATATTTATCCTTCCTAATGATCACCCTTCCCTCCCCCAAACCACACCATCCTTAATCTACTGAGAAAAATGGGCCAGAGACAATTCGAGGTACAAGTTCTGAGATGTTTTAAGGAGGTTGATAAAGATTAAATATTGACCAGGACAGCAGGTAAAACACCCCTCCACATCCTTTCCCAAAATAATGCATCTGAAAATGTGAACAAAACTTTGGTGTAATGCTTCACTCAAAAGATGGTGTCTTTGACAGTATAGAAACACCTCAGTCTTGCACTGGAATGTCAACTCAGATTTTGTGGTCAAGTCTCAACTTTATGATCTAGAGGCAATAGTGCTTGCGCTGATTGTAGTAAGAGCCACACTGTTGTCTTTTGTTCCCTAATTGTGGGTCTTACCCAGTCAACAGCAAATCAAAACTAACACACCCAGGCTCACTAAGACCAGTGTCCATGGTTCTTCCAGGTGTATCTATAATTAAGCGTGTGTAAGTACTTTCAGACACAATGGGTAAGTTGGACATGAAATAACCATGTCAAACAAGCCATAGTAGATACCCATTATCTATCTTTTCTAATTCTTATTTGAATTTATTTCAATGGACATGCACAGATTAAGTGAGTGGGGAGAACTGGCCATTGTGGTTAAGCGTGAGGGCATTTAAGTTGAATGCAGAGAAAATGTGACCTTGCTGATGTTTAAGAGCCATATTCCCTCCCTTGTTACTCTGTTGTCCTTCATGTATTTGTAGATGAAATAGAACAATAGCAGAGCAGCTAAACAGCAACTTGGGGCCAAGCCCTGACCATTATGGTAGTTCCAGTCTCTAAAATAAATTAGATTTTACTTGAAATGGTGAGGACAGGAAAATTAATTTAATCCAGGGAATTTTCCATGGTGTTTGGTCCTGTAAGAGTTAATGCAGAGGTGTGGATTAAGCTCCAATTAATTTGATAACATCATTGAGTGGGCAAACAATCCTGGAGCTTAAAGGAGGCAGATCAAACATCTAGTTCCTTTCATAGACCTGAAACAATGACTATCATTCCAACGTATTTGCAACTGATTGCTATCAAACAATGAACTACAGCTGGTAGTTTTCCTCAACCACACTAGACAAAGCAATCCCTATAGGCCCCAAACTGAAAGTAGGCAGCAAATCCACCTTATGGTGACCCTGAAGAGCTCAGGTAACTCATACAACATGTTGAACAGTGGTGCGGATCCATTAAACAACACAGGCCTATTAGGAAGATGTTTTATATTTAATAAAATTTGTGCACTTGAGTTTGAAGGATAATGGAGTTGCCAGAATTATTTCCTTTTAAGAGATGAATAGAAAAACACTTTTTTAAAGCAAGAACCATTAAATAAAAGTTTGATTCCCAGATAATTGCTGCTCTTGAGTTGCTTGAAATAAGTTCAGGGCAAGAAAGAACTGATTGTTCTTTATAACTCGGCTTACTGGTTGTTCTGCCTGAACAGGCTTGGAGTTTTGTGTTTGAATTTTCAGTAGAGGAAATTCTGCACCAGATAAAGCTGCTCAGCTTATGTCTCTTATTTAATGAACAGCTTTGCTGTGAGATCAATGAGAAAGCTGACTGATCCTCAAAAGAGTGGCTGGAAGAACATCACAATATTATATTTCCTGAGCAAGCTGTGTCTGCCAAGGCCCCAGAGATAACAATGAGATTAGTTACTTGTCTAGAGGTGCAAGGACACCAGAACCATACACTTGAGAATGTTTCATGACTTATCTCTCCTTTTGCTTTCAAGAATAGCCATAATTGATTTCACATTTTTACTTCTTTAAAGTGAAACTCTTCAGAAATAAATCAATTTTCTCCCTGTTTCCTGTAGTGACTTTTGCATTTTTTTGGCCTATTCAGGGGAGTAAACATTGACCTTTTCATATTGCTGATTATGTGAGCTTTTGTGACCAGTCCCTGTGTAATGTTTCTTAACACATTATGGTTCCAGATGTGATGAATTGATTTGAACTGAACTGAATTGTATTTATTGTCACATGTACCGAGGCACAGTGAAAAGCTTTGTCTTGTGAGCAATGCAGGCAGATCACAGAGTTAAGTAGCATAGATAGTAAATAATAGGTTAACAGCGGCAAAATCAAAAACACAGGTACAGGTGAATGTTAAGAGTTTGTGAGTCCATTCAATATTCTAACAACAGCAGGGTAGAAACTGTTTCAAAATCAGATGGTGCGTGTGTTCAGGTTTCTGTGCCTTCTTCCCGGTGGTAGAAGTTGTAGAAAAACATTGCCCGAGTGGATGAATCTTTGAGAATACTGGTGGCCTTTCCTTGACAGCGGGCCTGTTAGATGGATTTTATAGATGGGAGGTTGGCCTTTGTGATTGTCCAGGCCGAGTTCACCACTCTCTCCAACCGTCTCCAATTTTGAATAGTAAAGTTGCCATACCAGGAAGTGATATATCCAGACAGACCTATAAAGGCTAGGGTATTCGCCGTCATGCCAAATTTCCTCAGCTGCCTAAGGAAGAAGTTGGGCCTTTGTAACCAGTGCGTCTACATGAAAAATCCAAGAAAATGTGTTATGGATGACCACTCCCAGGAGCTTGACACTTTCCACTCTTTCCACCTCTGTGCTGTTAACGTGTAGGGGGACATGAGTAACATCCCGCCAAAAGTCAATAATGAGTTCCTTGGTTTTGCTGGCATTGATAGCAAGGTTGTTCTCAGTGCTCCAGGTCTTCTACCTCCTGTCTGTAGTCTGTCTCATTGTCATCTGAGATGTGACCAACTTTGGTGGTGTCATCAGCGAACCTCTAAATGGCATTAGTCTGGTATTTGAATCAAGTTATCTTGAATTGTTAAGCTCCCGGATGAAGAGGGGTGAACTGGCTCCCCTTCCTTCTTCACTGGGCCCATTAGTTGGTCGGGTTAATTTTAAACTATAACTCCTCCGGAAACCATTGTCCCAGACCAAATAAATGATGTATTATAAGGAACCAATTTCACTAGTCTTCCTTGACAGAAGAGTGAGTTTATTAGTTTATTAAATGTGAGAAGAAATAATAACATAGTCCTTTAACCACAGATTAGAAACATGAATTAAGTCTGATAGAAGATGTAAGTTAAAAAGGTTTAGTCTCTGAGTCAATTGTGAAGACTTGTTACATTGGATAGTTCTGGTAACATTGATGCTGCTATTTGAACAGTTAGATTTGCAATTTTTGAGGTTGCAGATTGCTTGAAATTCTTTTGTCCGGGTTCCTTTTGACAGTCACTGGCTGGCAGCTCTCAGGGTGTGTGATGTATTTTCTTTTCTTTATCTGGCTATGAATTTCATAGTACACTAGTCTGCACAGGAGGATTTCTATCCCTGGAAGAGTCAAATACAACAATGTCTGCAAGCTATAGTGTTCTGCTGAGTTGAGGGATGGTGGTGGTGAAGGGTTTAAGAATAGAAAATGTGTTGCTGGAAAAGCACAGCAGGTCAGGCAGCATCCAAGGAACAGGAGAATCGACGTTTCGGACATGAGCCCTCCTTCAGGCTCATGCCCGAAACGTCGATTCTCCTGCTCCTTGGATGCTGCCTGACCTGCTGCGCTTTTCCAGCAACACATTTTCAGCTCTGATCTCCAGCAACTGCAGTACTCACTTTCTCCTCAAGGGTTTAAGAATAGTCAGCCTCTAATTATCTCTTGTTTTGAGTTTATCTTTCTTGACTTTTTACAGGTGTGATGCTTCAGGTATCCTAGGAGGATTCTGTTAGAGAGTCACTGAATTTAATTTTTGGTATATCCATCCTCTTTGAAAAATATGTATGTTGGAATTAATTGTTTAACATGTCCAAAATACTTTGTAGTCCCAATCTCTTGTCATGACAAAGAGTGAACTAATTCTGCATCTTCTTTGAATGGGTATTGTTTCATAATAAATCAATTATTCTTTGTTTATTAAAGGAATGTGTTTAATATTCCTTATCATTTGAATGCTAATATAGATGGGATTGAGGTTCACAGGGAGGAGGTGTTAGCAATCCTAGAAAGTGTGAAAATAAATAAATCCCCTTGGCTGGATGGGATTTTTCCTAGGATTCTCTGGGAAGCTAGGGAAGAGATTGCCGAGCCTTTGGCTTTGACCATTATGTCGCCATTGTCTACAGGAATAGCGCCAGAAGACTGGAGGATAGCAAATGTTGTTCGCTTGTTCAAGAAGGGGAGTAGAGACAACCCAGGGAATTATAGAACAGTAAGCCTTACTTCGGTTGTGGGTAAAGTGTTGGAAAGATTATAAGAGATAGGATTTATAATCATCTAGAAGAGAATAAGTTGATTAGGGATAGTCAACATGGTTTTGTGAAGGGTAGGTCGTGCCTCACAAACCTTATTGGGCTCTTTGAGAAGGTGACCAAATAGGTGGATGAAGGTAAGGTGGTTGATGTGGTGTGTATGGATTTCAGTAAGGCATTTGATAAGGTTCCCCACAGTAGGCTACTGCACAAAATATGGAGGCATGGGATTGAGGGTGATTTAGCAGTTTGGATCAGAAATTGGCTAGCTGAAAGAAGGCAGAGGGTGATGATTGATGGGAAATGTTCATCCTGAAGTTCAGTTACTAGTGATGTACTGCAATAATCTATTTTGGGGCTACTGCTGTTTGTCATTGATGAGGGCTTAGAAGAATGGGTTAGTAAATTTGCAGATGATACTAAGGTTGGTGGAGTTGTGGATTGTGCTGAAGATGTTGCAGGTTACAGGGCACATAGATAAGCTGCAAAGTTGGGCTGAGAGGTGGCAATTGGAGTTTAATGTGGAAAAATGTGAGGTGACTCACTTTGGAAGGAGCAACAGGAATAAAGAATATTAGGCTAATGGTAATATTCTTGGTAGTGTGGATGAACAGAGACATCTTGGTATCCATGTACATAGATCCCTGAAATTTGCCACCCAGATTGACAGGCTTGTTAAGGAGGCATACGATGCATTAGCTTTTATTGGTAGAGGGATTGAGTTTTGGAGCCATGAGGTCATGCTGAAGCTGTACAAAACTGTTGTGCGGCTGCATTTAGAGTATTGCATACAGTTCTGGTTGCTACATTTTAGGAAGGATGTGGAAGCTTTGGAGAGAGTTCAGAGGAGATTTATTAGGATGTTGCCTGGTATGGAGGGAAAATCTTACGAGAAAAAGCTGAGGGACTTGAGACTGTTTTCATTAGAGAGAAGAAGGTTGAGGGATGACTCAATTGAGACATATAAGATAATCAGAGGGTTAGATAGGGTGGACAGGGAGAGCCTTTTGCCTCGGATGGCGATGGCTAGCTTTAAATTGAGATGTGATAGATAGAGGACAGAGATGAGAGGTAGTTTTTTTACTCAGTGAGCAGTAGGGGGCTTGGAACACACTGCTTGCAACAGCTAACTTTAAGGGCATTTAAATGGTCATTGGATAGTTATATGGATGAAAATGGAATAGTGTAGGTTAGATGGGCTTCAGATTGGTTCCTCAGGTCGGCGCAACATCGAGGGCCGAAGAACATGTGCTATAATGTTCTATGTTCTTTAGAGACAGCATATATTTGGCTATATTGTGATTTGAAGATATTATTTTATATTTATGTTGAGACCCATGGAGTAATGGGGCTCATGCGACAGTGGACTCCTCCCATCTTGGTTGTGACAAAAAAAAACAATAAATAACTGAACAACAGGGTGAAAGAGTACAAAAACCAAAACAAAAATGCTAACTGAAAGTTGGCAATTATCACAAGTGGAATGGAATCCAAAAGGGAGGAAGTTTTACTTCTACTGATCCTTCTTCTGGCTCCACATGGAATATTGATCTCCAATCCAAGGATCACACTTCATGTAGAATCGATTGGTTTTTGTATGGAGACAACAGAGTCTTGTCAGAATGGCACTGAGGTTAAAAGGGTTAAATTATGAGGACAAGTTGCAAAGCTGATGTACAGTCACTTATGTATACACAAACCTGTGGCCTGATTTAGCTGAACAAAATTCTCAAATGCTTTCACGGGGTAGAATCATACCTTCTGCCATGGAGAATCAAGTCCTGCCCCTTCAGGGTCAGCTGGAGAGCTGCAAACACCAACACTTCACTGCCTCAGCTACTGGTCCTCAGGGCTAGGACATGGTGGTAGGGAACATTGACTCCAGTCCAAGTGTACCCTCCTCACAAGAAGATGAAGTGGTGCCAGGAAGCACCCAATTGGAGGTGGAACAATTCACAGGTCCCTCTGTGCTTTCCAATCAGGTACTGCAGAGATGCTCAGCTCCTCCATCTCGAACCTGCCATCCCCTGTCTCCCAGAACCTCAAAACTTCAAGGAGAACTACATCAATTTGCCTCCTCGGCTGCATCCCTCGTCTTTGGCTTCACTCTGTGTATCACAGTGAGATGACCAGCAGTGGCTGTACAGAAGACCAATGGTGTTGGATGATCAGGAAGCAGCAGTCTGTGTGCTGTATATTACATCAGCCTGTGTCCAATGTGCTTTCCCAGGCATAGCCAGAATGTTTGGGGAGCCCCAACCCATCCACATGCCCTTCCTAGTAGCGCATCCTGTTAAACCTATGGGCATCGCACTTTCTCAAATCCCCTCCCATCTGAAATGTGGTGACTGTACCTGGTGTGGACCCCACACACTTCTCCTGAAGTCAGGGTGCACAAACGCTCCCCTCTCCCAGTACACTCTTCCCAGTCATCCTTGACTGTATCCCACTCCACCCTTGCCAGTCCTGCAGGTATGCATCACAGTGACATTGAGCTCCAGCCCAGATCCTGCAGGCATCAACCCTGCCCCATTACCGAAGGCTAACTTGCTGGCGCTCAGTCCCTATGGAATGTCTGGGACACCCTCCCTTCGCTGACATGCCTGGCCGCCCCGAGGAAGGTAAGATGTGTTCAGACACCTGACTGGTAGCGATACATCTCCTCAACCATGTTCATCTGTAGGTGCCACTGTCGCCATCAGGAACTGTGTTGTGGTGCTATAAAAGGAAATCTGATTGTGTTGCAAGGGAGAATTAACTTGGGGAGTCGCGGTTTTGACTTTTGAAAATCTAGTCACCCAGCTTGCAGGGGAACCCTAATCTTTCTGTCTTGATCCTTGCACCTTTATTGCTGTTTCCTGAACACCAGCTGCAAGTTATCAATATGTCCTGGCTAGATCCCAAGTGACCCATTTAGATTTATAAAGGTTGTTTAAGTTTTAACATGTCACCTCAGTTCACTCTTAAGGCTGTATAGTTGCACCAGCTATTAAGATCATCTTTCATTGAATGTCAGTTATCATCACAGAGTCATTGAGCATTCCCCAGTTATCTCTGTGGGGATTCGAACCAACTTTGTCACCTTCCATTAGCTTCAATTATAACTTATCACCTAATCTTTCTGACTCAGAAGGGAGCTCACTTATAAGCCAGAATAAAACTGACACTTAACATCCCATTTCTGCTGCAAAATGCAAGTGGGTCTGCAATATGATCCAGTTCCTGTTGAATGAATTTGCCACACGGCTGCTGCAGGTAGTGTATACAGACCAGGAGCAATTAGATTCCCTACAGTGTGGAAACAGGCCCTTCGGCCCAACCAGTCCACACAGACCCTCCGAAGAGCAAGCCACCCAGACCCATTTCCCCTTTGACTAATGCACCTAACACTATGGACAATTTAGCATGGCCAATTCACCTGACCTGCTCATCTTTGGATTGTGGGAGGAAACCGGAGCACCCAGAGAAAACCCACCCAGTCACGGGGAGAATGTGAAAACTCCACACAGACAGTCACCCAAGGCTGGAATCGAACCTGGGGCCCTGGTGCTGTGAGGCAGCAGTGCTGACTACTGAGCCATCGTGCCACCCCAATTCTGCAACCTGTGCAAGTTACATCACTTTAACACTGTCACTCAGCTTTGAACCTTGCATGATATGGTTATGGACATTTAATTTTTTTTTATTCATTCTTTGGTGAGAGACAATTGTTGGAAAAGCCAGGGTAATATGGAGATGCCGGTCTTGGACTGGGGTGGACCAAGTTAAAAATCACACAACACCAGGTTACAATCCAACAGGTTTATTTGGAAGCACTAGCTTTCAGAACGCTGCTCCTTCATCAGGTAACCAGTGGGGCAGGATCACAGGACACAGAATTTATAGCAAAAAATCACAGTGCCATGCAATTAAAATGATATATTAAACAAACCGAGGTGGCTGTTAAATATTTCATCTTTTAGGATGGGTTGCAGGTTTTGGTTCATTAATCTGTAAATCCCCGAACTTCTTTTAAGTCACGTTCTCGAGATAACATAAGGTTTTATTAAAAAAAAGGTGACATCTCAGCTCAGACAATGCATTAAAGGTGAGAGGTTAGAGTCTGCCTGTATCCCAACCTTGAGTCAGGCTGGTTCTATTTCCAAAGTAGGAATTTATGAAATGTTATATGGATTGAGCACACATTGACACTTTGCGGGAATGTCCAAACTACAAGACAAAAGAGATTTTCATCCATGTATTTGACACACAGTCTGATCCATGGTAGCTCCTTAAACTGTTGGCAGCCCATATCTTGCAGCCACTCATTCTGCTGACATGGAGAAAGTTTTATTATTTTGACCAAGCAACACTATAGGGCAATACTGTGCCCAGTCAGGATGGTAGGTGGCTTAGGAGTGAATCTTACTAGTGGCGGTTTTCCTGTCTCTGTCTGTTTGGTCATGGCGATAGTAAACTGGAACATTCTCAGCAGGTTAAATAGCACCAATGGAGGGAACAGAGCCACAGTGTCTCAGAACGGCAGGTCTAAAGGTCCCTAAGCATGACAACACAGGTGGCTAAGGTGATTAAGAAAGCATATGGCATGCTTATCTTCATCGACTGGGACATGGAGTACAAGAGTTGACAAACTATGTTGCAGCTATATAAAACCCTTATTAAGCCGCATTTGGAGTTTTGTGTGCAGTTTTGGGTGCCACACTGCCAGAAGGAAGTGGAGGCTTTGGAGAGAGTGCAGAAAAGGTTCACCAGGATGTCGCCTGGTCTTGAGGGCATTGGCTATGAGGAAAGGTTAAAAAGATGAGAATTGTTTTCCCTGGAAAGATGGCGGCTGAGAGGAGACTTGATAGAGGTCTACAGAATTACGAGAGGCATAGATAGGGTGAATAGTCAGAAGCTTTTTGCTAAGGTTGAACTTGCACTTACAAAGAGGCACAGGTTCAAGGTGAGGAGGGGGGAGAAGTTTAAGGAAGATGTGTAAGGGAAGTTTTCACGCAGAGAGTGGTAGAAGCCTGGTCCGCACTGCCAGAAAAGGTGGAAGTAAGCACGTTGGCAACATTTAAGAGGCATCTGGATGGATACATGAATCGGGAGGGAATAGAAGCATACCGACCAAATAAGGGCAGAAGGGTTTTCTTTTAGTTTAGTTAGGGCCTGATGATTGGCACGGGCATGGAGGACCGAAGGGCCTCTACCTGTGTTTTTTGTTTTAACTGCACTGATGAAGGGTCATCAACCTCAGATAGTGACTCCATTTCTCTCCATGCTTAAACTGCTGTATTGCTCCAGTATTTTTATATCCCTATTTCAGCACTAGAGTACTTTCTTTCATCACTTGGACCTTGCTTTACTGCAGATTCCATCTGACTGGCACCTCTGGTGCTACTTCAAGCAGGGAAGCTGCTTCCAGCAGCTCATTTATCCTGCGGTCAGATTAACTAATAACAGAGGAGTTTTAAATTTGGATGGTAGTACAGAACAGCCAATGGGTTGGCATATTGACTCAATGGTTAGTACTGCTCCTTCCCAGCACCAGGGACCTGAGTTCAGTTCCACCCCAGGGTGACTGTGTGGAGTTTGTACATTCTCGCCGTATTTGCATGGGTCTCCTTCGTGTACTTCAGTTTCCTTCCACAGTCTGAGCATGTGCAGGTTAGGTGGATTGGCTATGCTAAATTGCCATTGTGTTCAGGTATACACACTACATAGATAAGCCAGGCGTTACAGGAATGGACGAGGGGCCATGCTTTTCAGAATTTCAGTGTCGACTTGATGAGCTGAATGGCCTGCTTCCACACTAGAGGGAAAGTGAGGTCTGCAGATGCTGGAGATCAGAGTCAAGAGTGTGGTGCTGGAAAAGCACATCAGGTCAGTCAGCATCCGAAAAGCAGGAGAATTGACATTTTGTGCATAAACCCTTCATCAGTATGAAGGGCTTATGCCCGTAACGTCGATTCTCCTGCTCCTCGGATGCTGCCTGACCTGCTGTGCTTTTCCAGCACCACAGTCTCCACACTGTAGGGATTCAGTGGTTCTTACCAGACAAAGCTTTCCCATTGATGCTGACTTGGTTAATATCATCCATTTCCACTCTTGCCCAAGTTATTATGAACACCAGGGTACTTTCTTATTGATGGCACCAAAATCCAAGCCCAGTCCTCTCGCGCCAGATTTAAGCACATTGTTATGTAAGCTGACAGCTATCTTCCGAGGCAAATACCTCCTAAATTAATCCTCATTTACATCACTGTTTGGTCAGAGGCTTCAACATTGCCCTTTCACCATGAGCACTAAGCATTGAACTGGTTTAGATTAGATTAGATTCCCCACAGTGTGGAAACAGGCCCTATGGCCCAACAAGTCCACCCTGACCCTCCGAAGAGTAACCCACCCAGATCTATGCACCTAACGCTATGGGCAATTTAGAATGGCTAATACACCTGACCTGCACACCTTTGGATTGTGGGAGGAAGCTGGAACACCCGGAGGAAACCCACATAGACACGGGGAGAATGTGCAAACTCCACAGGCAGTAGACCAAGGCTGGAATCGAACCCAGGTCTCTGGTGCTGTGAGGCTGCAGTGCTAACTACTGAATCACCGTGCCACCCCTGTGTCAAATGAGTGGATAAAAATCTATTGTATCTTCCAGCTTGGACATTCTAGTTTACTATCATTTCTAAACAATTGTTTGACTTTTATTTTGAGTAACTGCAATTGTCTTATTGTTTTGTTTATCAAGGTATTTCCCCTCAAGAAGTATTAGTAGTAAATTTGCATCAACCAATACCTCTCTGATTGTAATCAAAACCTGAGCCCGCCAACCAATGTTACACCTGGTACGTTTTCATCTTTCTAATTTCCCTTGGAACTTCAGCTGTAGGAGCACTGTGGAAAACTAATTTGTGCTTTCTAAATCTTGTGAGCTTCAGCACTAAGGCACATGTGATCAGGTATGAAACTGATGATGTCACCTGGAGATCAAAGGATAGCTAGTGTGAATACTGGAGAAATGCCACACTGCCCTAATAAAAAATGCTCTTCTAAGTTTCCAGATTTGCCAGGTCATTGGGCAGAGAATGGGGTGATCTTGGCTGGGCATAATTATTACTGCATGGGGAAGTGTTTGCTGCTGACAATGGATTGTTAAAATTGTCCGTTTTCCATTACAATCCCACATCTGAAAGTAAGGTTTTGTCTAAAAGCAACACTGCTAACATAGAAACATTAAAAATAGGAGGATGAGTTGGTCATTCAGCCCTACAAGACTGCTGTGTGATTCAGTCTGACCATGGCTGGTCTTTTAGCTCTAAAAACTACACCTAACTCTTTATTAAAAATATCAAGTGTTTTAGCTTTCACTGCTTTCTGTGCCAGAGAATTCCACAGATTGTATCATTGTATAATTGACCCTGGGTGAAGTGCTGGAATACTGAAGTTAGCTAATATGGTGCCATTATTTAAGAAAGATTAGATTAGATTCCCTACAGTGTGGAAACAGGCCCTTCGGCCCAACAAGTCCACACTGACCCGCCGAAGCGTAACCCACCCATTCCCATACATTTACCCCTTTACCTAACACTACGGGCAATTTAGCATGGCCAATTCACCTGACGTGCACATCTTTGGACTGTGGGAGGAAACCGGAGCACCCAGAGGAAACCCACGCAGACACGGGGAGAATGTGCAAACTCCATACAGTCAGTCGCCTGAGTCGGGAATTGAACCCGTGTCTCTGGCGCTGTGAGGCAGCAGTGCTAACCACTGTGCCACCGTGCCGCCCACGACTGCAAGGCTGCAAGGAAAAGCCAGGGAAATATAAACCAGTGAGCCTTAAATCAGTGTTGATTAAGTTATTGGAATGGATTCTGAGGGGCAGGATTTACATGCATTTGGAAAGACAGGACTGATTAGGGATAGTCAACATGGTTTTGTGTGCGGGAAATCATGTTTCACTAACTTGGTTAAGGGTTTTAAAGAGGTGACAAAGACGACTGATGAAAACAAAACATTGTCTACATGGACTTCAGCAAAACATTTGACAAAGGTCCACATGGTTACCTGGTTAGTAAGGTCAGATCACTTGGGATCCAGGGGGAACTGGCTGATTGGATCCAAAATTGGCTTGAAGGTAAGAAACAGAGGGGGGTGGTAGAGGATTGGAGGCCTGTGACCATTGGCATGTGACACGGATCAGTGCTGGGTCCTGTGCTTGTTGTCATTTACAATGTAAACATTGGAGAAATATTTGGTAAGTTTTCAGATGACCAAAATATGTGCATAGAGACCAGTGAATACGATTATCTTAGAGTACAGTGGGACCTTGATCAGATGGGCCAATGGGCTGAGGAATGGCAGATGGAATTTAATTTAGATAAAAGTGAGGTGTTGCATTTTGGTAAAACAAATCAGGAAAATACTTATACAGTAAGTGGTAGGGAGTGTTGCCTAACAAGCAGACGTAAGGGTTCAGCTGCACACTTCTTCAAAATGGAATCGCAGATAGACAGGATAGTAAAGAAGGTATTTGGCATGCTTGCCTTCATTGGTCATTACCTTGAGTCTAGAAGTGGGCTGTCATGTTGTGGCTGTACAGGACATTGATTAGACCATTTTTGGAATACTGAGTACAATTCTGGTTACCCTCCCAAAGGAAGGATGTTGTTAAAGTTGAGAGCATGCAGAAAAGATTTACAAGGATGTTGCATGGATTTGAGGGTTTGAGTTATAGGGAGAGGCTGAATAGGCTGGTTCTTTTCTCCCTGGAGCATTAGAGGCTGAGGGGTAACCTCCATAGAGGTTAGTAAAATCATGGGGACACGGATAAGTAAAAAGCCAAGGTTTATTTTCTCGGGTGGGGGAGTGCAGGACTAGAGGATGCAGCTTTAAGGTGAGAGGAGAAAAATTTAAAAAGGACCTAAGTGGCAACGTTTTAATGCAGAGGGTGGTGCATGTATGCCAGAGGAAGTGGTGGAGGTTGGTTCAGTGTAACATTTAAAAGGCAGCTGAATGGGTATATGAATAGGAAGGGTTTAGAGAGATATGGGCCAAATGCAGGCAAATGGGACTAGGTCAGATTGGGATTTATGGTCAGTGCCGATGAGTTGGACCAAAGGGACTGTTTCTGTGTTGTTATGATGTGGATTGCTGAGGTCCTCACATGATCCCTCTAGTACTGCACTAGTCACTGCCTGCCAGTTGGTCAAATACCTGTTTATTCTTTCTTTTTCTTTCATGTTTGTTAACCAGTTCCCTATTCATCCTCTACCTAAGAAGGATGTTAGTTACCAGAGAGATTTCCTGGCTAGTGAACAGTAAGTTACTTCAGTTAGTTAAATTGTGGTGTATTCCTTAATCTGAGCAGGGTGCAGATTTTGTTAAATAACTATTTAACTTGCGGCTGACACCAAAGTAGATCCATCAAAAACAAAGTGAAAATATTCAAATATACTGATTTAATAGGTCAATGTTGGAAGCTTAACATAAAGTTCCATATATATATGTACTAATTGATGTTAGTGTGTGAAGCTATATCCACGTGACAGTAGCATTTTGGAAGCAAGTCACCATGGAAAGTTGAAGACAAACATTGGTCATTGTTTCAAAGGAAGTCAGCAAATGTTTGAAAATAACATGAAAGCTGCAAGACCTGAGAAAAAGCAAATATTCCAGACAAAACTTGGATTCAATAGGTAACAGTCCCAAAGAAAACACAGAGGTTTTGAGACAGCTAAAAAAAGTGCTGACATCGGCAGACAGCAGCATTGAGAAGCTGCACATGTTGTTTCTATGGAGCACAATGTAATATAAATCCCTCAGGATTAAGGTACCTGTGAAATCTGTTGTCTTTAATAAACAATCGCTTTGTAAAATGATGCTGCTGCTAATTCATCGCTCACAATACCTATCTTTTAAAGACACATGAATGGCTTTTCGTAAAGTTAACGTTAACCACACCCTGGCTGTAAAAATCTTTTTGGTTTGATTGCAAAACGAACATCAGTAATTGGCCACTTGTTTTAACTTTTAGCCAGTTTTGCAGCATGTAAAATGTGCAGCTAATTTTCTTTTGCTCATTTTGTGGTCCTGTCCAAGATAGGCTTTCACACGTGTAAAGTTATCTGTAACAAAATATAGGCCTCTGCTGGATCCCAAATGCTGACATTGTTCTCCACCTCAGCCTCTCTATTGTGTTAATACATGTCTTGATCCAACCAACAACCAGCTTCTTACCTTTCAGAAGAGTCACCTTTATTGACATTTCTACATCCACTTCTGCAGAATAACCACTTGAAGGACAATAACACAATACTGAAGGACAATGCGCACGTGTTAGGGAACAAACTGTTGTTAATCAGTTGATAGAATTTACATAGTTAAAAATCACACAACATCAGGTTATAGTCCAACAGCTTTATTTGGAAGCACTAGCTTTCGGAATGCTGCTCCTTCATTAGGTGGTTGTGAAGTATAAGATTGTAAGACACAGAATTTGTAGCAAAGGTTTACAGTGTAACTGAAATTATATATTGAAAAAGACCTGGATTATTTGTTATGTCTCTCATCTTTTAGAATGAACATGTCAGTTTCAGTTCTATCATATGTAAATTGCAGGATATTCAAAAGTTGCATTCTCAAGTGAACTTTAACGATTGGCGTCATGTTGGCCCAGATAATGCATTTAAGGAGTGAGCTACCCTGTGTGAGACTGTCTGTGCCACAATGTTCAGACTGATTCTAATCTAAAAAATAGATTTACAGAATCTTACATGGATTCATGCAGTTTTTGAGCAAAGTAAAATGTAATTCTGCAAGTACAAACTCACCCCACAAACTTGTATATGTATGTGTGCATGCGGGTATGTGTGGGGAGAATTTCCATCCCTTGCTTCTTAGGGAATCTTGTTGTTCTTGGAACAGTCAGGGAGACATCAGGGAGAGGGAAGTTGAGGAGAGCAAAGGAAATAGAAACAAAAGTGGCCCTTTTGCCCCTTTGAGCAATTTAACTGATCTGATGTTGGCCTTAACTCCACTTTCCTTCCTGTTCCCCATAAACCTTAACTCTCTTGGAGATCAATATGAAATACACTCAATGACTCCACCTCCACAGCTCTCTGAGGATACAGTCAAAAGATCATGCGATTCCAAATGAAGAGTTAGAATTCCAAACCATCTCGATACCACCACTATCCTTGGTAAGTTCCCTCAGAATCCTACATTACCCCATTCTTCTAAACTCAAATGAGTATAGTACTAGTGTAACACAATGGCTCAGTGGTTAGCATCGCTGCCTCACAGTGCTCGGGACCTGGGTTCAATTCCACCCTTGGGTGACTGTCTATGTGGTGTTTGTACATTCTCCCTGTGTCTGAGTGGGTTTCCTCCCACAGTACAAAGATGGTCAGGTAATGCCATGCTAAATTGTCCAGAGATGTGCAGGCTAGGTGGATTAGCCATGGCAAAACGAGGAGTTACGGGTGTAGGATGGGGATGGGATCTTGGTGGAATGCGCTTTGGGGGTATGGTGCAGACTTGAGGGGCCAAATGGCCTTTAACTGCACTGCAAGGACTGAAAAGTACAACAAAAATAATTTGTATTACTCAAACGAGGATGAGGATTTTTCCAGTTGCTACAACAAACCTGTAATTTCAGCCTTGAGTGCATGGGAATAGAATTTCAATTTCCTGCTCTAAAAATTGGGCATTTTCTGTAGGGGTGCTGCACCTGCCACACATGTTCAAAGCTTTTCTCATGACCTTTATATCACTCTGATGCACTTTGTTCATTTTTATATATGCAGGATCTGGTATCATCATTGAAATACTCAGAAGCTCTACCATCTCCTCAGCCTTGGATCAGGTACTTCATACTCCACCTCCCATCTCTCATATTCCAGGCAGTGGTAGCTGTTATAATTTCTGGTATTACTTCCTTCTCTGTTTCTGCAGCATCTTTCTTGCATCTGCTTCCACTGGAGATTAGAAGAATGGAAATTATAATGGATTACAGATATTGGAAATCTGAAGCAAATACAAAGAATACTGGAGAAACACAGCAGGTCTCGAAGCATCTGTGGGGAGAGGAAATTAAAGTTAATTATTTTGAGTCCAGTATGACTCGACTTCAGAGGCAAATATGGTGAAGATGTTCCGAAGAATATTCGTACTGGACCTGAAGTGTAATGGATTTGCATCTTGTAAGCATCTTGTCAAAAAGTTAGCCTATAAAAAAAATGAAGGATTTTCAATCCTTGACCTTTAACACTTGACCTGTGCATGTCATCTATGGCTGGAAATCCTTCCAAAACTGTAACCCAGGAGGATAATGGCTGTATGAGTTCCCAGAACCTTCATACTATTGTGTCATTCCTGCTGTTGTCTATTCCTCTAAGGAATGGTGTGCTGTGGTTTTTTTTTGACATTAAAAAGATGCTTTAGTACCTGTCAAACACTGTTCAATTTGACAATTATGTGCAATTCCACACAGATGATGGGCTCTAACTGTGTGCACTCAAGGATATTGTATCCATTGATTGGAACCTTGCATGTGCAAATGGCCATTGATTGCTCGGATCACTGAGGAGGCCCCTTGGTGTATTTCTGGCAGTGGATTGCAGGATTTTGTCCAACTGGGAAACTCATGTTTTAGACTGAACGGTTGGTCCCTGGCTGAGATAAGGGAGCCTGGTCAGTACTTGTCAAGCCACATTTCAACATGAATCTAAATTGGATAACAAATTATCAAAGTGCCTCAGGATAATATTCAGGATTTCTTGAAGCCGCTCTCCACTACCCTGTTGATTATGGCAGCAACAAGTGCATCTCTGACAGAGGAGAACATCTGTCAGAGACTAATGAGTTACCTGGGAAACGTGATTAGGAATGTGGTCACATGTACAAAGTACACAAAATACTGAATAGTCAGTGGGGTGGATGTGCTGAGCACTCTTATGCTCCAGGGCTGCACTCTCAATGGATTGTAGAACTCAAATCAATCTCCAAAAAAGAAGATTTTGCTCTCATGTGTCATCTCAAAACTGTCGAGTAGAATTGTGATTATCTCAGATACAGATGAGATTAGTCTTTGATGCTGGATTAAGTAGATATGCTAAAACGCAAAGCCCACTTTATGGAATTCCTAATGGGAATGGTTGAGAGAAGTAAAACTTAAAAATTGTAAAACCAAATATCAATGGAGCACCTTTTTAAAAAAAAAGCCTCAATTTGTTTTCAGTCTACCAGCCAGCTGTGTAATGTAGCCCATTCTTTATTAGCTTTGCTAAGCTATTGACAGCTGCAGGTCTGTAATTGTACACTCTATGAGGAGTACATGCTACGTCCGTAGCTAAGTCAGTGCCAGCAATTATGGTTTGTCCAGAAAATGTTAGTAACTGTTTGCTTTTTATGACTCTAGCAACCAATGTAGAATTAAATTCAACAGTGCTATTGCTGGTATTAAATGGTGTTTAATACAATAAGTCACCCAAATGTGAAGTCTTGTTTTGATTGTAAGCATACTGAAGTACAAACTGTGCACGTAATTCAACACTGGGGGTCTTTACAAAAAAACTGGTGCTAAACATCAATCAGATAAAGGAAAGGATATGTCTGTTAAAATTTATTTCAGTAACATATTTATTTTTGTTAATTTCTCCCTTCCCTC
Source organism: Chiloscyllium plagiosum (assembly GCF_004010195.1). Lineage (NCBI taxonomy): Eukaryota > Metazoa > Chordata > Chondrichthyes > Orectolobiformes > Hemiscylliidae > Chiloscyllium > Chiloscyllium plagiosum. The sequence goes on along the minus strand of NC_057742.1, from coordinate 30,250,318 downwards.
CTAAATTAAATGTTCAAGCTGAATTTTGGTTCCAAGGATCTGATTTAGCAAATTTTCATGAATTAACAACAAGGATTGGCCTGTAGCACCTTCTCAAGTCTCTAAGAACCATTCAACTTGCACTGAATTCATTCCTGAAGTGTCCAGTATCTGTTATATAGGGAAACAAGTTGCCATTTGTGAACACACCCCACACAACGAATGATCGATTATTCAGTTTATTTTTCAGGTTTCAGTTGAAGCAGGACAGTTAGCCAAAACACCAACTAAGGCCATTTTTGTTGTCCTTCACATAGATCTGTAACCTGAAGAAAAAGATGAAGGCATGGTTTAATTCCTCATCCAAAGAAGAACACACCAAATACTATTACACTGAAAGTTTTGTTAGCTTCTATTATGTGTTTAGTTCATGACCTTCTGCTCCAGAGTGGGCAGGTTAGTTACCAGCTGACCAGGCTGCCACTTATCCAGTCTATTATATTGGACCATGTTACAACCATCAGGGGCATTACAGCAGACACCAATGTTGCCCTCCTTGGATTATATTCAGGAGAAGAAATCTTGTCTTAATTTGCCTCCCTTTTCGCCAGGGAATGTTCAGCATTTTAACTCTCATCCTCATCGGGATTAGCGAGAGCACAGTCTGAGCATTAGGCTTGGGATCTTTCTATTCTGTATGATGTACTTCACTAGCCACTAGTGTGAGAGAAAAACGTCAGGGGAGCTCCTAAAATCCACATTTACTCAAAGCAGATTCCAAAACGGATCCACGTCATGAAAATATTCACATAAAAGTTCAGAAATATTAATATTTCCTTTTACAAGCCCAGACTTCTTTAGAGAGGATTGTTTATCACCCTATTATGTCGACAGACATGCTGGAAGTTTTATAAAGGCATTGTGTTGTCTGCCTTGGTTCCTTTCAAACTTTAGAACCTGTTTCAAATTTTTTGCAGTGTTTTATATAAATAACAGCAATGAGGCTAATAGCAATTCCCATTGTTACAGGATTATTTACACAGCAATTCCCAGTATCCACGCATTTTCAGTTCAACATAGAAATTCAGGAGTTCCTGTCAGAGATACATTGTTCTTTCACAAGCGCAGATTCGATGGGGCAAATGTTCTCCTGTGTTCTAAATGCCTTTGAGGGTGTGCAGATATTGTCCTAGTCGATAGGCTCAAGACTGAAATCAGTGCAATTATTGTAAAGCAGAGGCATTCACTCACCACATCCTGTTAAAAATGACCACAGTCATTAGAACTGCTTCATTCATGAAAAAAGGTGAATATATATTGGATGTAAAGTGATTATCACTGGCAAACAACCCCTCTGGCCTGAAGACTTACATGGGATCATTATTTTAAGAACTGATTAGTGTTGAAGAATGAAAAAAAGAACAAATTTGTTTACTTTGTTATATATTGTTTTCATCTCTCACTTGTAATTTCTTTGCTTGTCTGTGTGATCAGTGTCAATCTTTATCTCATTTTCAATCTAATTTCTACTTCACGTTTCCTGGTTTAGACTCTACACGAGTCAGCAAGTTTTTTCAGTCTCATTGGTGAAGGTGCCTGATGTTGCTTGGCCTGATCATAGACGCCAATAAGTTCATGCCTGATCGAAGGATCTCAATTTTAAAAGATGTAGAATTCTTACGTACAGCTGTTCTTTTGCTGCTAACCACAACACTCAGGGTCATGTATAGATCAAGAATAGCAACTTGCCTTTAATGTACCTTTAATGTCATAAAGCACTCCAAGGTCCTTGCAGTAATAAAACACTCCAAGGTCTGTGGAGTAATAAAACACTCCAAGGTCCTTCACAAAATTGTTTTCAGACAAAATTTCACACAGATAAAGGAGATAAAGAGATAAAGGTTGGATAAGGAGATAAAGGTTGGAATACAATTCACATCCTATAGTTTGGCCTTTTAATGAGGTGGAAGGTTGGGTGCTTAGGGACCACAACACCTTTCCAATTCCACCCTTATGTGTGTATGATAGGAAGATCTGTAGTCAGGTTTTCTAACCATATTGCTAATTGAGGTCCTTAAGGAGCTTCCTAATTGAGATCCTTAAGGAGCAATTAATACCCACTTACAGTCCATACCCCATTACCTCTGGTTTAATGGTAGGAGTGGGCTGGGCCTTGCCATGTGTGGAACGTAGCAGACAGACCAGTGTGGGGTTGCTTGCAGATGCAAGAGGTGGGGGTGGTCCCTCATTAAATTTGATTCACTGTCACATTGAGGAAGTAGGCATTAGGAAGGGGGCCCACTGAAACCCATGGCCCCTTGATCCAGTGTCTATCTGAGGACTTGGGTGGGTGTCATATCACCAGCAACCACTCCCTGGTGCCATTGCCATTCAATAGAGCTGCCTGACTTGAGATGGATAGGCCAGTCTTAGGGATAGCGTCTCCACCTCTTGATCATGGCCCAATTTAATGCCCCAGTGCCATTTACTTGGGCAGATCTTTCCTAAATAAGGAAGCACAGACCTATAACCAGTTCTCCAGCCCATAGGTGAGACTCCACCATCTCCGCTAAACTCAGTACGATAAGTTAGGAGTTCATTTTTGATTACCCAAAAGAAACTTCTAAATAACAGCTTTGAGAAGGAGGGAGTTGAGGAGTATAAGGGAGGGAATAACTAAACTAATAGGTAGCATGATAGCTCAGTGGTTAACATTGCAGCCTCACGGCACCAGAGACCCAGGTTCAATTCCAGTCTTGGCAACTGTCTGTTTGGAGTTAGTATGTCTGTGTGAATTTCCTCTGTGCTCTGGTTTCCTTCCATAGTCCGAAGATGTGCAGTTTTGGTGCATTGGCCATGCTAAATTGTCAATCGTCTCCAGGGATGTGTAGGCCGGGTGGATTGGCCATGGGGAATGTGGGGTTACAGGAATGGAGTCGGTGGTGGGTCTGGTGAGGTGCTTTTAAAAGGGTGGTGTTGGCTTGATGGGCCAAATGGCTTGCTCTCACGCTGTTGGGATTCTAGAATTGTATTAAAAAAGACTTGGAGCCCAGAAAGTTGATGGATACCAACTTGGAGCAAAGACAATTGGGGGTGCACTTGAGATGGCATCATATACGCTATAAACATCAGTTATAAGGTTAAAAAAAAAACAAAAATACTGGAACTATGCAATTAACAAATGTCAAGACCATGTCTTTTTGTTTCTGTGCTTTTTAAAATGGTAGACTGAAATGAATAAAAACTGTTTTAAGAACGTAGGATTGCTGCATGGTTGAAAGTAAATAGGTTGGTAATCATCATGCTGAGTTTCATCAGGAATTTCTGTTTTGTTTGTTTGTTTCAGCTCAAAAACTCCAAGACAAAACCAAAGGGCAGATGATTACAATGAACAAATGTTAGAGGAAAGGCTGACAACTTACCTGCATATCACCTGTGTAAGTAGGCTAATAAAAGAGGGCCTGACTAGTTACAATCATGAACAGTTTTGCTATAAATTCTGTGCCTTAGATTTGTGCCCTCCACAATCACCTGATGAAGGAGCGAAGCTCCGAAAGCTAGTGTGCTTCCAATTAAACCTGTTGGTCTATAACCTGGTGTTGTGTGATTTTTAACTTTGTACACCCCAGTCCAACACCGGCATCTCCAAATCAGTTTTGCTAATGTATGTGAACAGTTGTTTGCATTGTGGGTAATTTGGGTAACTCATTGAGTAAATGATAATAGTGTAAATTTGATTCATTTTGTGTGGAAAGAGGATGTTCAGAAGGTAATTGTACTGAAGTCTTTCCCAGCTTGCTGTTTTTGCCTGATCTCTGCCATGAGGCACTAACTACAGGCAACCATCTTACAACCAGTCCAATAAAGACACAATACAGGTAGACAATCCTTTATCCAAAACTCCAAAATCCGAAGTTTTTCCTTGAAGTGTTTTTCCCCATAACGAGATTGTTTGACGTGCAAACAGTTAACACAATTCCACACCCACTCAATCCAAGTAAGTCACTCAGATGTGACGTTGCAGCATGTCCCAGCACTCGTAGGGTCACTGCTCGTAGTAATCACAAGTGGATTGGCTGTTCGGTAATTTTTAAAAATTTTACGATGAAAATGCCATTTAGTCCTTTATCCGAAAAATTCTGAAATCTGAAAAGACCCCTCGTCCCAAGGGTTTTAGATAAAGGATTGTCTAACTGCGTAAGCTAGAATGCTGTGCTGTGAGTTTGTAACAGTTTGCAAATCTGCAGAGCAGTTAAAAGCCAACAGTATTAATGTTGGGTTGGAGTCACATGTGAGAGTTTGTCCAATAAAGGACAATAATTAATCCATTGCATTTTTGCACCAAAACATATTTTGGTTACTTTACATTGATCAGGTTTCTAGATAATTAGTCCAGGCAACTAGGGACAGGCAATAGGCCATTTGCTTGAAACACATGCAGTATGTTTGCTGCATAAGCTGATGTCATGGTGCACCAATGAGGTGGACAAAACCCTGTAGCATACAGCAAGATGTCTACCTCCATGATTGATCACTGCTGATAAACTGCCTTGCTTTACATCTATGTTAGCTAGCAAGACAATATAGCTGGACTATGAGCCTTTAACTCTGGCTGATTGGGCAGAGTGCAAAAAGTCCTTACTAGAAATACCAGAAGTTTATTCCTTCCAATCCTTGATTTCCCAAAGTAATTAGGGGTTTAATTGCCTGTCTTTCTTTATCAGACATCTGTTGATCCATGGAGTGAAGGTTCATTCGTTCTTTGAATGAGCTAAGTTCTGACAGAAGTTCACTGGAATGCCAATCCATGTTCAGATCCTTGCTTTTCATCCTTACTTTGCAGAATTATGGCCTTTAAAACTTGAAAGTTTATCAAGGATTTATGTTGGAGTGTATTGTTTTTCATATTTTTCTGATGGCATCTTGCCTTTTGGTCCTCTCCTTGTTGCTTTAGAACTTGCTGCTTTTTTCTTTTCTGTTTTCTGCTTTCAAAATAAATATTTGAGCAATACCTGTACATGGAGTTTGTTCCAAAAAATGCCAAGTGACGTCACATATTACTTTTTTCTGTTATCACACCGATTCTAAATAAACAACATGGTGGAATCAACCGACATCCTTGCAGAGAGATTACTTCATGATCGATAGAATGTTTTCCCAGCATTTTAGGTTGCACTTTATTCTAGAATTGTTTCTCCAAATCAGGCCTATACTGAGCTTCTTGTAAAAATGACAGTTTATACGTCAGATGCACTGTGGCCTCCTTTTTCAAGAAAAAGAGAGTGTGCACACATTGTTACTCTATTGTGGTTATCATGCTTCAGTACAATTGTAGCCTTCAGGCTTGGCTGTTAGGTGGAAACTTCAGCGCTGACCTCTTAGGAAAAGAGCTTTTCACAACTGTTATTGCAATCACCACTGCTATCACTTGCTGCAACTAACCTCGAGTTGCACATACTGTAACTAGCTTCTTGTGCCCACATGGTGTCACCATCTTGTAGTGTCCACTTGCTGTCATTGTAATGTTTTGTGGTTTTCTATATGTTAGCCTATCTACCAGAGCACTATCACTTGCAAGTTCGCTTCCAACTCTTTCGCGTTCTTGACTTGGAAATATATTATCATTCCTTCTGTGTCACTGGATCAAAATTGTGGGACATGCTCCCTCACAGCATTGTGGGTCTACCTGCAGCACGTGGACTACAGCAACTCGAGACGTTACTCCGCCAACACCATTCAAGAGCATTACAGATGGACAATAAATACTAGCTTAGCCAGCAATACCCTCATCCTATGAATGAATAAAGTAGTCCAATAAATACTCAGGTATTTATATCTTGAAGTTTATTCACAACTACTGATGTTCACTAAATGAAATATTCTACTTTCTTATAGCATCTGGGTTATTATCTTGCCAGATTAATATTCCATTGCGTACATAGTTGAATGACTGTCTTTCTGTACAGGGATTAAATGGTAACCTTTTATATGAGACATCAAATATCATAATGTTATCTAACTGTCTTAAAGTTGTATTGCCTTCCTCAGGTTAGTGCAATATGCAACAAGATCTATTTAATGTTACCAGCTTTAAGTCAGTATCAGAACTTTTCTGGAGGGCTCCAGAGAGCAGGGTAATTACCAATTAAAAGTTCAACCTTTCTATGGTTCCCATGAAGTCAGTACACTGGGACTTTCACAAGGTCCTGACTTAACGTTTCAGGTCAGATCTCCAGTCTTCGATAATCTGGAAATTGGGTGATCTGTCTATTATTGCAGGAATCTGACCTACAAATAGCATCAACAGTACAGCTAGCTTTGCTGGTGGCTGTGAAGATGACTGTGCATCACTGCTGACTTCTGTAAAGCTGTGTAAATAGAAATCAGCACTGTTAGCATCTGCCATGCACAAATCCATCAAACTGCTCAGTTGCTCCATGAGGCAGACACCTTCATCATTTTCATAGAATGATAGTATCCCTACAATGTGGAAACAGGCCATTTGGCCCAAGTCCACACCAACCCTCCGAAGACAAACCCACCCAGACCCACTCCCCTACTATATTACTCTACATTTACTCCAGACTAATGAACCTGACCTACACATACATGAACACTATGGGCAATTTAGCATGGCTAATTCACCTAACCCTCATGTCTTTGATTGGTGGGAGGAAACCAGATTACCCAGAGGAAACCCACGCAGACACGGGGAGAATATGCAAACCGCACACAGACGATTACCCAAAGTTGGAATCGAACCTAGGTCCCTGGCGCTGTGAGGCAGCAGTGCTAACCACTGAGCCACTGTGCCACCATTTTCTCAAAAGAAATTTAATGAGGATAGGACAAATTCATGACAATTTCCCCAGAATGCAGCAGCAGCTACACAGATGGCTCATTCTAGCAATTGGTAGGAGCATGCCCCAGGAGGAGGCTGAATTTTCAGGCCAGGGTTATGGCCAGGAAGATAAGACTTTAAGTCTGGATATTTTTCCCTTGGTTTATTTTTAAATTCTGATTTTGTATTTTATATTTTAAGATGGCACTGGAAAATGGCAATTTTGTACACTTAGAATCATGGAGATGTACAGAGCACGGAAACAGACCCTTCGGTCCAATCCGTCCATGCCGACCAGATGTCCCAACCCAATCTAGTCCCACTTGCCAGCACCCAGTCCATAGCCCTCCAAACCCTTCCTATTCATATATCCATCCAAATGGCAGTTTCTTTCTCTCTCTCTCGCTCTTGCACTGACCTCACCATATGTTTCCTTTGTCTGTACCTCTCCCTTTTTAAAACTGCTGTTGTTTTGACTTTTATTTTCCAAAGTTCCAAAACAATTCAATAGCATATGAAACAATAATCGCTGCTTCTGGAATTCGAGGAAATCACCTAAAATACCCCAAAAAAGGAGCAGCTGTTACAGCCAGAAATTTTTTCCTGTCCTCCATCTTGGATTACCTAGAATCCTCTTATCAGTGTACTCCTGTGTTTTTGTACTTGAGTATGCATGATAATAAAATCTAATTCCAATTCCAATAGTACTAATGCTGCCCATGTGACATATTATAGACAGATGAATGTAGTATTTTCAGTATTTGCACAGATCACAGTGATTACAGGGTAGATTGCCAGGGTTTTCATGATCATTGCTTCCTGCTGCACATACATAACTTTTCCTCCAGAGAGGCCCAATCAAGAAGTGGATGTGGCTCCCATTTTGTCAATGGCAGAGCAGGATGTGGACACATTGAAAAAACTTTCCTGATGATCCTTTTAAGATGTATTCTGTTGGGAAGGGTAAATAAGATGGCTGATTGATGAGTGCAGTGTGCCCCTATGTGCTTCCACATGAACCCTCTGCTTAATTTAAACTTGGACTTGAAAATGCCAAAAGTTAGGTGACAGTGGAAGATCCATGGGATGTCTCATTTCCATTGCTTGTGGGAAAAGATAATTTGTATTTGTAAACACCATCAAGTGGTGACAATATTGCCAAACTTCAACATTTTTCTTTCACCTTGTGTGCTTGCCAAACTGGCCCAGCTTTCGTAACTGAAGTAGAGGCCAGATACAGTGTCCTACCGATTACCCTCAACCACCCATATTTAAAACAGAACCAGCTGTTTCTGCACCACAGCATCTCCAGTTACAATTGCAATTTAGGCACGAGGTTAGTTTGGAAAGAATTTGAGAGTTCTTCCAAAATACCTCATTCAGAAACACTGATTGGCAACCAGGCAGCAGCCAGTCATGGTAATCCAAAACTGTAATCAGCTGCTGATGTGTGCTGGTATTATATAAGCACTATGAACGGGCTGATGTAAAACCAGCACTGTTCCAATGGAAACATAGTCAGTGGCTGTTCCTGAGATTGCATGAATATCCTAAATATCCAAAGGGAGAACACATGGCCTTTAAACAGTAACAGAGCCTTTTCTGTCCTTGATTCTAATCCAAATAGCAAACCTTCTCCCTCCTCTATAGTGACAGCCACCTAAGGGATGTAGGGAAGGCTAACTGCATGAGGAAAAATCCAATGATATTTAGCAGTTTTTGATGGGATGAGACTCATAGCCCCATACTGTTTTCTGTTCACATTAAACATAACTTGCAATCTAACTTGTCCATGTGGTTTAAGGGATTGAGGTTTTAACAGGGTTATTTAGATTTTTCCATACTGATAAGTTTGTTGAGTTGGATAGGACACAGAAACATTCTGTTGCGCTGCTCTTCAATGAAAAGCGTTGTCCTGGGCTACTCGTGGTTGTGGTTATTTGCCTTGGACATGAACTCTTATGGAATGTTTGGGTCAGCTGTATATTATATACTGAAAACACCATGTGTTAACACTGAATCTGGTCAGTGGTTCAGTGCAATAATACTGTTACTTGTAAAGTTCTGTTCATAACCATTATGGATAAAATACATTTTAAATTCAGTTTCTATCTTGGAACTTGAGCTCCATAGGTGTATCGAAATTGCACAGGTTTGCATGCTTTGTGTGTGCCAAGACTATCAGAATTCATGGGCTATTGAATGATGGAGACAAGGAGGAGCCAGGCAACATCAGGAGGTGGAGAAGTCGATGCTTCAGGTGTAACCCTTCTTCAGGATTGGGGGGAGGGGGAGTGTGTGGGGGGAGCAGCATATAAAGGGGATGGCAGGGGCAGGGTGGTGAAGTGGGGATAGGTGATAACAGGGAGAGGGAACAACCTGATTGGTCAATGGGAGTAATGAATCTGATAAGTGGCTGGGAGGAATGGAAGGGAGGGGGAGGGGCTGGGAAGGGAATCGGGGGAAGGGAAGGGAGATTAATTGAGTCAACATTGAGTTCTCCAATTTGAAATAACCTCCCTCCCACTCCCCGACTCCCTTTCCAGCCCCTTCTCCTCCCTTCCGCAGTTCTCTGTCACCAACCGGATTCATTCCACCCATTGACCAACCGGGTCATACCTTCTACCTGGCTTCACCTAACCCCACTTCACCCCCCTGCCCCTGCCACCCCCTTTATCTGCAGCTCCCCCCGCACCCACACCCACTCCTGAGGAAGGGTTGCACCTGAAAAGTTGACTTCTCCACCTTCCGATGCTGCCTGCCTTGCTGTGTTCTTCCAGCCTCCTGCTTGCCTACACTGGATTCCAGCATCTGCAGTTTTTTTAATATCTCTATTGAATAATGGATGCATCTAAATGAAGCATCAGTTCTGCCCTCACCAATAAGCACTTTCTTGCAGTCGTCATTAGATAAGAATTAGAAGTGGAAAATCTGACTCTATTTTCTTCTTCCATGGTGCCAGGGCTTTGAAATGAATTGTGCCCCATTTAGATTAGCGGCAATCATTCAGATACCTGATAACAGCACCAAGCAACAGAACTTCACAGGGACTGGGAAAGAAAGTTCACCAAAACCACACAAGGTTCAGCAGATTATTTTTCATCTCTGTTCAATTATTCTCTCATGATTTGCACTTGAAGTGCACTTATATATGGGCTGAATCTTGGAATGGATATATTTGGTTAAAGACAAACAGTGTGCTAATTACAGGGAGGTGGGTGGGCAGTTAGTTCATTTGACTGGATGGCTGCTTTTCAATGGAGGCCAGCAGCATGGGTTCAATTCCAGCTTTGGTTGAGGTTACCGCAATGGAGTCTCCTTCTCAATCTCTCCACTCCCCCGAGGTTAAACCACCACCCCTCTCTACCGAGAGAGCAGGCTGACAGCAACCTAACTTTTTTGCTGTGTACTCCAGTGTCCTTGATTGAATGGGATGGAGGCCCTAGTGGACTGAGCAATAATCTGGACTTCCGAGTATAAGCCATTAAGCTATCTTGTCAGAAAATGGTCATTTGGTTTTTCAAGTGGAATTTAATGTAAAGCAATAAAACCATTATCATAAAATGAATCACAGTTCATCAGTTGTAATGTAAGAATTCCTTCCAGGGCAGCGTACTACAATATCCAGCCCCCCCAAACTGAGATGCATCACTAACATTTGAGTTGGTTTGTTCAGAACTCAATGAACGGAAGTTTTTTCTCCTTTAATACAGATGAAGGAAAGTTTGGTATACCCACTATTCCAAGTGACAAAGGCCATGTAACTTGTAGTTTCCACACCTCATAGACTGAAACTCAGGGCTATTCCTCAGCCTTCACCTTTTCAGGAGCTGATAGCCACCAGTTTTCCAGAGTTGTATGGATGAGATTGTAATCATTGTAGCAGTATAGATATTGCTTTGGTTGTACTCGTCCATTTCACCTCATGTTGAGGGGATGTAAATTAGTTCAGCTCATTAAGCTACAAGAAGGCAGGTTTACTTGAGGTTACTAAAAAAAAGCATGTTATATCCTGTATCTTCATGAAACCACCATCTCAAACTAATGGCTTGGCATGAATCAACATGTTTTCTAATTAGCCTGTTTAGTGATGTTATTACACCCCTCTGGAGCACGTGGGATTGAAGCCAGGCCTCTGCTGAGACATAGAAAACAATGGTATCCAATATGGTACACTAACCCACAGTCCTGAGATCAGGTCTCATGATGCACCAACTGAATTGGCTGCACAGTCAGCATGTTGTGTAATGTCTTTGAAGCAGACTTGAGACAATAACTGGCAGTGGCTAGATTTTTTTCAAGATGTGGCAGGTTTTATATCTTGAAATTCTAGAAAATGTTAGCAAAAGCTTGGTGTTGAAGATGAGGAAGTGAGCATATAAACGGAACTTGCTAGGTATATGAGAAAGAGAAGAATGCACATTTGAGATAGGACAAAATGAAACGTCATATGTGAAATTACTGCACCAGGGCCAGTATCCAAGTACAAAGTCATCATTATTTACACTTGCACAATACAAGGCACTGAGCACAAAGCTGGCTTCTAGAGTGAACAGAACCTCCTTGACACTCCTGCTCACATCTGTCAGCCAGGGTTCCCTGACTGCACCAGATTAACAGCCCCAATCAGGGAACTCCTATTCTATGAGATCCACCTGGCTGACCTTGTTCCAATCATTATAATATGGAGCTTAAAGATTGGTGTAGACTTGTTGGGCTGACTGGTCTCTTTTTTTACTGTGAAATTCTATAAATTGAAAGAAGAGGCACGATTTTTATATGCCTGGGATTTCTGGGATGGATCATGAAACAGTTCATTCTAAGGGCATAATGCATTTTGTTTTTGTTTCCTCACTCCTTCACCGGCATGGAGGCTTTGGCGACACCTGTACCAATCAGAGCTTGCTATAAACTGAGCTGAGAGGAGAGCAGGAGTTAGAGTGACCAACTGCACGAGCTGACCTGTGACCTCCAGCCAGGATCAGGAATGTGTATCTGCTGACAAGCACAATTGCTTTGGCCGATCCTCTCTGTCACGTGATAGGTCACCTTTTGGGATCTTTGAATGATCTCACCGTTCTTTTTAAAAAACTGACAAAATAAATTCATTCATAGAAATGTTTGACATTTTTAGAGTCTCTATCAAACTGGTTCTCCCAACTCCCTTTGTTCCAGGTCTCCTCACCAGTTTTTTCATTCTTAGGATGTGGATGATGTTGGTCAAGGCCAACATTTAATATCGAACTGATTGGTTTGTTAGGCCATTTATAAGGGCAGTTTTTGAGTCACTCATACTGTTGTGGTCTGCAGTCATATGTAGGCCAGACCAGGTAACGATGGCCAATTCCTTTCCCTGAAGGATATTGGTGTACCAAGTTGGGTTTTAATGACAATTGTTGACAGTGTAACGGTCACTATCACTGTGCACCTTCAATTCTGCATTTATTAACTGGATTTAAATGCCTTGCAGTAGATCTGGGAGATTCTGCCTCTATGTGTGAGTGGTGGAAGGAATGAATGTTTAACATGGCAGATAGATCTTGGGTCCAGATCATTAGTTGCAGGTTCATATTGTTAAACTACCTAGTTTGTGCAATGGGGGAGGGCAATGCTGTGATGCAATGTTCAAAGTACACAGGGGTGGCAGCTCAATTGTTCAGGTCAGTTCAAACATGGGGCAGCTAATGATGGAGGGGCAAGGGGATGGAGGGCAGGAATTGAGGCTGTCAGGCTTAAGGTGCAGTAATGGTGGGGAAGGTGGAGCGGAGTGAGGCATGGCAAATGGAGGCTGCAAAAGATTGGGGGGGTATTAGAGGAGCAACAAAGCGGGGGGGGGGGGCGTATGAGGTTGTAAGGGAGGGTATTAAAGTAGGAAAGAGGGCTGCAAAGGAGAGTGAAGGGTTTCAATTGGAAGGACTGCATAATCTGAGAAGAGACTGCAAAAAGGGGAGAGAATGGACAGATAAGTAGGGTGGAGAAGCTGGGGAAAAAAGGGACTGGGAGTGAGGTGTTTTAAACCTTCCAATAAAGGAAGAATAAACCACTGGGACAAGGGAACATTGCAGTTGCCTGAGGTACTGAGTTCTTTCCAAATCCATTTAGAACCTTTAGTTTAAGGCCAAGAAGTACTGGAACTATTATTGGAGGGATTGCATTTGTGTGTTGTTACATACTTAGGGTTTTTATGGATTATTGGCTATGTGTCAATTTTGAAGAGTTTCATTTTTGGTTTCTCTTTGAGCTTAAGTGTGTTTTCTCTTGCAGCTCTCCACAGCACACCTTATTATTTGCCCCTCATGACTCTATGGTGCCTGACCCATGTTCTCACAAACACAGCAATGATGAAACTATAGTGATTGTAATGAGGCCAGCCAGGTTTATCTCATAGAATATGAGTTCCCTGACTGTGGCTGTAAACCTGGTCCAATCAGGGTGCCCGGGCTGACAGATATAAACAGGAGTGTCAGGGATTCTGCTCAGTCTAGGAGCTGGCTCTGAGCTGGCTGGGTCAGCATCAGGTACGTATAAATAAAGGGTGACTTGGTGACAGAATACCGGCCTTGGTGAAATTATTTCAGAAAGTACTCACTACGCCTGGGATTCCCAGCTCTGGCACCATTTTGAAGTCTAGTCATGCACCAGGTCACATGCTGCCTGCCAGGTGCTACCCTTCTCAATGACAGGGGAATATTAAAAACCACTGAAGAGTACAAAATTGGCATGGCTGACATTTTACTGCAAATAGCAGTTCGCATGAATGAATGGATTGCTGTCTCACATCACCAGCTTCCTGATCAATTGTTATTCTCCCTGCATCTATAAGAACCATGCTCCACAGGTTACTTGCCCCGCAGTGCTGGTACCCAGTCTAAGATAACACTACACTTTCCAAATGCCCAGTGTAGCATAACACCTTCAAATTGCTCAATGGGGGAGTATCATATGCTGGAAAGCCTTCAAACAGTTGAAAAACATTAATTTTTGTTCAACAGCAGAAAAAGCAAAGAGAACAAAATGAACAAGCTGCCATTGCTTCTGGGAACAGATATGAACCACTCATCTTTCAAGCAACATAAAAATTAACAATTAGTGAATGACATTGCACCATGCCCACTGTGACGATGACCCCTGCTGTGCCCTGATCCATTGGGTCACAGTTCTAATGACCCTGTGTTGGGAATATCAGAAACAGAACAGGTCTGGAGTAATGTGAGCAGTCAGCATTCACAACACTCACAAATTGATGTTTTAGCAGAGTTCTCCATCCAGTGGGACATGGGGGTGCCATGGAATGCCTTTCCATGGACTTTTGACATAGGGACCTTATCCAATGAATACTGCATAAACCATATCATACAAATACAGTCAGAAATTGCAAGTGCTGTATGATTACTGAGACCTTGTCTACCCAACCACTGCACCACACATGGTGACGCCCAGGTTAAACCACCATCAGGGTCATCTCTCTATAATGGGAGAGTAGTTCTGTGGTCCTCTGGGACTGTGCTAAATTGACTAACATTATCCTTTCTCACCATAAGATCGAAGAAAGGCAGAGTTGCATATTAGCTCATGTTGGTGAACACTTAGAATTAAAGCTGAGAGGAAATTGGCTCAATGTCTCTATGCAGCCTAGGAGATCTTGGTTAAAAATCACACAACACCAGGTTATAGTCCAACAGGTTTAATTGGAAGCACACTAGCTTTCGGAGCGTCGCTCCGAGAGCTAGTGTGCTTCCAATTAAACCTTTTGGACTATAACCTGGTGTTGTGTGATTTTTAACTTTGTACACCCCAGTCCAACACCGGCATTTTCAAATTAGGAGATCTTGGATTGTCTTTGTGAGTAGCGATATTTTTAAGGTCACTTGTGATTACTTCTGTCTCCTAAAGAAGACAATGATCAGTCTATAATGACCAATAACGCGGTGAAGATTGTTTGTGACCACGATTTGAATCCTACACGGTTAGACACTGTGTGAATTCCATATGCAGGGTACTATGATTACAGCTGTCTTCAACACATCCAGCAAGTGCCTGATAACTGCAATTGCCACTTGAAGGGGTTCACATTAAAAAAACCCTTACGGCCTGTGTGCTCAGGCAGAGACAAACACTGTGGGTGTGCTCACAGCCAGTTTTGATTTTCATTGTGCATTTACGATTCAGTTGAATGTGGAAAGTAAGGTTGTACTCGGTGTAGTGAGTCCTAGGTTCAACCTTGTCATCAAAGGGACCTCCCACACTTTCATGGTCCTTTCTTCCTGTCAGTCCCTGTTGAGGCCCTCATTACTGAGCATCCACACAATCCCCTACACCTCTTTCATTGATGGTATCTTCTCCCAATATTACTGTCTAAGCGCTAGCCCTGTAGATAATCGTTCGATCATTATGCTGCACTGTTCCCTGTTGATTCTAGGCTGGTTGTGACCATCAATGAGTAGACAGTGCAAAAATCGGTGCAGTTGTGGATAGTCTAGGGGTTGTCAAAGGACCCTGTGAGAAATAGATCAGTTGCACATATGAGCGGAGAAATGGCAATGGAGTTTAATCCAGATAAGTGCGAGGTACTGCACTTTGTGAGATCAAATGTTAAGGAAAAGTATATCATTAATGGCAGGACCCTGAACCGCATTGACATACAACGGGATCTTGGGGTTCAAGTCCATAGCTCCCTGCAAGTGACCACACAAGTAGTTAGGGTGGTAAAGAAAGCATTTGGTATGCTTGCCTTTATTGGTCAGGAATTGAATACAAGAGTCAGCATGTCATGTTGCAGCTTTATAAGACTTTGATCAGGCCACACTTAGACTATTGCATTCAATTCTGGTTGCCACATTGCAGGAAGGATGTGGAGGCTATAGAGAAGGTGCAGAATAAGTTTACCAGGATGCTGCCTGGATTAGAGGGTATTCGCTATAAGGAGAGGCTAGAAAATGTCAGGTTGTTTTCTCTGGAGCGGCGGGACCTGAGGGAAGAGTTGATAAAAGTGGATAAAATTATGAGATGCATAGATAGAGTTGATGGTCAGAATCTTTTTCTCAGAGTTGAATTGTCTAATACTAAGTGGCATATATTTAAGGGAAGGGGCAACTTCAAAGGACATGTGGGGGGAAGTTTTCTATCCAGACAGTGGTACTTGTCTGGGGTGTGTAGCCAGGATGGTGGAGGAAGCAGATACGATGAGAGTGTTTGAATATGCAAAGAATGGAGGGATATGCAGGAAGAAGGGATTAGATTAATTTGACACCATGTTCAGCACAATATCGTGAACCAAAGGGCCCATTCCTGTGTTGTATTATTCTATGTTCTATATGCTCCCATAGATTATCATCTTAACCACCTTTGTAAATTGAGTTGACTTCTTTCACAGTAATTGTTCCATTGGAATCCCAACTGCCTCCAATCCTGCAATTTACTTTCCCAGCTCCCACACCACAGCTTATGCCCCTAATAACCACTCCCACTCCCCCCCCCACCCTTGTTTTTCAGTGAGCAGATCCCCCAGTCCCTGACCAAATGGGAAGGACAGCCTGACTAATGAGTGACAAAGCCCTGAACGAATCTCAGTGCAGGTCACTGACTGACTGTGAATCCAGGGACTGATTGCATTGGGCCCATAGAGCTGACCTATAGCCTACTACATGGACTGCCATACTGAAGCCCTGACTCTAACTGCCCCAAATGGCTGACTGACTGTGTGCAGTCTCCTGGACTAGGATCAGATGCTGCACGTGATTGACAGTGGTGAGATTCCTTGACTGATGATGTTCCATCTTGGCATAAACAAAGACTTGGAGAAATGGCCATTTGGTTGAAGCGTATGCCGTGTGTTTGCAATGAAAGCAGCTGATACATGCTGTGGGTGTGATAGTGATGCAGCATGGTACTGTGAGACAACATTGCATCCCTTGACTGATCCCTGCTGACAATCCTGCCTCACTTTATGCCTATGCTAAATGGCAAAACTTGCCAGAATAATTGTGAGCCTTTATGTTCTGAATAAGATGGCTAAGCACTAAGTAGAGAATATGAGCTTCCACGTGGATGCAAGGCAAGTGAGCATTCAGTGGGTGAACAAGGAGCACTGAGGGTTTGCTTCAGTCCCATCCATGAGCTGGTTGCTTGTCCCTGTGCATAAAGTGTCCTGGCAGCAGCATTCTAGTGAAAGGTGTCAGTGCATTCCAAAGTGCAGCATTGAAGTGTGGTGTCAGTGGGTTGGAGTTATGCCATGACATGGTAAACTTAGTACTTGTTGATGCTAAGCTCCAAGGTTGCTGACCAGGCAGTATGCCCAGAGATTTTGGTGATTGCTAGCTAAGATTTGGCCCCACAGGAGCGTGCAATGAGCTGGAGTTGCCAGATACCCACTCTGTCGCCATCAAGTTTCTACCCACTGCATGGAAGAATGGGAAGTATAATATCAGATGAGATTAGTTACTCGTAACATGCAAATACGCCTCTCATTACTCACTAGTTCGATTCCTCAGTTGCAAAATTAAATGTATTCTTCTCGATATTGGGAACTTCATTTCTCCAATCTTATTTTTTTAACTGTCCATTGCTTTCTTCCCACAGATGCTGCCAGACCACCTGAGTTCCGCCAGCAATTTATATTCTTGTCTCCGTTGTCTATGTTATTCAGGGGCTGGGAAGATACTGCCCTAAGAATTATGTGAGGTAATTCTTAGAGACCAACATGCAATTGCTATGCTGTGGCCTCACCAGTCCACAGAAAACATGTTCAGGATGAAACCTTTTAGTGTATAGTAATGTCTACATAACTTACTCTTTGAAAAATGCAGTTGTCGTTAACTTCTGCATTTTTTCTTTAAGTGTCACGGTGTCTAGTAAATTAATGTTTTCCTTGTGTGGCTTTACATTGAATGGAACAATGATAGATGATTGCGAGCATTAACAAATTCTTCTGATTCTGCTTCTACGTGAGTCCCAATACCCAATACGTTAACTCAAATACTGTTAGTATGTGAGTGCATCGCCTGATAAAGGGCTTAGTGAGAAAGGAGCCCCTTTATTGCTGGATGGAATTCAGAGATCCAGGTAATGTTCGGGAGACTTGGGTTCAATAATAAAAGAAGTCTCTATTAAAAGCCTACGATGATAATGATTCCACTGTCAATTGTCAAAAAAACCCATCTGGTCCACAAATGTCTTTTAGGGAAGGAAACTGCCAACCTTACCCGGTCTGGACATTGCTGATGAAGGGCTTATGCCCGAAACGTTAACTCGCCTTCTTCTCGGATGCTGCCTGACCTGCTGTGCTTTTCCAGCACCACACATTTCTACTTTGATCTCCAGGATCTGTGGTCCTCGTTCTCTCCTGGATTACGTGTGACTCCAGATATACAGCAATGTGATTGAATCTCTTAACTCAGGTTTGGACAATAAATGCTGGCCGAGCCAGTGATGCTCTCCCCCCGTGAATGAAAAAATGAAATCTCAAAAACCACTCTTTGAAAATAACATCTGTTTTGACCTCGGCTGTGATGCCTCTCACAGTGAAATATTGCCAATTGGTATCCAGTGAGGTCCCTGAATTAAACTTTTCAGGGGATCCACTGTATCTAGAATAGAATGATATTTTTGTTAGGGGAAATGGTGTGAATTGTCCAATAAACGGGAACTAAATAAATATGAGTTAAATTTATAAGAGCAGAAATAATAGGATTTACTGTGAAGATTGTATCGGGTGATGATATCTTCTAAAGATTCACATTTTTGAAAAATCCAAGCCTGATGCTCCAGGGGAGAATAAAGCCGTAACAGATGAGCCCTTTTATCGACTTGATAACTTTATCACTGGAAAATTGACCTTTTGAATTCTGAGGCCAAAGTTCAGAAGGCTTTTGTGCCTTCTGCTTTGGGTCTTGATGCTTTTCAACTTTTGCTTCCTGCACAACAGTGGCACCATTTAACATTGTTCGGGGAAGCAGTGATACGGTTTCACCTTTTCTAAGCTAAATCTTGACTATCAGATATCTTTGGCAGAGGTTCGGGCAGTTCCTGACCCCTGTCTCTGAAGCACTTGTCTGTGTGCCTTATGCCTTTTATTTAGAAAAAAATGAATGATCGTACTGATACAGACATCTGTTTCCAAGGGAGAAATTCATTGGAAGCTAAGTTGTCCCAGGCTAAAGGGGTGAATATGTGATGACCTTGCTTCTTTGTGGGTCAGGGGGTAGGAATGTTTACCCTAAGGCAGCACAACCTGAAAAGATCAACTGTTGGGTTTTCATTTTGTTTAATCCTGCTCTACAAGTATATTAGACTGTTACCCAAGTGAAAAGTGTGCATTTCTTCAGAATTTTAAATTTGCACTTCAATGTGCTTCACTTTCAAACATTTCTTTCTGTACTTATAAAGTCATAGAGATGTACAGGACGGAAACAGACTCTTTGGTCCAACTCGTGCTGAGCAGATATCCTAAATTAATCTAAGTTTCATGTGCCAGCATTTGACCCATATCCCTTGAAACCCTTCCTATTCATGTATCTGTCCAGATGCCTTTTTAAATGTTGTAATTGGACCAAGCTCCTCTGGCAGTTCATTCCATACATGCACCATCCTCAGTATAAAATAATTGTTCCTTAGGTCCCTTTTAAATATTTCCCCTCTCATCTTAAACCTATTCCCTCCAGTTTTGGACTCCCCCATCCCAGGAAAAAGACCTTATCTATGTAGGACAAAGTGAGGACTGCAGATGCTAGAGATCAGAGTTGAGAGTGGAGTGCTGGGAAAGCACAGCAGGTCAGGCAGCATCTGAGGAGCAGGACACTTGGCGTTTCGGACATAAGCCCTTCATCAAGAATCTGAGGAGCAGGAGAATCGATGTTCGCGGCACGCGGAGCAGGAGAATTGATGTTTAGGGCAATATTCCTGATGAAGGGCTCTTGCCAGAAATGACGATATTCCTGCTCCTCAGATGCTGTCTGACCTGCAGTGTTTTTCCAGCGCCCCAGTCTCAACGTTGTCTACGTACCCTAAACACACCATTCATGATTCTATAAGGTCACTTGTCAACCTAGTTGCCTTGTTGATACAAAAAGTTATGAAAGCAAAGTGGAATCATTGTTTTAATTGTGATTTTCTCATTTCAGGAACTCTCAAGGAGGTCAGAACAGGAAAAGTGGTATAGAATGAAAAATAGAGGATTTATTTGACAATTCTGATCTTGCAGCTCCAACTTGCAACTCAGACTACATGCCTATATTGCTATTATGAGGCAGTGAAAGGGTTAGTATGCACAACAGTATCAATAACATCTCCAATCGTGATAATGCAAGGCAGAGTTGAGTTGAACAAATAGTGTTTGATCGTAACTTCAGAGTTTGACATTCTTCCATAAAGCAAGTTTTAGTATGTTAACATGTAATAAACAAGTTATTATTTCAGTCTACGGAAGGCTCACTCACTCTTCCTCAGTTAAATTACAATACTTCTACCTTACCACACAAAAATAGGTAGAAACGCAACTTGGGAGAGGGAGACAAGCAGGTTACAGAAATATTGATGGGCTCAGTATGAAGTCAAAATGTTGCCAAAAGGAGCATTTGTGGGAAAATGTGAAAGGATTCTTTTTAGAAGGGAGAACAAAAAGATCAGAATGTTATTTAAATAGTAAAAACTGCAACATAAAAGGATTCGGGGTTCATGTGCAGAAAATGCAGAAAGCTAGTTCACAGGTGCAGCAGGTAATTAGGAAGTCCAATGGAATATTGGCCCTTATTTCAAGAGGTTTGGAGTCTAGGAGTAGAGAAGTCTTACTGCAACTGTTTAAGTTATCAATGAGACCACTGGAGTACTGTGAGCAATTTTGGTCCCTTATTTAGGGAAAGATTTCATTGCATTGGAGGTAGTTCACAGAAGATTCACTCGGATTATCCCTGGTCTGGAGGGATTGTCTCATGAATAAAGATTAAACAGGTTGGGACTCTACTCACTAGAGCTTAAAAAGAATGACAGAATATCTCATTGAAAAATATAGAATTCTTAAGGGGCTTGATAGCATAAATGCTGAGAGGATGTTTCCCCTCATGCCCCCACCAGAGGCCATAGTCCCAGAATAAAGTGGCACTAATTTTGGATTGAGATGAGAAAGAATTTCTTCTCTCAGAGGGTTGTGAGGTTTTGGAACTCCTTGCTACAGAGAGAGGCAGAGTCCTTTATGTTTATTTAAGGCTGATATAGATATAGTAGTGGGGAAATCAAGGGTTATGGGAAAAAGGGAGGAAAGTGGATGTGAGGAATGTCAGATTAGTCATGATCATCTTGAATGGCAGAACAGACTTGAGGGGTGGAATGGTTCCTTTTCCTCATGGTCTTAGAGTTATCTTGTTAAAAGTCTGCCTTCATTTGATGCTAAGAAAAAGGATCATTATATGATCTCTGTGCAGTTCAAAGCAACACACCAACAGGGCATCGACCCAGTTAGTTGTTTTTCTGCTAATGCAGTTTAGTCCTTTTGCCATGCCATCCCTACTTCTCTTGTCCCCTCAATCTTATTTCATGCATTTACCTGATTAACTTGTGGTCTTCTGTCGAATTTGTCAGTCTGTGCTATAGGACTCTGGCAAATGGATCTCGCAGTCTCTTTGTACATTTTGATTTTTCTACTTCACAACGGTAATTGCTGGCAGCATCTGGCAAGAGAGGGAAACAGGGTTAACGTTTTGAATCGAATATGAATCTTCTTCAGAACTTTCTCTCTGCACAGAAGCTGTCAGATCGACTGAGTATTTCCAACATTTTCTTTCTAAATCATGTTAAAAGTACATTCTAAATGAATAGTTTGAAGATTGAAGATTGTGGGTTTCCTCCCACGGTCCAAAGATGTGCAGGTTAAGTGAATTGCCCATAGTTTTCAAGGATGTGTGGGCTAGGTGTCTTAGCCAGGGGAAATATAGAGTAATAGGGTAGGGAATGGGTCTGGGTGGAGTGATTGGTTTATGGAGTGATTGTAGCCTGACCCTGATTCCTGAAGAAGGGCCTGTGCCCGAAACGTCGAATCTCCTGTTCCCTGGATGCTGCCTGACCTGCTGTGCTGTTCCAGCAATAAAGTTTCAACCCTGGTACAATTCTGCAACACACCTTTTGTTTACACAATTATACATGCTCATGTAAGAAATAGTTTATCTCTGTCATGTAGAGACTGAGAGAGCCTGAAAATTTCTCTGCTTGGATTTGAATACATGTCTGTAAATGGTATCTTTGCAGCATCATGTAGAACATTGGCTCATTATTCTGCACTGGCTAAATTTAAATAGGCAAGGGAACATGGTTCTGGATGTCTGAATGGTGTTCTGCTGTTCTCTGTTGGTCTGCTCAGAATTGAATCATAAAATCTCTTCTCTGAAATGTGAATGAACTGGTGAAATTAAAATACATTATTGGGAAAAAAATTGAGTAATGACCATAAGGGCATATAAGTTCGGAGCAGAAATAAAACTTTTGGTTTGCTCCCTAGAGTCATAGAATCCCTACAGTGTGGAAATAGGCCATTTGTCCCAACAAGTCCACATTGACCCTCTGAACAGTAACCCACCCAGACCCATTCCCTACCCTATTACTCTATATTTCCCCTGGCTAAGACACCTAGCCCACACATCCTTGAAAACTATGGGCAATTCACTTAACCTGCACATCTTTGGACCGTGGGAGGAAACCCACACAGACAATCACCCGAGGCTGGAATCGAACCCGGGTCCCTAGCACTATGAGGCAGAAGTGCTAACCACTGAGTCACCATGCTGCCCTATCTTCAATAAGGTCACAGCTGATCTATTTATGTTCTAAATTTTACATTCCCATCTACCCCAATCATCTTAGATTCCAAATAAAAGTCAGAAATTGCTGGAAAAACTCAGCAGGTCTGGCAGCATCAGTGGAGAGAAATCAGAGTTTATGTTTCAGGTCCCTTCTTCAGAATGATGTCTTCTGAGACAAAGCATTCCAAAGTTGCAAAAACCTTTGAGAGGAAAAAAAACCCTCATCTCTGTCTTAAAAGAGTGGTCCCTAATTTTAAAACCATGTCCCTTAGTTCTGGACTCACCAACAAGAGAGAATGTTCTTTCTGTATCCATCTGTTATGTGGCACCTTGTCAAATATCTCCTGGAAATCTAAGTACAATAAATCAACAGGTACTCCTTTATCCATAGTGCATGTTATTCCTTAAAAGAATTCCAATAAACTGTTTAAGTATAATTTCCCTTATGTAGAATGATACTGATTCTTCCGGGCGACCCTGAATTTTTCCAAGTGCTCAGTTAACTTTCTTAATAATCAATTCTAATATCTTTCCCATGACAGACATCAAACTAATTGGCCTATGGTTTCTTGTTTCCTTCCTCTCTCCCTTCCTGAGTAGAAGGGTTATAGTTGATATTTTCAGAAATCTAAGGAATTTTGGAAAGTAAACACTAGCAGAATTGACTACTACAATATCCACCTCTGAAAATGTAAGGATGAACTCTATCAGGACCTGGACATTTATCAAACTGTAGCTTCATCAGTATGCTCAGTATGCTCAGTTTGATTCTTTAGTGATTATAATTTTACAAAGTTAATAGAGTCATAGAGATGTACAGCATGGAAACAGACCCTTCAGTTCAACCCGTCCGTGCCGACCAGACATCCCAACCCAATCTAGTCCCACCTGCCACCACCCGGCCCATATCCCTCCAAACTCTTTCTATTTATATACTCATCCAAATGCCTTTTAAATGTTGCAATTGTACCAGCCTCCACCACATCCTCTGGCAGCTCATTCCATATACATACCACCCTCTGCGTGAAAAAGTTGTCCCGTAGGTCTCTTTTATATTTTTTGGCCTCTCAACTTAAACCTATGCCCTCTAGTTCTGGACTCCTCGACCCTAGAGAAAAGACTTTGCCTATTTACCCTATCCATGCCATTCATAATTTTGTAAACCTCTATAAGGTCACCCCTCAGCCTCTGA
>NC_057742.1:30224296-30225845 GCF_004010195.1 Chiloscyllium plagiosum | reverse complement strand
ATGTTGACTATCCCTAATCAGTCCTTGCCTTTCCAAATACATCCTATCCCTCAAGATTCCCTCCAACAACTTGCCCACGACCGAGGTCAGGCTCACTGGTCTATAGTTCCCTGGCTTGTTCTTACCACCCTTCTTAAACAGTGGCACCACGTTTGCCAGTCTTCCGGCACCTCACCTGTGACTATAGATGATACAAATATCTCAGCAAGAGGCCCAGCAATCACATCTCTAGCTTCCCATAGAGTTCTAGGGTATATCTGATCAGGTCCTGGGGATTTATCCACCTTTACCCGTTTCAAAACATCCAGCACTTCCTCCTCTGTAATCTGGACATTTTGCAAGATGTCACCAGCTATATCCCTACAGCCTATATCTTCCATATCCTTTTCCACAGAAAATGCTGATGCAAAATACTCATTTAGTATCTCTCCCATTTTCTGCAGCTCCACACAAAGGCCGCCTTGCTGATCTTTGAGGGACCCTATTCTCTCCCTAGTTACCCTTTTGTCCTTAATGTATTTGCAAAATCCCTTTGGATTCTCCTTAATTCTATTTGCCAAAGCTATCTCATGTCCCCTTTTTGCTCTCTTGATTTCCCTCTTAAGTATACTCCTACTTCCTTTATACTCTTCTAAGGATTCACTCGATCTATCCTGTTTATACCTTACATATACTTTCTTTTTCTTAACCAAGCCCTCAATTTCTTTAGTCATCCAGCATTCACTAGACCTACCAGCCTTTCCTTTCACCCTGACAGGAATATACTTTTTCTGGATTCTCGTTATCGCATTTCTGAAGGCTTCCCATTTTCCAGCCGTCCCTCAGCAAAGGCCCAGCAATCACTTCTCTAGCTTCCCACAGAGTTCTAGGGTACATCTGATCAGGTCCTGGGATTTATCCACCTTTACCCATTTCAAGACATCCAGCACTTGTTCCTCTGTAATCTAGATATTTTGCAAGATGTGCCCCCAATCAGCTTTCGAAAGTTCTTGCCTAATACCGTCAAAATTGGCCTTTCTCCAGTTTAGAACTTCAACTTTTAGATCTGGTCTATCCTCTTCCTTCACTATTTTAAATCTAATAGAATTATGGTCGCTGGCCCCAAAGTGCTCCCCCACTGACACCTCAGTCAGCTGCCCTGCCTTATTTCCCAAGAGTAAATCAAGTTTTGCACCTTCTCTAGTAGTTACATCCACATCTGAATCAGAAAATTGTCTTGTACACACTTATCAAATTCTTCTCCATCTAAATCTTTAACACTATGGCAGTCCCAGTCAATGTTTGGAAAGTTAAAATTCCCTATCATAGCCACCCTATTATTCTTACAGATAGCTGAGATCTCCTTAAGGTTTCTCAATTTCCCTCTGACTATTAGGAGGTCTATAATACAATCCCAATAAGGTTATCATCCCTTTTTTATTTCTCAGTTCCACCCAAATAACTTCCCTGGATGTATTTCTGGGAATATCCTCCCTCAGCACAGCTGAAATGCTATTCCTTATCAAAAATGCCACTCCCCCTCCTCTCTTGCCTCCCTTTCTCTCCTTCC
>NC_057742.1:30187121-30224066 GCF_004010195.1 Chiloscyllium plagiosum | reverse complement strand
AGCCATGCATTCATCTGCTCTATCCTCCTATTCCTGCCCTCACTAGCTCGTAGCACTGGGAGTAATCCAGATATTACTACTCTCAAGGACCTCCTTTTTAGATTTCTACCTAACTCTCTGTAATCTTCCTTAAGAATTTCAACCTTTTCCCTTCCTATATCGTTGGTTCCAATGTGGACAATGACCTCCTGCTGGCCCCCCTCCCCCATGAGAACATTCTGCACCCTCTCTGAGACATCCTTGATCCTAGCACCAGGGAAGCAACACACCATTCTGCTTTTTCGCTGCTGGCCACAGAAACACCTGTCTGCACCTTCGACTAGAGAATGCCCTAACACAATTGACCTCTTGGAAGCCGACGTACCCCTCGTTGTATTAGAGTCAGTCTCAACACCAGAAACATGGCTGTTCGTGCTACATTCCCCTGAGAATCCATCACCCCTTACCTTTTCCAAAACAGCATACCTGTTTGAAATGGGTATATCCACAAAAGACTCCTGCACTAGCTGCCTACCTCTCTTACCCTTCCTGGAGTTAACCCATCTATGTGACTGTATCTGAGACTTTCCCCCCTTCCTGTAACTGCCATCTATCACATACTGTTGCTGTTGCAAATTCCTCATCGCTTCTATCTGTCTCTCCAACCAATCCATTCAATCTAATAAGATTCGCATCCAACAGCATTTATGGCAGATATAATCTGCAGTAAACCTTAAACTCTCTTTAAACTCCCACATCTGACAAGAAATATATATCACTCTACTAAAGGCCATTTTGCTTCTTCACAATCTCCAGACCCAGAAAATAACACCGTCTTATTCCTCTACAAAACACTGCCCCAGGTTAAATTAATAGTTATGGCTTATATTTTAAGTTTAATCAAGAGACATGTCTCCAAAAACATATAATCAAGAAAGAATCCACTCTACTCACTACTGTAGCCTTTCTGTTGGACACACTTAAAATGACTAACTTATCTGATTCTGTGCTGTGAACTTCACCCAGACAGGTTCCTCCAAGATTAGTTGTGAATTTCACTGTTTGTTAATTTTCCCAGACGTGCTCTGTTGTCCTGCGATACATGAATTCGAAACAGCAAAGGCAGTAACTGTGCACGTTCTTTCTCTCTCTCTCTCTCTCTCTCATTTCAACTTTCCAATTTTCAGGTGTCACTAGGATTTTTTCCTCTATCCTCTACAATGCAGGCAGCAGCAAAATATTTATTTATTCCATCTGTCATTTCCTTATTATCCAGTATGAGCTTCACATTTTCACCACCTTGAAGATCAACAGTTACTTGACCCATACTTTTGCTTTAGATAACTGGAGAATCTCTTGTTTTCTTTAACTTCTGTAGTTAATCATGGTAGGTCCTCCCGTTGGAAACTGTCTTTATAGTAGGCATGTACTTATTCTGAAGATCCCTTTCAATGTCTTCCACTACTTCTTTACTGCCTTATCTCCCAACCAAATCCCAACTGATTTCAGCTGGCTCAGCTTTTTTGCCCATATAGTTGGCCTCACTTAATTTTAAAGTATCTTCACTGGACTCACTCTTCTCCCTTTCAAAATATTTTTACTCTGATGTGATTAATTAACCTTGTCACAAAATATAACAACAAGTTTAGCATCACTTGTTATTCCCCCTACTATTCCTCATCCTCAGATAAATTAATTCTATAGCCTGATTTCCTGAACACAGGTTATGTCTAACTTTGGAAGCAATAACATCTTTGATTAAGAGTGCTACTCCTCTATCTCTGCTTAGCTTCGTGTTCTTCTTGAATATATATATCCTGCAATCCTTGCCATCCAGTAATGATTATCCATTTATATTTATTTCCTTCAACGTGTGTTATCAACTATTTTATTCATTCATGGGTGTCATTGAATGGCCATCATTTATTGTCAATCCTTATTGTTTAGAGGCAGTCCATATATCAACCACATTGCTTGGAGTCATATGTAGGTTAGAGCAGGAAAGGAGGGCAGATGGGAAAACTTAGGAGGAGAGAAGTATGGAAAAGGGAATCATGCCTTTACCCTGGATGTAGTTATTGGGCATGTGCAAAACAAGCAATGTCACAATGATATCAGATAAGGTGATAACTGGAACCCAGCTCTGTAAGGGTCCAGATGAGATGTTGTCCCTTACTTTTCTCAGGATGTATAAGACAATTAGTGCCTAAAAGAGTTAGCTAGCAACACAAAGGACAGCACGGTGGCTCAGTGGTCAGCACTGCTGCAGGGACCTAGGTTCGATTCCAGCCTCGGGTGACTGTCTGTGTGGAGTTTGCAGGTTCTCCCCGTGCCTGCGTGGGTTTCCTCCGGGTTCTCTGGTTTCCTCCCACGATCCAAAGATGTGCATGGCCATGCTAAATTGTCCATCATGTTCAGGGATGTGTAGATTAGATGCAGTAGTCAGGGGTAAATGTTGAATAATAGGGTAGGGGAATGCATCTGGGTGGGATTTCCTTTGGAGGGTCAGTGTGGACTTATTGGGCCAAATGGCCTGTTTCTGTGCTGTCGGGATTCAAAGGCTCTCTATCAGATTATCAAGGGCTGTTCCACGGAGGCACAAACCAGAGATGTGTAGCATTCTACAAATTCTCCATATGTTCACCAGAATTACAGAGCTCCCAAGTCCCTGTTCTTAATGTTAGTAGTATGTAGTAAAGTTAATAATAGAATAGCAATTTATTGTTATGTAACTTTTATGAGAGAGAAATGTAAGCCCCCACACCATGATGCCTGTATGAATGAAAGACGTCATAGATAAGACGAAAAAAGTAAAAGTTATGACAGAGTTCATCTCAGATCAATTTCAGTTCTGGGAAAGTCGATTATGATAACAAATGCTGGAAAAATCTTGATGCCATCCTCAAAGTAGGCATCCACACTGACGAGAGCTCCACGCTGAGACAGGACTGCCAAATCCCGAGACCACCAGGCCAAAAGAGATCTACATTCTGCGACACTGCTGCTCCAGGCCAGAATACAAATCCTTCATACAGGAACGAGACCTCAGTGCCACATGCTGGAACAAGGCTTCTATGCCGGGACTGGACGAGAGGATCACACCAGGCAGCTGGAATGCCCAGAAGCCACTGCTAAAGAAGACCTCCACACTGAGACAAATAATGTGTATTTACAGTTAAGTTGAACCTAATCTCTCACCGTAAGAAGTCACACAACACCAAGTTATATTCCAACAGATTTATTTGAATCACAAGCTCTCTTCACCTGACAAAGGAGCTACACTCTGAAAGCTTGCGATCTCAAATAAATCTTAGAACTTAGAATCCCTGCAGTGTGGAAACAGGACATTTGGCCCATCAAGTCCACACTGACCCTCCGATGAGTAACCCACTCAGACCCATCCCCCTAACCTATAACTCTACATTTACCTCTAACCTTCATATCCCTGAAGACTAGGGGCAATTTAGCATGGCCAATTCACCTAACCTATACATCTTTGGATTGTGGGAAGAAACCGGAGCATCCGGAGGAAACCCATGCAAACATGGGGAGAATGTGAAAACTTCACTCAAACCATCGCCTGAGGCTGGAATCGCACCTGGGTCCCTGCTGCTGTGAGGCAGAAGTACTAACCACTGAGCGATCATGCTGCCCTTATCTGTTGGACTATAACCTGGTGACGTGTGACTTCTGACTTTGTCCACCCCCCTTCCGTATCCTGATGTCTCACAGGAGAGAATCATGAATTTTTGAAATAATGTAGCAATTAAATAAAATGTAATAAGCATAGACAGCTTCTCCTGCCTGTGATATCATCTGAGCATCCTCCCTCATAAGGCATCAATAGCTGTATCGATACCAGAAAGATGATTTGGCGTATGTCGTGGCACATCTATTCAGATAATTCCAGCAGAAACCAACATTTACAAAATGCCGGTAGCATCAGCTTCAACTTAGCAATCGTGTAAAACTCACATTAGAACAGTGAATACAGAAACTGTGAGAGAAAATGCAGGATAGAGAACAGAACGAGCTCACTACATATTAGTAGTCTGCTTTAATTTGGAAAAAGTCATGTTGAAGGCAGTGATTCATTTGGAATTTAGTTCTGTAAATATCATCGAATACTTTAAGTCAAAACAGCATTTTTTAATATAACCTTATGGTGCCCCAAGTGCCAATAACGAACTTCAAAATACAGGGTGTAACTTATAGGAAACACAAGTAAGCTCTCACTAGCACCAAAGAAAAGTAATCTGTTGATGTTGCTGGAAGAATAAATACTGGTCAGAGCACCATGAAAACTCCTTGTCCTTTGGAACCCACTCTCGAGACGTATCCTTGAACTCACGACCTCTTGACTCTTTTCCAATTGGCTGCTCTTCCCGTATGAATCTAAATAGCAACTAGCAACTATCTGCCTGTGGAGCATCCCATATGACTCTGAGCTTGTTCTCAGTAATGTCAACCAGGGTCACCGAATGAGGGATAGTGGCTCTAGCTGATTAATTTCAACAGTCTGGATTCCAGCAGTATCCTATCAGCATTCTGGAGGGGATCTAATTCAATACGGACCAGTGGTCTGGCCTAGGATATTTGTGGCATGTTGAGACCAGTGCTACACTCAGCGTTCCTCAGCATTTAGCAACTGATCTTTTGGACAACTTTCATTGTCAGTAGTTTCGATGTTGCAGTCACAAATCCTTGCCCAATATGTTTTCAAAAATTCAAGTTTATGAAAAGTTGATTTTTATCTGGAATGTGGAGGAACCGCAAGTGTAGAAATGATTGTTTATATTATATGTTTTTCCAGTGGGGAATTGCATGCTGCTAATCCTACAACTTCTTGGAACAGCTATAGATATGAAAACTCTGGGCTGCTTCAAATAATCCTCTGTTCCAGTGGTATTTATCTTCTGTTTTATTTGCAAGTAGAATTGAGCACCAATGTTAAATGAACTTCCTTTGTCTGTTGCTAAAAGGTCTTTTGATGCTCTTCTGAACTCCACATGTTGATCCATCTTGATTAACATGGTTGTCATGCCAAAAAGGAAAAAGAACGGACAGAATGATTATTGCAAATTTTATGCTTCATGATTTATTAGTAGTTGAGTATTTGGCATCTTAGTTGATCCTTTGGTGCTGCAACACATTCATTTTTTTTCCCTAAATCAAATACAAGTCTGTAATAAGTGAGTTGGTTTTCTCTACTGGGAATACCAGCTGTCGAAAAGCATGTACACTTTTCCTGAGGCCCTGATTTTATAGGCCTACTTTTGTCACTGGCATTTTGAGATAAAAGCGAGGCTTTGATCTTGAGGTGCTTGGGCCTCATAAATATTTAAGCTGGATGAGTTAGGCCCAAACTGACTTTTTCTGAGTTTGGATGAAGTTTTGTCTTTCCTTGAAAACAGGACTTGCCTACGCTGTACAAATGAGGCAAACACAGCAAATTTGATCAGAACAAAGGTTGACTTTCAACCCTTTGCATTCCAACGTCCTTATGTCACAAGCCAACATTCTAGTTGTTATTGCCTTTGTCTGTACCTGCAACTGCCGTGAATAGTCATTTCTTTTTAACAGTGCTTGATTAAGCTTGTTCGTTCACAGATCCTCATACAGTGCTTGATTACTCTAATGTCTGGCTGGGGAATACTGAGTCAGGCACAACTGAGAGTGCTGGAGGGCTGGAGGATCCAGCAGCAATAAATGTAGATTGTAAACTTCTGAGTTTTAAGATGCTTAAAGCTCAGAAACCAACCACTTGGATTTGGAACTGCATTGGTGTGAGATAAATCAGATAGATAAGACATACAGCAACTGCATTCAAACCGAACATGTGGCAGTGAGTAAGCGTAACAGCAATTATCTTTTACTGATTATGTACTTGGATTCCCAGATCTCTTTGGTTCTCCACAGTTCCTGATATCTCAATATCAACACAACCTATTGAAAACAGCTGTTGAATGAAAGCCTGTTTGGTCCCTAACCATCAAGAACAGTGCCATGTGCCACAGGCTGATTTGGAGACAATGCCAAAGACTGGAATTGTTCTTGATATAAAGATTATAGTGCCACTCCAGGCTGTGGCAGACCGCAAAGTCAATCTCACCCTGAGTCCTACATAAGGCCAATGTTTGCCAGGGATTCGCATTTGAGAGGACCCACATAACAGGTTTCCATATTTTTACAGAAAAGTCTTAATTACCTCTAGGGCTCATTGCAACAATAGCTTTTAAACATTGGAATAGTTGTCGTACCCATTAACGTATATTTGGTTTCACACCATAGCAATTGCGTCCTAATGGTTATCCAAGGGAGGACCCACAGTACCTTCTAAGCAAATGACCAGATATTACTTTAAGGATGCATGCACACATCTCTCCCGGGTCTGACCTACACGTGACTCCAGTGCCACAACAATGTTATTGACTCTAATCTGCCCTGTGAAATGGCCTAGGTAACCAATCAGATCAAGGGCAACAAATACCAGTCTTGCTATTGAGTCTATACAAGAATATGTAACTACTAAGTTAGCCAATAAATGCACCCAAACTGACAACTTTCTAGATATGCACAATGTAGTGCACATTTATTATCACCATCTACTCCATCATTTAATGCATTATGTCTGAAATTATCCATCTTCTTTACTCTAATATTTGCTTCTGGCAATATTCTTTCATTGTCTAACTCTGGTTTGTGGTATAATACTGTTTGAGCATCACCATCAATTCTCTCCTAAAACAAATCTGCCGCCTTCCACCAAACATCTCCTACTTTCTACAGTTTACCCTCTATCTTCTTGGTATTATTCAAACCCTAGTGAAAACGCCGGAGGCGTACTCATGAAAGGATGATAGGAATTGAGTTGCAGTTTTGATCATTTATTTAATGCAAATGGTGAGGAAAGACCTTTCAGCACCTTTTTAATTGCTACAGAAGGAATGATCCTATGATTCCTGTTTAGATAACTATGAATCCTAGATTTTTGGCAAACTTCAACCCTGTTTGCTGTACTGATTACTCTGCCTGAAGTTAGTGCTAATTGTCTTCTGTGAGATTCGAGCAATGTTCACTTTTAGTATTTCACACTTTCACGCTGTCAGCTTTCAGGTATTTATTTGGAGGACCAAAGAAAACAAAAGTTAAAAGACAGTAATACTTCAAAATGAATAGACTGGTTGTACAGGGCCTCCATTTTTAAGCTGTAAAGACCTTTTTATTTCCCTCATTTTTAGGCTGTAGACTAATAAGGGGCGATACTGCTTTAAACTAAGGAAACTGTGCAAAGTGATGGCTGCAGTTTTAGAAAATCATGTTTACTGAAGCACATTCTATACAAGTCACAGTGTTGCACTGTTCCTAGAGCAGTAGGGAAAAAAAAACGACACCATGGAGCTGGAGCGTTCTGAACTAAAGGTCAATTGCTTGGCAATGTTTCAATTGGCTCCTGACCAGGTGACAATGGTTTGTCTAGGGCTAGTCTAGCAAAGTGTCACCCAGCCTCCAAAAAGAAAACAACAAAAAAAAATCCAACTAACCAACCACCTACTAACCCACCCCAAGAAAATTCTCTGTTTGAAGAGGAACAAAATTTCTTTAAAGACACAGTGAAAGAATAAAGTTTCAATTAATGAATGAAAGAGCATTGATGTGCAAACAACCTTTCGCCTGCAACAAACAAGTAACAGGAATTTTTTTTTAAAAAAAGCAATTCATCAAAACCAGTGGTCCAGATTGATGCTATTGAACAGGGTTTATTTATCTGTCTTTGTGTCTATCTGTCTTTGTGCCTATCTGTTTCTGAAGGGGGGTTGTTGACAAAAGGGTACAGTTTAAGTTGTGGAGTTATAAGTTAGCAATTCATATTTCCTAATTGCCATTGATTTCTTCATAATAAACAGTTATTTCTTGTTAAATACAGAAACCTGGTGAGTGCTTTCATTTCACCTGAGTTTATCAGTGAGATGTGTTGGGAATATTGGATAGTTTAACTAAATCTTTTCACATTTGTGACTATTCTGGGAATAACAAGGTGTTTTTACCCCAGCGCATTGTCCTTGCGAGTTGTCTTGATGTGGAGGTGCTGGTGTTGGACTGGGGTGGACAAAGTTAAAAATCACACAACACTAGGTTATAGTCCAACAGGTTTATTTGGAAGTACTAAAGTTCGGAACGCTGCTAAACTTGTTGGACTATAACCTGGTGTTGTGTGATTTTTAACATAGTGGGTTGTGACAAAGTATACAAGATATTTTGGACTAGTATGTCTCATTTACAACTTTTACTGTTTTACTTTTTCATGTTGGGGGTGGAATACCTGATTCCCTCTCAGTATTTTCTTTGTGATGTTGACTACCTAATAGATGTTGTGTTACTTGTGAACTACGTTGAAAAGAAGGGTAAGAAAAGATTAAGTTTGGCTCAAATGTGCTTAATTTATGCATCATTGCAATATACTATCCTTTCCAATTTCTAGTTAGAATGTTTGCTTTGGAAGACTAGAAAATGTACTGGGCAGAGCAGGGAAATGGCAGAAACTGGTGAGTTTAACAAACAATTCTATAGTCATTCCCTACAGCAATCTTCCATGGAGTATTGCTACTCCTATCAATGTCTTTCAACAACAGTCCACCCCCACTACCTTCCTGTTGGTGAAGGATTGTAAACTGTTGGTTTTTCTGGCAATTGATTAAAATCATATTCATGAGGGAAAGGTGACTATACACATTGTTGAGGCTAAAGGTCCAGTGCTACTGATTGGTGCCACAGAAGGCAACAATTTATATGAAATATATGAATGCTGTTTTATCCTTGCCAACCAAATCTGGAAAGTGGCAGATTTTTAAAAAAAATGTCTAAAGTTCGAACTGCAACAATGTTTTCCAGCTTTTGAGAAAAAGCTTCGAATTTAGATTTTTTTTCTGCAAAGTTGAACAATGTTTCTAAGTCATCACCATTTATAATATTTTGTATGACAATTCGTTTTTTTAAATATTGAGAATCCCTGAATACAAGAGAATATTAAGCTTAAAAAGAGATGCAGTTAAGAAATTTACTACTATTACATGGTCAGTATGCCTTTAAGAGACATACTTATGATATAATTTCTGCATCATATTATTTTACTGGAGGGTATAAAGATCTCATTCTCCATCTTACCTCTGTTCATTTGAAATAAATCATTCTACCAGAAGTATGCATATCTGTTCTAAACAATGGGGTGACACGGTGGCTCAATGGTTAGCACTGCTGCCTCACAGTACTAGGGTCCCAGGTTCAATTCTAGCCTCGGGTGACTGTCTGTGCAGAGTTTGCACACTCTCTCCGTATCTGTGTGGGTTTCCTCTGGGTGCTCCGGTTTCCTCCCGCACTCCAAAGATGTGCAAGCCAAGTGAATTAGCCATGCTAAATTGCCCGTAGTGTTAGATGCATTAGTCAGAGGGAAATGGGTCTGGTTACTCTTCAGAAGGTTGGTGTGGACTTGTTGGGCCAAAGGGCCTGTTTCCACACTGTAAGGAATCTAAACTAGCTTACAGTTAGCAGCACTTACGTATCTGAGCAATGTCATGTTTGTCCATAGTGGCTGCTTGTAATAATTATCTATTAGATTCTTCAGTGTAATGATACCCACACCCATTTTTTTATGTGCAGTGCATCATCTGGTAAACACCCTGTTGGAGACAAATTCACACTGTTAGCTTTGGTGGCCATTGGGAAAGGACTGCAAAGTCCAAGTAATACGTATTTAGAAAACTGGAACAATGGCTGAACAGCTTTGATCATTCAATAATCTGGACAAAGCAAGAGCTTCTCATCCTTCAACAGCATCAATTTGCATGAGATACATAACAAACACTTGTTATTTTGTTTTTATGTGTAAATCTGTCGATACAGCATTAACCACCAAATAGAACTAACTTATTTTTGGTTAGTATATAATTTATTTCAGGGCAAAATAATGTATATAATTGCCTTAATAATGAGAATGGTAGACAATTAAAAAGCTTGCAATACCCTTTTGGAACGGATCACAAAGCCGGTGCAGTTCAGTACAGAAGTTCAAAACGAGTGTATTCTGTTCCTGCAGTCAATACACAAGTAGCAGTTTATCCGAACTACAGCTGCAAAGTCTGTTCTTTAGAAAAAAAGCAGTTTATTTAATCTGAACTGACATGAAGTCAGGGAACTATACCTTATAGTAGACAGGGGGTTAAATAGGCATTTAGCATGCTTGCCTTCATTGCTCAGATCTTTGAGTATAGGAGTTAGGACATCATTTTGTACAGAACGTTGGTGAGACCTCTTCTGGAGTACTGTGTCCTGTTCTGGTTATCCTGTTATAGGAAGAATATTATTAAATAGGAGAGGCTCAGAAAAGATTTACCAGGATGTTGCCAGGAATGGGGGGTTTGAGATATAAAAATAGACTGGAAAGACTGGGACTATTTTCCACTGGAAGGTGGGGGGTTGAGAGGGTGATCTTATTGAGGTTTATGAAATCATGAGGGGCATAGAAAGATTTGACAAGAGGGTCATTTCTTTTTAAAAAAAAGAGCTAATCGTGTGTGGAATGAACTGTCAGAGAAAGTGGTGGATGCAGGTAGAGTTACAATGCTTAAAATACATTTGGATAAGTTCATAGATGGGAAATGTTTGGAGGGATATGGATCAAGCACAGGCAGGTGGAACTAGTTTAGTTGGGGAACATGGTTGTGTGGACTGGTTGGACCGAAGGGTCTGTTTCTGTGCCATGTGACTCTATGACCCAATTATTTTAAGGCAGAATTGTGGATAACAAAAAGCCCTTTGGCAATATCCAAATGAATTGCAACTATTCAAACAATGTCAACCGTTCTATTTTACAGATGAAGCCTAACAATTTTCCTTGTCAGTGTCATCACATCATCACCCACTATCTACGAATAAGTGGTCTAGTATAACAAATAGTACATATGAGCTAATCAATAATCATTAGGTGTCGAGCAGTACATTGCTTTGTTACATTTATGTGTTACACCAACGGTGAAAAGATTCCCATTAGCAACGCAACTTATGCTTAGAAGGCAAAAATGAATGACCTTGCCCAGAAACTAATTGTCTAACAATTGATGACAGGAATTCTTCTTTAAAGGAATTAAAAAAGATGCATGTTGAGCAAACAGGAAGAGAACTGTCAAAACACTGTACTGGGCAGAGAGAATGAGTTAGAAATACAAATCTGTAGGGTATCAGTAAAAATTTCTATAATATGCAACCAGCCCAGATCATACAAAGTCATTACTGATCATGGTTCTACATTGTAAAGGAACAGAAGGAACCAATGTATGACCAACCCCCCTATATATGAAGAGAATGAGGAAGAACACTCTGACAAGGATGATTGGTGGTGATGTTGAGTGACAGCAACCAGCAGCAAGATGACTATGTTGTTAAACAAGAGCATTAAAAAAAATGTATATCTCGCAAGTGGGTCTACAATCACCAGATTAGAATGAGAAGTCAAACTTCCCAAGCATTGCATTGAAGTTTGAGATGTTAGTTTTGAAAACTTTGTTTTACTTGTTTGTACATTTGTCGAACTGGCAGCATGTGCCTCTATGCAATTTGGTATTTGCATCAAATTTTCATTGTATCATCGACTATTTGCAAAGTTTACAGATGAGGTAAAGGTAAGTGAAGGGCCACATAGTGTTGAGGAATGGGGGTGGCTGCAGTAGGACTTGGGACAGGTTAGGAGAATGGGTAAAGAAGTAGCAGATAGAATGCAATGTAGAAAAGTGAGAGGTTTGGTAGGAAGAAGAGATGTAAATTATTTTCTAAATGGGGAAAGGTTTCAGAAATCTGAAGCACAAATGGACTTAAGAATCCTCGTTCAGGATTCTCTTAAAGCTAACATGCAGGTTCAATTGGTGATTAGGAAGGCAAATGCAATGTCAGCATTCATTTTGAGAGTGTTGAAATACAACCACTGTAATATACTGTTGAGGCTGTATGAGGCTCTGGTCAGACTGTATTTGTAGTATTGGGAGCAGCTTTGGGTCCCGTATCCAAGGAAGGATGTGTTGGTATTGCAGGGAGTCTAGAGGAGGTTTACAGGAATGATCCTGGAGATGAAGGGCTTGTCTTATGATGAGTGTTTGAGGACTCTGGGTCTTTCCTGGATGGAGTTTAGATGGTTGGATAGGATCTCATTGAAATTCACAAAATACTGAAAGGCCTGGATAGAATGGAGAAGAGATTTCCCCCAGCAGGAGAGACTACCACCAAAGTTACAGTCTCAGAGTGAAAGGATGACATCTTAGAATTGAGATGAAGAATTTCTTTAGCCTGAGGGTCGCGAAACTGATCACAGTTCCGCAGACCATTGTAGAGGCCAAGTCAGTGAGTATATTTAAGGCAGAAATAGAAAGAATTTTAATTAGTAAGGGGATCAAAAATTAGGAGGAGAAGGCAGGAGAATGGGATTGAGAAACACATCAGTCATGGTTGAATGGTATGGCAGACTTGGTGGGCTATTTGGCCTAATTCTGTTTCTATATCTAATGCTTTTAAGGTTTATGGGTATAAAGCCATAACAGCATACTGCATTTGACCTTGGATCACTTGAAACAGGACACTCAATTGGAAGCATGTTCTTTCTTTTTAAACTTCTAGTTTAATGTTAGGCTGGGCATTTCTGTATCTGAGGGATATAATCCTTGAATATAATAGTTATTGATAATAAAGGTCTGTTAGATTCTTCAGTATCACAATATCCATATCCAGTTTCAAATCTGAGAGATGATAACAGAAGCATTGCTGCATCAGCCAACAGTCCCTACTCAAGGCAAGCTCACACCAGGAAGTAGTTGTTAAGTGCCATCAAAGGTTAAAAAGTGATTTAGATTATAGGATGATGGGATGTAGCATGGAATTCCGTAAATCTTGGATAGATTTGAAGCTGCTGAGCTCTCTATTTTGTCTCCTATCCCAGAATAATCAAGGTGGCAGAAAAACCTTCTCACAGAAGGTTTGTGTGGTGGCTCAGTGGTTAAACTGATGCCTCACCGCGCCAGGGACCCAGGTTTGATTCCAGCTTCAGGCAACTACCTGTGTGGAGTTTGCACATTCTTCCCACATCTGCATGCGTTTCCTCCTGGTGCTATGGTTTCCTTCCACAGTCCAAAAAAGTGCAGTTAGATGGATTGGCCATGCTAAATTGCCCATAGTGTTTGGGGATGTGTTGGTTAGATGGATTAGCCATGGGAAATGTGGGTTACAGGGGTAGAGTAGGGGGTGTGTCTGGGTGGGATGCTCTTTGGAGGGTTGGTGTGGACTTGATCGAATTGCCTATTTCTACACTGGGGGATTTCTAGGATTTTATGTATTTGATGCAATTTAGATTCAAGCACTGAACAGATTTGAATAATACACAAATAGTTCAGTTATTGAGATAGAAGTAAATCATTGGAATGAAAGAGCAGAAAAACTTCTTGGATTGAAGTTTTTCTCAATAAAGGATAGGTATGCTATTAGCACATACGGGTAAAAAGTGTGTCAATTCGTGGAAAGATAAGCTGATACTTCATTTCAGATCGGAAGAATCCCTACTTGAATCATCAGTTTAGATCTGCACCTGCCGTGTCCAATCAGCTCAATTTATGCCATTCCAAATACCAAGCTTTGGAGCTGTTTTTGTATTGTGCAGGCGTTGTGTTCAAGGAGAGTCCTGTATGTACAGATCTACATCCAGAGGTCGCTTCACTGAGATTAAGTGGGAATAGCCACACTTTTATTTCAGGTGGTGCTGGGGTTAGAGGGAATTGGATTGGTAGGACAGATGCTCATTTTTAGCAACAATGGAGAGAAGTAGGCCATTTGACCCTTTAAGGCAAAGATGCTGGAGATTAACGTCAAGATTAGAGTGGTGCTGGAAGTGCACAGCAGGTCAGGCAGCATCTGAGGAGCAGGAAAATCAACATTTTGGGCAAAAGCCCTTCATCAGGGTTTTTGACCCTTAAGTCTGCTCCACCACGCAGCTAAATCATGGCTGATCTTCTATATCTCAAATCTGTTTTCCCACCAAACTACCATATCCATTGACATCTTTAAAAGTTGGAAATCTATTGATGACTTCATTCAAGTTAGAAAATGTAGCTTCCAGAGATCCCTGGGGTGGAGAATTCCAAAGTTTCACCATGTTCTGAGTGAAGAACATATTGAGCAAAGATTTTTATCGGATTCAGACTTTAACTGAAATAGATGTCAACTTGGGATAATACTGACTAGGGAATAAATGTCTGAGGAAGATTTCAACAAGCTGAGCCACATCTTTCTTTCTTTTGAATATTAGCATGTTGATAGAGCTGGCATTCGATAACTGAGGTGCACACAAACACAAATACAGTTCAGCAATCTTTTTTAATCTTGTGCACTGAGGGGAGCACTGATTTCTCAGCAGTCTCCACCTCCCCTCCTTCACATTCCTTGCTGCTACCCCCTGCTGTCTGACTTCCTCCCTCAGGTGGTGCTGTGCAAATCTGTCTCTTCCATGCCTTTCTCTGGGGAAGTATCGACCTGCTGCTTTATATCACACTGTTTGTGAGAAGCTAATAGATTCCACAGGCCAAGCTCCAGTCAAAGATGGCAAGTGGTTTTGGATATCAGTCTCAACTCAGATGTTAATTGGAAAGGAATGCTGTTTCAGAGTCTGAAGAGAATTATGGCATTGGTCCCATTGCATCTTAATTAACACTGAGACCTCATGATGTAATCTGGCTCCGGAATGAATTGAGCGCAGCCTCATGGCAACTCCATCAATATCGTTGTGGCCGCAGCTGTTGAATTGTTTTTCTTTTTACAGCCAGATCAAAATGTAGATCAAACTCTCTATGGATATTCTACTGATTCTAAATACTTGATACAGAAAATATTCTCCTTGGGTAGTCCTTTGGGATCAAGGATGACTTGCCTGCACGCCAGTTCAATTTGATTCTAACGGTAGACCCTGCCTGTCACAAACAGCGGGTTTTTGAAGAGTTACATTGATGAGGTGATGAAGGTAATGATGATCGCGCTCAGCCCCAACTCTGTGTAATCCTGATGAAACTCTTGATGGATTCAGTGCCTTCCCAAAATAGACCTTCTCTCGTTTGGTCACCAGGGGCTCCCATGAGTGAGTGGGATATTTGACTACATCAGGCAATGCTTTGAGGACACTCCTGACCCAATTATTTTGCCCTCCTGGAGTCTCCTGCCCTGATGGGGTTCCACCCTCTGTGTAAAGAACTTTCCATGCATATCACCCTTAAACATTTCCCCTCTCACCTTGAACTCGTGACCCTTAGTAATTGAGTCCCTCACTCTGGGAAAAAGCTTCCTGCTATCCACCCTGTCTCCTCATGATTTTGTAGACCTCATTCAGGACCTCCCTCAACCTCTGTCATTCCAATGAAAATAATCCTAATCTACTCAACCTCTCATCATAGCCAGTGCCTTCCATACTAGGCAACAACCTGGTGAACCTCGTCTGCATCCTCTCCAAAGCATCCACATCCTTTTGGTAATATGATGACCAGAACTGTATGCAGTATTCCAAATGTGGCCAAACCAAAGTCCTATACAACTGTAACATGACCTGTTAATTCTTGTACTCAATACTCCATCCAATGAAGGAAAGAATGCTGTATGCTTTCTTGACCACTCTATTGACCTGCATTGCCACCTTCAGGGAGCAATGGACCTGAACACCCAGATCTCCCTGTACATCAATTTTCCCCAGGGCTTTTCCATTTACCGTATAGTTTGCTCTTTCAATTGGATCTTCCAAAATGCATCACCTCGCATTTGCACGGATTGAACTCCATCTGCCATTTCTCCACCCAACTCTCCAATTTAGCTGTATTCTACTGTATTCTCTGACAGTTCCCTTCAGTATCTGCTACTCCACCAATGTTAGTGTCATCTGCAAACTTGCTAATCAGACCTCCTATACCTTCCTCCAGATCATTTATGTATATCACAAAAAACAGTGGCCCCAACACAGATCTCTGGAGAATACCACTGGTCAGAGTTCTCCATTTTGAGAAACACCCTTCCACTATTGCACTCTGTCTCCTGTTGCCCAGCCAGTTCTTCATCGATCTAGCTAGTATACCCTGGACCCCATGTGACTTCACTTTCTCCATCAGGCTGCCAAGGGAATCTTATCAAATGCCAACTGAAGTCCATGTATATGACATCTACAGTCCTTCCCTCATCAATCAACTTTGTCACTTCCTCAAAGAATTCTATTAAGTTGATAAGACATGACTTTCTCTGCACAAACCATGCAGCCT
Organism: Chiloscyllium plagiosum; assembly: GCF_004010195.1. Classification (NCBI taxonomy): domain Eukaryota; kingdom Metazoa; phylum Chordata; class Chondrichthyes; order Orectolobiformes; family Hemiscylliidae; genus Chiloscyllium; species Chiloscyllium plagiosum. The sequence continues at coordinate 30,207,765 of NC_057742.1, read as the reverse complement.
ATCACTGATAAGCCCATTTTCTTCCAAATGGGAATAGATCCTATCCCTCAGTATCTTCTCCAGCAGCTTGCGTACCCCAGACATCAGGCTCACTGGTTTATAATTAGCTGGATTGTCCCTGCTACCCTTCTTAAACAAGGGGACAACATTAGTCATTCTCCAGTCCTCCACGACCTCATCTATGTTCAAGGATACCTGTTAAGGCCCCAACGATTTACTCTCTTGCTTCCTTCAGTAATCTGGAATAGATCCCATCCTGGGGACTTGTCCACTTTAAGGCCTTTTAGAATACCCAACATGTCCTCCCTCCTTATGCCGACTTGACCTAGAGTAATAAACATCTATCCCGAACCTCAACATCCATGATGTCCTTCTCCTCGGTGAATACTGATGCAAAGTACTCATTAAGAACCTCACCCATTTTCTCTGATTCCAATCATAACTTTCCTCCTTTGTCCTTGAGGGGGCCAATCCTTTTCTAGTTACCCTCTTGCTCCTTATATACGAATAAAAGGCTTTGGGATTTCCCTTAACCCTGTTTGCTAAAGATATTTCATGACCCTTTTTAGCCTTCTTAATTAGTCACTGCAGATTGGTCCTACATCCCTCATATTCTTCCAAAGCTTCATCAGTATTCAGTCACCTTGACCTTATGGATGCTTCCTTTTTCCTCTTAGCTAGTTTCGCAATTTCACCTGTCAACCATGGTTCCCTAATCTTGCCATTTCTATCCCTCATTTTCACAGGGACATGTCTATCCTGCACCCTAATCAACATCTCTTTAAAAACCTCCCACATCTCAAATGTGGATTTACCCTCAAACAGCTGCTCCCAGTCCACATTCCCCAGCTCCTGCCAAATTTGGTACAGTTAGCCTTCTGCCAATTTGGCACTCTTCCTTAGTATGTTGGAGCTGATGATGAATTTTGTTATGTACGTTAGTCTTCTTTGAAAGCAAGCTCTCAAGATTTGTAAATATAGCCCACCTCTCCCAGGATCTGAATTGTGGATGCTGGTTGGGAGGAGGTGATTAGTGAAAGACTCATTTTCACATGTGCTTTGCAGAAAGAGCGGACAATAACGTGGAGCTCAGTGTTCATGTGGAATCTGTACTCAATATCTCAAGGATCACATGCATACATCAATGGTGACAAGCTAATTCCTCCACAGGCTGACCTGGACAGTCATGAGGAACCAGCTAATCTCACAGGGAACCACTGAGGCACCTGATCAGCTTAATGGTGAAACCCACCCATGATGGCTGTTCCTCAGTCATCTTATTCCTGTATTTGGCTTTTTCCTGCTCCTTGTGAATCATGCTTGGAGCAGCAACCTTGTTGATGAGCTGCCTGCGCTTCTGAGTTACAATGCCAGTGCATCTGCTTCTGTTAACCTGATTGAGTTAGGTTAATGATACTTCCTTACTCAAGGCCTGACCTTAACCTATTCAAATCACCCTACCCACATGCACAGTGTTACAATAGGGTACTGAGTGCCTGCAGTAACCATTTGGGTATTTGTGACCACTCGACTTAAGGAGACTTTGATAGTTAGAATCCATATGGTGTGGAAACTGGCCATTTGGCCGATCAAGTGCGCCCAACCATTGAAAGAGCATCCCGTCCAGGCCCACCCCAGTCACCATGCATTTCCAACGGCGAATCCACTTATCCTGCACATCCCTGGGTACCTTGGGCAACTTAGAATGGCCATCTTTGGACTGTGGGAGGAAGCCAGAACACCCGGAGGGAACCCGCAGGAACACGAGGAGAATGTGCAAACTCCGCCCAAGGCTGGAATCGGACCCAGTCCCTGGCACTGAGAGGTAGCAGTGTTAACCACAGAGTCACCATGCTGCCCCATGGTGTGGGTAGGGAAATTTCTTATAAAGAAGATTTCCCAGTACTTTGCCATTTTTCCTTAAAATGGGCAAGGAATTAGGCGGATTTTGAAATATTAACAAAGGAAAGGCCATTTTGTGTGCAATCTGTCCTCAAAATACCTGAGCTTCCACATTGCCTCAGTAATCGCCTCAAAGTGTCTATGTACACATTCTCGCATTGAGGAATAACTTAGACAGGAATCTGTAAATTTTACTAAAAATATAAATTGACATGTGATTCGTGTGATTCATACCCATGAGCCACTGGCAAAGAATGAAAGCTGATTTTTTTTTTTACTTTGACTTTTACTCTGCAATTCCATAATGTGTCCATATTAACAGTAAAATGGAATAGACCGACTTGGGCTCAGACAGAGCTCCAACAATAATGAAGTGATTTATTGCTCATGTAATAAAAGATCACATCAAATAAATCTGGCTTCACTGCATATGAGAGCAATATCATAAAAGATTGTTATTGAGGCTGATTTATTAAAAAAATCTTTTGGTTTAGAGTGGTATTCGATGAATCATTGGGAAGCGCAGACTTCAAATGTTCTAACATTTAATTTCTGGCTTGTGTTAAATTATTTGATATGAGCTGTTCTGTTTTTGAGGCTGTGTTTCACCTCAATGACTTGGATTTAGCAAAGCATAGTCCGACCAGGTCCCCATTCTTGATGACTACTAAGTGAACATTGTTGGAGCCAAACCTTTGTGGACATTGTGAACATGATTTGGCTTGGCCATGATACCACCACGTGTTAAATAGCCTGCATTTTACGTGTGGTACGTGGATGAAGTACAGGACAGGAATCAAGACCATTTGGAAATGGGGTGCTGGGCGAAATTTGTTGGAGAGAAACAAAACAGTTTTGGGCTCTAGAGAGATACTGTAAATTGAAGGGCTGCCCAGTGGGGTGGAGACAGCAGTTCAAAGCAGTAACTTGTTTTGAGTCAGTTTTCACTTGTCAGAGTAATTTTGATCCAACCCAGCTGGAGGAAACTGACTCTGATGGAAAGCACGTAAAAATGGTGACAAATTCACCCTGTTCAGTTTTCCTGCTGTATTAGAGTTACCTCCCTTTAAACAGAACTAGATCTAATTGTTCTGCCTAAAACACAATGCATCCAGTAACTTTTCATTCATGTTACCTTTATAAACCGAACAAGCCATTCAATATGTAATTCCCTCATTTTGTTTTCTATTGATATTCTCTTGTGCTGATTAGTTAACCAATGAATGTTCCTTATTTGCCCTCTCAAAATCTCTCACTATTTTGAAAACCACTATTAAATCTCTCCTACCCTTCGTTGGCAGGTCTTAGTCCTAATCGCCAGTGCAGAGAAGAAAATGCAATGGTACAGCCTGGTGCTGAGTAAATGGACAGAATATCAAGGCAGATCTTCTACCAATAAGTATTCTGGAGTTGACTTCCTGCCCTGAACTAAACTATATTTATGTTTTAATCAAGTCATAACAAAGATAACCTTCTCCCTTTTCACCTGTTCAACTGGTTTTCAGATTTCAGAGGAGAAACTGAGGAATGCAGATGCTGGAGATAAGATTCGAGAGTGTGGTGCTGGAAAAGCACAGCAGGTCAGGCAGCATCCGAGGAGCAGGAGAATCAACATTTTGGGCATAAGCCTTTCATCAGGAATGAAGCTTGTGGGTAGGGGCTGAGAGATAAATGGGAGGGGGTGCGGTTTGGGGAAAGGTAGCTGAGAAAGCAATAGGTGGATGAAGGTGAGGGAGAAGGTGATAGGTCAGAGGGGGGAGTGATGGACAGGTCTGGAAGACGGTTCCTTTGCAGATCCGGGAAAGTGAGGCTCTGAGCTGGGGCAGGACTGACTGCAGGTAGAGTAGGTGGCAGCGCACGGCTGATAGCGTGGGGCGGAAAATCCAGAAAGAGAATCATTGTTGAAAGTTTCAGATTTGTAGTGTGGGAAACTGCCTTCCAGACCTGTCCATCACTCCCCCCATTGATCTATCACCTTCTCCCTCACCTTCATCCATCTATCGCTTTCTCAGCTACCTTTCCCCAAATCCCACCCCCCTCCCATTTATCTCTCAGCCCTGTTTTAAAAAATTCTCAAGGTCAGGTTCGTAGGAGAGTAGTCTGACACAGAACAAACGACCAAGAGGCGAGTCTGCTAGAATATGGGCATTTTATTCCCCGCAGCGTCGCCACAACGGGTCTGGCTTATACTCACTCTACATGTTACCGGAACTGGGAGCCGTCAGTTCTCGTAGAGCGGTTGCCAACAACCCACGCTCGGCGGTTAAACGTAACCCCGGAGCAGACTCACCGAACTGGAGACTTTTCCAGCTGATATACTCTTTTCCAGATATAAACATTCATGTGAACAGCAGAGCAAGGCTAAAAAACACATTCCATTCTGGTTACATACAGATAAGAAGATTCACACGGGGAGGTGTGTAATAAGATTCACACGGGACTAAGCAACACCTCCATTCCGGTTAGATTCACACATGTATTGGGACATAATTTTTAACCGTTTCACCACATTCCACTGCTTGGAATTTTACACCACAAGCCCCAACCTACGAGCCTCATTCCTGATGAAGGGCTTTTGCTTGAAACATCAATTCTCCTGCTCCTTGGATGCTGCGTGACAGGCTGTGCTTTTCCAGCACCACATTCTCGACTTCAGGTTTTCATAACCATGACCTTTCATTCCTGGCATCATTTCATTGTTAATGGTGCGATAATGTCATGGAATCCCTACAGTGTGGAAGCAGGCCTTTTTGCCCATCAAGTCCACAGCAACCTTCTGAAAAGCATCCTACCAATCCCTGTAACCCTGCATTTCCCACGGCCAATCCTGTAGCCTGCACATTATTGAACACTATGGGTAATTTAGCATGGCCAATCCACCTAAGCTGCACATCTTTGGATTGTAGGAGGAAACTGGAGCACCCAGAGGAAACCCACGCAGGCACGGAGAGAATGTGCAAACTCCACACAGACAGTTGCCCAAGGCTGGATCAGAACCGGGGCCTCTAGTGTTGTGAGGCAGCAGTGCTAACCACTGAGCCACTGTGCTATCTATTCACAGGAATCCAAGAACTACCTGTAAACACTGTATGTAAAAAAACACACATATTCAACCTCACCCTTACTTTGGTATCTTAAGGACTTTGCATCATCACCATGATATCAGTAGTCTGTGGGTGAGTGCGTGGGTGGGTAGGGGGGGTTTTAATTTTGGAAAGGATGTGGCTGTTATAGTTGGTTCTCTACCCTGCATCTTGTTGGTCTTCCAAAAGTATGCACAAGCATACCAGCAGGTTCATTTCCGACTGACTAATACTGACTAATACTAGGCAGAGCTCCACCAATTACTGCCCTGAAATGGCAATTGCTGACCTACATGTGTTACACAAATTGCTTGCACCACTTGATTTGTGTTGCAGTTACCCTGTGGTAGGACCTGAGGAAATGTTGCCATGGTTACAATGGGATGAGGAGCATTGTGATGCTACTTGGCCATATTCACAGGGACCACCATCCTATTTACCTGCAATAGGTAATCTCAACATTCCACATCCTATTTGCAACATTCGGTTTCTTCTTACACTACCAAATGTTTTAAGGGTCTACGCATTTGTCTCCCAATCTATCTTTTTCTTGTTGTGTAACAACCCATAGCATTTAGGGTATACAGGATGCAATTGTGACGACAGTCTTTCGCATCTTTCAAAGGTACCATTTGTTCTACCAGTGGAAAATATGCAAAGAGCATTCCAGGGAGTAGTACTGGGATTTCCCATCATTGCCATAAATTGGTGTCCATTGTCCCCTGGAATGTCTGAGTAAGCTCTTTCCAAGTATCAGCTATAATCAGCATTCCATAACCAGATTTACAATTTAAAGGAAAAATACTTTTCTCACTGTTCATTCAGGAAGTGAATACATCTCTCAAATTATTTTCATACAATTCACTTACAGAAAGTCACACAGTCTCGGATCAGTTTATTAATGTGTGTATTATTTACAGCACAGGTTTAAAAGGATGAATGGCCTACTCCTGCTCCTGATTCCTATGCTTTAATCAAACAGAACATTGAGCTCAACAAGTCCATGCCAGCATTTGTGCTCCGCATGTGCCAATTGAAAATGAGAATCTTGGAAACTGCAATGGAAAATCAATATTCAACGAGTTAGCCACTGATCTTTACACAGGCACACATCCAACTTCACTGGTGCCATATGTTTCTAAACTTGGATCATTTTTGAATTCATACCACAGTGGTTTGTTGAGTGTTCTCCAGTGCTCCAGGGTAAAGGTACTACCCAGCAGTGTACTGACCATTATAATGTCCTTGGGCTCAGTTCTTTTTGTGAAATAAGTTAGCTTATTTCTGCTGGGGAGTAATGTTGGCAGCTACATGTGCCCCCTGTTCCCTGCATTAGGGAAGGGCAGGAAAGGGAGGATGGTAAACACTAAAAGTAAATTCCTGTCGCTCACATAAGCTGATGTATCAGAACTGCATAGCTCCAAGATATAAAATAGATGGCAGTTTCTTCTGTAAAGATCCTGTCCACTATGCCTTCATTGCCTTCTGAATCAGAAGGTCGTGAGTTCAAATTCCAATTTATACTCAAGGTTGCACTGTCTGAGGCGATGTCTCATAAGTGAAATAAATAAATATGAAATATTTTGTGGCACTTTTTCATAGCGTAATAACCAACATCACTAAAAAGTCACGATGAGTGTCACATTACTGTTTTTCTGGAATCTTGCTGTTCATTGTGTTTCCTGCATTACGACAGAGATTACAATTCAAAATGTATTCCTTTGGCTGTAATATCTTTGTGTACGTCCCACAGTCACAATGATGCTATATAAATGCAAATCCTTTTTATTGCAAACATCTGACTGGAGCTCTTATATTAAGATCTCCACCCGGATGAGATGCAGTCAACACATACCAGCCTAAAGGTCGCAGAGGATTGGAAATCGGGACTCAGCAATTGAGTGAAATTCACAGTATTGTGTTGCACTTTTAAGATAATTTTTCCGCTCTCTAGCCCTGGCAGTAAAGGTGAGAACATTTCTAGAATGCCAGAACTAGGCAGAGTCACTGTACAGCCGCACATTTTTATTTTACATCAACTGAATGAGCAAGTTGCAATCCTCTTATTTTACCTCCCCATTTGATTTTCTGTACCCCTTTGTGGGCCCCAGCAGAAACAGTGTGGGGCGAACCCAACCGGTGCCTTTTGTTAGAGACGGCACTGATTCTGAATTAGCCTGTGAGGACAGTGCCTTTTCTGTTGCAGTCAGTTTTGTTTTCCTGAATTAATAGGAGCTGCTGGGCTCAGTCGATTTTTTTTTTGTTCGGCCCCAAACAGGGTAAAAAAACCAATAAAACTTTAAATATAAGTACACTGAAAGAGTCATTCCGTATTTTTGAGTAGGGAACTGTGTAGGCAACACCATTCCCCTTGATTTTGATTATTCCAATGAAGTACTTTTTGAGGTGTTCAGCATGATATTCTGAACGGGACACTTCTGTATTTTGGAAAGAAAATCTGAACACGAGTGCAATCTGACAACTAATTCACAACTTCCCCCTCTACCCTCACCACCCTTTGTAAACATTTTTTTCTATATTCTCAATCCCCCCCTCTTCCATTCTGGCTGCCAACACTCCCTCCATTTCGAAAGCAATCCATTGTTTATGGATGCTGCTGAAATATGTGACAAGGCGCTTTCTTCAATAGACATTCCACTCTCTTCAGTGTGTACTACAGCTGTCTGCTACTCCCTGTTGTCAGACAACCACATTCAAAAACACAGGGAGGGCAAGGTGATCCACATACTACTGCACTGCAGCCTCGTACTGTGTGCTCTCAGTTCATAGAATGTATTGATAAACTGGTTCAAGGGTTTTAGCAGCTTACTGTAGAACCTCACTGTTCTCAATATTTGCCAGTGTCAGATTCTTTGTCCTCCTCCTTTTCTGAATTTGGTGGCCTCTGGTGAGCTGTGTTACCATGGCGACTGACAGCCCTCTGGAACCTCATCAAAATGGCCGTCCTTGGTGACTGAGCCTAAACAGCAAGTGTGGGTCCAATCTTTGAAGTCATCATGACAGAACAAAATGCTAAGATCCACACCGTCATCGCAATGGGGGTTGCTAGGCAGTCATCAAAAGTAAAAGCCCTGACTAATTTAATTTCTGCATTTCTCCAAGCTTGGAGCATTGAAACCAATTGCAGCGATCCTTTAATGCCAATAACTGAGGTCAAATAAATCAACATGGGCCAGAGATTGAACCTATTGATTACTGACTTTATCAGGAATTCATTTTTTCTAATTATTCTTTCATGGCAGGAGGGTTTAATGATCAGTCCATAAGTGAATATGGTTCTGGAGAGATTGCTGATTTGTTAAGTTCTTGGGACTGAGGAAGGATGAACTGGCTTTCTTTCTTTATTCATCCATCTTCGCTTTTGATCACTAGAAGGTTCCCTTCCTTGTTGACAAATGAATAGATGCTTTAAAAGGAGAACATTTAATCAGATTTTCTTGAATTAACAAAAGAGTGAGTTTGTTAGTCAAAGAACACAAAATGCAATAACAGTGCAACATGCACGCACACAGATTAAGAATAAGGAGCGAGTAAAAATAAAATATTAAAGAAACGCAGATCAATCTCTCTGGGTGGCACATCAAAAGTCTATTGTACAACTTCGCCAACTGAACAATTTCAGGATTTCTGGCATGCAAGTCAGTTTAAATTCTTTTGTCCAATTTCAGGACTGAAAGGGTTAATGCTGAAGTGTGCACTAAACACGTGATGGTGCCATTTAGACCACGTGCTAAGGATGTCAGAGGAATAAGGCCCATAATTTGGTTTTCCTCCTAATTTATGTAACAACATTTGTGTGTTCGGTGTAACTTGTACCTAGTTGCTATCCTGCAACAAAACACATCTTGGTTCAGACCATAGTCTCTTGTTGATAGACAACCAGGGTTTAATTTCCATTCCCACAATAGATCAAGAAGACCCTGTAGACCTCTATGAGGAAAGAGGCAGCAGATTCCCCTAAACAACATGATGAGCAATAGTGAGGATTAATCTTACAGTATTTACTTTTGTATTAAAAACTATTGGTGAGACACAGATAGTAGTCTGTGAAACTGACACATCCAAAGTTGAATGCACTCCCTGTGTAACACTGGAATGTAGCATTGAGGACCCATCTTTTTGTTAGATGCCTGCTTTAGGGTGATGTAGCGGATCTCTGCTGGAACATGAGCTAACTGCAGATCTCATCATAACCAGTGGGATTGAGAGAACTAAGGCAATTTATTGATCTGTGATATTGGAAAAGGGGACATGCATTCGACTTGACTCTGATACCTACCCTGATGGAATTGCCTGCCAACACTCATTATTTAGCTTCATGCAAAACAGCAAGAGGTTTAATAGCCAGGGGACAAAGATTTGAGATTAACTGGCCAAAAAAACACCAGGAGGAATGGAAGGAGATCATTTTTAAACAATTAGTTATGATCTGGAATACACAACTTGGATGTGTAATGGAAGCAAATTCAGTCGTGACTTACATAAAAGAAAATAGATATTTTTAAAAATTCGTTCATGGGATGAGGGCATCATTGGATGGCCAGCATTTAATGCCCATTCCTAATTGCATATGCAGCGTAATGGGGAAAAAGCAGGGTATTGGGGCTAATCAAACAACTCTTACAAAGAGCTGACAGATATAATGGGCTACCTGACTTCTTCCTATAATTCATTGTCAGCTACTGTCTTCAGTGGAAGAAAGGAGGAAATGAGACTGAGGTTGCGCAGAGTTGAAACTTTATTGCTGGAACAGCACAGCAGGTCAGGCAGCATCCAGGGAACAGGAGATTCGACGTTTCGGGCACAGGCCCTTCTTCAGGAACCTGTTGAGGTTGCGCAGAACCTGTGGGCCTACTGATAAAATTAGGGTTAATAAGAATGACACGACCAAATCGATTGTTTGGTTTTCACACTTCATAGCAGTAAGCTGGCAGCTGGATTCTACTGAAATTTAAACCTGAAAAGACTGATGATGAGACAAGATTCACAATATAAATATCTGCAGTTTGATTAGCTGGAGTGCCCGATGGAATGAGTTGTTTGCACAGCTACTTTGCTGTAAGAGAGAATTAAAACTCCCTCCCCCGCCACCACCCTCAACCTGGACACTGAGCTTAATCAACTTCAAACTGCAAATTAACCCTTTGAATGTCAGAACAAGAAAATAGCTTTGCCAGTTGCCACAGCACAAAGGATCTCAAATCACTGCTATGAGCTTAAAAAGCCATGACTTTCTTGCAAACACATAACCTCAAGAAAAGACCTAGTGTGCAAATACATTGTGCATGATAAAACCACATGCCCAGCAGAAGAGTTTAGATATCCATTGTTGATCTGTGATGGGTTAACTAGGAGGCAGTTGGGCGCCTGTATTAGATCTCCGTAGCAGAGGGCTAGGGAGAGTGAAATAAGAAGGATAATGTCTGTCCTCTGTTACTTGGTGCAATGACCACACTTCACGCATATTTACAACTTGCGTTATATTAGATTTAGATTTTATTGACGTGTGCACTCAAGTACAGGAAACATGTACAATATCGCCACATATGGCACCATCTTAGGTACAGGGTAACTAGTCACAAAAAACTTATGTACAAAGTAGTAAAAGAGAGAAACAAAGTTAAAAAGTTAACTCATGCAATAAGTAGAAAAATAAAGAAATAAGGTAATAGTTAACATTAAAGTCGTTCTTACAATAAACTAGGAACTTTTTGAAAAGATTCAACTTACATACTTATAAACTAGAAAAATAAAGAAATGAAGTTAAACGTTCAAAAGTCTTTTCAAAGTGCTTAGCCGTGCTAGGGTCCCATTCTCCTCTGCTTCGCTCACACTCCCTCAGCTGCCTGTTCTCAATGCCACCACTGCAAATAGTGGGGGACCTCCATAGAGCTTTTAATAGAGCAAAACATTTTGAGGTCCTTCCCAGGAACATCAGCAGAGCAAATATAATATGATTACGAGGAAAAGTGAACAGGTGAAAGGTAAAAGAGGAAGGATCTAAGAAGCACCTTAAAAGAGGGAAAAACATATGGAGAAATGTATTAATATGTGCATAGAGTACAGGCACAAGCAGGTGATATTGAACTTTTACAAGGCACTTGTTATACCTCAGTTGGAGCATCGTCACACTTCTAGGAGCCACAGTACAGGCAAGATGTGAGGGACTAGATTGGGTTGGGATATCTGGTCGGCATGGACAGGTTGAACCGAAGGGTCTGTTTCCATGCTGTACACCTCTATGACTCTAAGACATTAGAGAGAGTGCAGATACAGATTTACAAGCATGGTTCCAGGAAGGAGAAACTTCAGTTATGAGGATAGATGAAAGAAGGCTGTGTTCTTTGGAGAAAAGAGTCCTGACAAGAGATTTGTTGGAGGTTTTTAAAATCATGAGTGGGTTGGAAAGTTGTAGATAGAAAGAAGTTGTTTCAGCTTGTAAACGGAACAAAAATGACAGGATACCAAAATGACTTTTGAAGTGATGTGTAAAAGAAGCAAGAGTGATATGAGAAAAAGTCATTAGGGTCTGGAATACAGTGCCTTGAAATGTGTTCGAGGCAGGTTCAAGAAGGCATTGGGTGGTTGTTTGAATAGAAACAGTGTGCTAGAATAAAGAGAAAATGCAGGAGATTGGCAAAGAGATTGGGCTGTAAGTGGTTCAGTGGTTAGCACTACCGCCTCACAGCCTTCAATTCCAGCCTTGGGTGACTGTCTGTGTGGAGTTTGCAGTCTCCTCGTGTGAGCATGGGTTTCTTCCGGGTGCTTTAGTTCCCTCCCACACTCCAATGATGTGCGGATTAGGTAAATTGGCCGTGCGAAATTTCCCATAGTGTCCAGGGATGTGCAGATTAGGTTTAGTCACATGAAATGTGGGGTTATGGAGATAGGGGGTTGGGTTTGGGTGGGATCCTCTTCAGAAGGACGGTGCGGACATGATGGGCCAAATATCCTCCTTCAGCATCATAACATTTCTGTTATTTAGGGAGGAAATAGCAAAGGTTGGGGTTGCCTATGAAAGAAAGCTGAAGACGTTTACGAGGCCAGATGTGTAGATCACTCCAAAGATGGTAGGGTTGGATGGGGCTTGACAGGTGGGAAAAATTAGTCATAGAGAGGCTTGAACACGTATCTATGAAGTATGCCATGTTATCATTTAACTTTCAGGCGCATTCCCAGTGCGAGCAGTCAGGGGGCCTCACAAGGACATGGGGGCTGAAGGGCATTCAAGGCTTATTTCAGCCAGTGTCCCCTCCCTGGGAAAAGTGATACAGGGATCAGAGGCTGATTTGAAAGTAAATGATAGTGGAACACAGATCAGACTGGCCTGGATTGGAGTGGTGCAAGAATTAGAATTAGTTTTATTGTCACATGTACTCAAGTACAAGGACACAGGAGTACAGGGAAAATTGTACAAGTCACCATTTCTGGCCCCAGGTACAAAGATACCTCGGTACAAAATCATAGGTACAATTTAGAAAAGTAAATAAATAGTGGGATAGGTGGAGAGGACAGAGGGTATGGAACACAAAGCCTAAACGTTCTCTTTGGTTTACTGTACCTCAAAACACTGTGACATGTAACACACTCTCCCAGCTGTTAATAATGAAATTTGTTTGATAGCCTAGTATATCGTTTATTAAAGCTTTTGCAAAGAATGCATCTGCATTGATGTAACTTCCAAGAGAGGTGGGGGTATTGGCAAGGACGGGAAACACAATTCTCTAATTCCTCCGACAGAACTGATTTATCCCTATAATGTCCAGGACCTCGGGAATAAAGAAATAGGACTGCCTACCTAAATGCCTAACTTTCTTGGATAATTTTGGTTTGTGACCGGAAAAAGATAATTTGTTACAAACGGGCCGCTCTTTCCTTCAGAGGCACAACTGAGGATAAAACAAAATAACAAAAGTATGTACTTGTGAAGGAAAGTTAAAGAGACTTTGAATGAATCTGTTGTTAGCAAGTTTGGGAATATGCAAAGAATTGCTAATTATGAGTAAATGAGTGCCTTTTGTAAAGCCTGCTGGCAGGCAAGGCTTCAGCTGTCAACAGCTCTGACGAGGATTGAATTGGGGCCTGTCCCTTGTCAGGCCAAAGGATGGGCCCACTTCAGATGTAAAGCAGCTGCTGAAAAGATAGTTGTATTCAGAGCAGAGTCTCTGTCGGGGTGTGTTGGGAGGGGGGGGCGGTGGGGGGGGGAGGGTAACGGGACCAAGTGCACAATTTGCATAGCCTTTCTGCCAAAGAGGACTTCGCAAAGACAAGGAGCTTTCCCTGTTGTCAAGGCGTGATTTAAAAAAAAAGGAGACCTTCCACCTTTCAATAAGTGACTAGCTACCCCCTCGGCCTAATTGAAGTTGCCTGCATTTGTTTGGGGCACCAACAGTCCCATTCCCTTGGCCTGAAAGCTCAGCCCCTTCAAAAGAACCCAGGCAGCTTTATGCCGTCAGTTCTTGCCAGCATTTTAATTAAGGCTGTTGAAATGCAAGTAGAATCTCTGGTGTTTTCCCCACCCTCCCCCTCCTTCCACTATCAAAAAAAAGGAATCCTTCCAATCCAACTGCCTTTAATCCATCTCACACAGCAGGAAGCGCTAAGCTCCCCTTTCAGCTCCTTTCCTGAGCATGTCCGAGTTTTAGCAACTAAATATGTTTGCCTGTCGTGAAACTTGTCAGACAAGGTGGCGGGCTCTCTTCCTCAGCAGGAAGGTCAGAAGTGTGGTCAAACCTGGTTTCCCTTCTATTTTTTTCCCTCCATTTCAGTCGCACAGTATTAAAGTATAAGCCTATATCAAAGCACTGTGTAGCTCGTTCCCCCTTCAGTACAACCACTGAACCATAACATTTTGGCTTTCAGTGCCAGGCCTGAAATACATACATCTGGGAAGTGACTGAGAGTCGATTTTGTGAATATTAAGTATTTGGGATCACTTTGGTTGGCCCCTTTATGTCTTGAGAAATGCAGCAGAAGCTCAATACTTTTAAAATGCGCAATTCCTTTCTGTCTGAATTACGGACAAGACATACAAAAAAACTCAGGGTTCTAGAGGAATCAGTCCTCAAGGATTTTTAAACAATTACATTAGGATTCTTTGAGGGAAGTGTCCATTTAATCAGTTGTAGAGAATCATCTACAATGGCTGTTCCTTCCAGCACTGCAGTCACTTCTGGTGTTCTGAAAGGATCTGTCTTTGGCCTGCTCATTTATTCCCTGCATACAGTCCCTTGGTGACAAAGACAAATTTGCATGAGTAAAAGCATAAAAGTGGAGGTGCTAGAAATCCAAAATAAAATTAGGAAGTGTTAAAATTCCTCTACATAACAGTTAATATTTCGAGTTGATCGGGACTTTTCATCCAATGTATGCTGACACTACCTTACACTTTGCTACTACCTCTCTTTATACTTCTTCAGTCTCTAAATGATAAAATGGTTTGTCTGACACAGAGTCATACAGCACAGAAACAGACCCTTCCATCTAACCACTCCATGCCAAACATAATTCAATTTAGTTACTAGTGATGTACCACAAAGATCTGTTTTGAGGCCACTACTGTTTGTCATTTTTATAAATGACCTAGGTGAGGGCATAGAAGGATGGGTTAGAAAATTTGCAGGTGACACGAAGGTTGGTGGAGTCATGGATAGTGTTGAAGGATGCTGCAGGTTACATAAGGACATAGATAAGCTGCAGAGCTAGGCTGAGCGGTGGCAAATGGAGTTTAATGCAGAAAAATGTGAGGTGATTCACTTTGAAACGAGCAATAGGAATACAGAGTACTGGGCTAATGGTAAGATTCTTGGTATTGTGAATGAGCAGAGAAATCTCGGTGTCCAGGTACATAGATCCCTGAAAGTTGTCACCCAGGTTGATACGGTTGTTAAGAAGATGTAGGCTGTGTTAGCTTTTATTGGTAGAAGGATTGAGTTTCAGAGCCATGAGGTCATGTTGTAGCTGTACAAAACTCTGGTGCGGCCGCACTTGGAGTATTGCATACAGTTCTGGTCACTGCAATATCGGAAGGACGTGGAAGCTTTGGAAAGGGTTCAGAGAGATTTACCAGGATGTTGCCTGGGATGGAGGGAAGGTCTTATGAGGAAAGATTGAGGGACTTGAGGCTGTTTTCATTAGAAAGAAGAAGGTTGAGAGGTGACTTAATTGAGACATATAAGATAACTAGAGGGTTATGTAGTGCGGACAGTGAGAGCCTTTTTCCTCTGATGATGATGGCTAGCACAAGGGGACATAGCTTTAAATTGAAGGATGATAGATATAGGACAAATGTCTGAGGTAGTTTCTTTACTCAGAGTAGTTGGGGTGTGGAACGCACTGCCTACAACAGTAGTAGACTCGCCAACTTTAAGGGCATTTAAATGGCCATTGTATAGTCATATGGATGAAAATGGAATAATGTTGGGTAGATGGGCTTCAGATTGGTTTAACAGGTCCGCCCAACATTGAGGGCCGAAGGGCCTGTACTGTGCTGTAATATTCTATGTTCTGTATGTTCAAAGTATACTAGTCTCACCTAACCGCTCCTGATCCATATACCCCCAAACCTTTCCTTTTTATGTACTTATTCAAATGTCTTTTAAATGTTGTAATTGTACCTGCATCCACCACTTCCTGAGGCAGTTCATTTCACATGTGAACCACCCTCTGTGTAAAAGATTTCCTCTGATATCTTTTTTAAATCTCTCTCCTCTCACCTTAAAAATATACCCTAGTCTTCAAATCCCTGATCCTAGGGAAAAGACAATTACCATTAACCCTATCTATATCCCTCATTATTTTATAAACTTCTATAAGGTTGCCTCTCAATCTCCTACACTCCAGTGAAAAACGTCCCAGCCTTTCTTTGTGACTCAAACCTTCTATACCCGCAACATCCTGGTAAATCTCTTCTGAACCCTATCTGGTTTAATAATGTCTTGCCTATAACTCCAGTACTAGATTTGTGGAAATTTGCTCCAAGTAAATATTGGTAAGACCAAAGTCATTGTTTTCGATTCCTCCCACTCACTCAATTCCTGAAGTACAAAAGATCTTTTCTCTCCCACCGCAGAACCATGCCTGCAGCGGAATCAGATTATTCGTGAACCTGATATCATCAACAGCCCTGAGGTGAACCTTTCACCACATACCCACACCATCATTAATCCTGTCCATTTCCACCTCTATAACTTCACCTGATTTTGCCTGCAAAATCCACAAACATGCCCTCCTTACTCCTTCAACTTGATTATTTCAATGTACACATTGCCAATGTCTGACATTTGATCTCGTATAAACTTGAGCTTATCCAAAACTCTGCACCCCATTTCCTTAGTCAAACCAATTCAATTTTACCCATCCTACCTGTTAATTGACCTATGTTGGTTCTCAGCCGCATGGTACATGAAGATGACTTTTCAGATCTTGACCACTTACTGTAAGGTTGTTAAACTTCCTGCAGCACTGTTTTCTTGTCCTTGGGTTACTCTTCCTACACCTGAGATGGCTATTTGTTTCCTTTACCTTCTCTGAGGTTGCCTGGAGGACCTCCTGGTTTTCTATAGAAGAAGAACCATTTTGCCCCAGCCAAGCCCTTGCAGCAAGCCCTTCAAGTTCAGTGTTTGAGAATCTAAGAGCATGGTTCTACCTAGTTAGTATTAAGATTGTGAGAAAAATTCGTAAAATCCCTACAGTGTGGATGCCGGCCATTCAGCGCATATCAACCCTCCAAAGAGCATTTCATCTAGACCTACCCCCTTACTCTATTCTTGCATTTCCTATGGCTAGCTCCACTGTGGGCAATTTAGCGTGGCCAATCCACCACATTTTTGGACAGTGGGAGAAAACCAGAGCACCCAGAGAAAACCCACAGGGAGAATGTGCAAACTCGACACAGAAGTTGTCCAAAGCTGGGATCGAGCCCAGGGCTCTGGCGCTGTGAGGTAGCCATGTTAACCACCGAGCCATGGCACCATCCTTGCAAGAGTAAGACCATTTGACTCCTCGAAGCTTTTCTGCCATTTAGTATAAGCAAAGTTAACCTTTCACCTCAACCCTCATCCTTGCGGACTTTGTTCTTCCTGCTCAGAATCTCTTCCCCGGAGTTTTCCAGTAACTGCTCCTATACTGACAACTTTTTTTATTAGATTCCCTACAGTGTGGAAACAGGCCCTTCGGCCCAGCAACCCCACACCAACCCTCCAAAGAGTAACCCACCCAGACCCATCTCCCTCTGACTAATGAACCTAACACTATGGGCAAGTTAGTGTGGCCAATTCACCTGATCTGCACACCTTTGTGACTGTGGGAGGAAACTGGAGAACCCGGACACAGGGAGAATGTGCAAACTCCACACAGACAGTCAGCCAAGGCTGGGATCGAACCTGGGACCCTGGTGCTGTGAGGCAGCAGTGCTAACCACTGAGCCACCCTTTGGCTGACCAAAGCATCCAGTGAAGGAAGTTATAGCTTGCAAATCAGAAATTCTCATGGAAAAGCAAGCAAAATATCTGTGAATGTTGTAGTCAACTTAAATTACACTGGCATGTTTCAGCACCCTCTTGACACTGAAGGCATTAGCTGGTTTGCAATAAAGTCATATGAACTCGCAATGGTGTGCACAATGCTCCTTCTGGTCATCAGCAACCAGGCAGGAAGCTGAGGAAACTAAGCAAAGGGATTCCACCTGCTGTGAGAAGATTCCTGTTCCTATTACGTAGATAATCCTTTCTGCCAAACCTAAATGGGGGTCTGTTCACTTATTGGAATCCACCTCCCCCACCATTGCTTCTAATATTTGTAAGTGCAGTGTTACATGAGTAAGGAATGCCTTTGGTTTGTTTGTTGGATAGAGTCAAACTCCAATGTTTGTTTAGTTTCTTCCTAGTCGATAAAGTGTGGATCTGGAAAAAGCACAGCAGGCCAAGCAGCACCACAGGAGCAGGCCAGATCAGGATCCTTCATCAGGACAGTTGTTTCGTATGCTATTGTACAGAACACTTCCTATTTTTATTTCAGATTTCTAGCATCTACGGTTTTATGCTTTTACAATGCATACTTGTCTTTGTTGCCAAGGGATTCTTTGCGGGGATTAAATGAGCATAGAGTCATAGGGATGTACAGTAAGGAAACAGACCCTTCAGTCCAACTTGTCCATGCCAACCAGATATCTGACCTTGATTTAGTCCCATTGCTAGCATTTGGCCCATATCCCTCTAAACTCTTCCTATTCATATACACATTCAGATGCCTTTTAAATGCTGCAATGGTACCAGCCCCCACCACTTCCTCTAGCATCTCATTCCATACACATACCACCTTCTGTGTGAAAATGTTGCCTTTTAGCTCTCTTTTATATCTTTCCACTCTCACCCTAAACCCATGCCCTCTGATTCTGGACTCCCCCCACCCCAGGGAAAAGATTTTGTCTATTTATCTTATCCATGCCCCTCATGATTTTATAAACCTCTATAAGGTCACCCCTCAGCCTCCAATGGTCCAGGGAAAACAGCCCCAGACTATCTAGCCTCTCCCTAAAGCTCAAACACTCCAACTCTGG
Organism: Chiloscyllium plagiosum; assembly: GCF_004010195.1. Lineage (NCBI taxonomy): Eukaryota > Metazoa > Chordata > Chondrichthyes > Orectolobiformes > Hemiscylliidae > Chiloscyllium > Chiloscyllium plagiosum. The sequence goes on along the minus strand of NC_057742.1, from coordinate 30,189,201 downwards.
CAACATCCTTGTAAATCTTTTCTGAACCCTTTCAAGTTTCACAACATTGGAAGGAGACCAGACTTGCACACAATATTCCATACCAGGTCAAAGGCAGATCCTTTCAGAACACCAGAAGTAACCGTTAGTCCTGTTAGGGACTATGTACGTATAAAGATATTGTTACAAATAACATAAAGTTTTGAAATACAAAAAGGTCTTTGGTTTGAAAAATTACTGAATTCCATGAAAGCCTGTAACACTTGTAACTGAAAGTGATTCTACTATGAAAACATGTCTGAATTCATTGTGCATTCTCTCGCAGTGCACTTGATCAGTTTTAAGATTTTAAACAGAAATACATTCAAGCGCCCAGGGATGATGACTTGAAATTATGTTGAGGAGTTCTGCAGTCCATCTTTGCTCTCCTGCAGAAGGGTTTCACAATTAGGTACATTGGTTCATTCACAAGCGTGAAAACATTTTTGAAATGAGGTGAAAACTGAAAGAACTGCAGACGCTGGAAATCAGAAACAAAAACAGAAATTGCTGGAAAAGCTCAGCAGGTCTGGCAGCATTTGTGGAGAGAAATCCGAGGAAGGGTCACTGCACTTGAAACATTAACTCTTATTTCTCTTCACAGATGCTGCCAGATCTGCTGAGGTTTTCCAGCAATTTCTGTTTTTTGTGTTTGAAATAAGGTGCCTCACTGGGTGATAAAAATAAATCTAACATAATAGCTGATGGTATTTTGTAGGCTGTGAAGACTAATAATATATTTGTATGATGTATTCTTGCAATTTTCTGTTAATTTCCTAACTTAATTCTCCACACCAAAGAAGATTCAGCACACTTGGAACATGAACACAGCCAGTTGAACAGTAGTTTTGCGGTCTGATGACTTGGTTCAACTCCAGAACAGTAATCTCTACACTTTGGTTTTCTGATTCTAAGAAATGGGCTCTTGTGATGTAGTAGTGTGTCTCTCCCTCTGGGGCAGGAAGCCATTTTCCAGGCGCATCTGCTCCAAAGGTGTGTTGTACCATCTCTGAATAGGTTGATTAGAAAATATACAGGGGCAGTATTTAATACCTTTGCCGCCATGCCTCCCAGCAAGGATGCTATTTAATGGTTCAGGAGAGTGTCAGTGGGGTCACTGCTATCTTACCATCTCTGCACTAATCACTTCCACAAATTCTCATAAATACTCTTTCTACACCAGCGCCAACTGAAGTTTCTAATTATTGTCCACTTAATGGGGACTCACTATAGACAATAGACAATAGGTGCAGGAGTAGGCCATTCAGCCCTTCGAGCCTGCACCGCCATTCAATATGATCATGGCTGATCATTCCTAATCAGTATCCTTTTCCTGCTTTATCTCCATAACCCTTGATTCCACTATCTTTGAGAACTCTATCCAACTCTTTCTTAAATGAATCCAGAGACTGGGCCTCCACTGCCCTCTGGGGCAAAGCATTCCACACAGCCACCACTCTCTGGGTGAAGAAGTTTCTCCTCATCTCTGTCCTAAATGGTCTACCCCGTATTTTTAAGCTGTGTCCTCTGGTTCGGCACTCACCCATCAGTGGAAATATGTTTCCTATTGCCAGAGTGTGGGTTTTCAATGAGGTCGAACTGCAGAGATACAGGGACACAGGTTGGCAGTGCCCAAGGGCTGTGAGGAAGGAGGTTCATGGGAAGGGGGTGCAATGATGAATTAGTGCCCATCTCACTCAGGGACGACACAGGGAGGAGCCCAGCTCCCACACCACTGATGCCAACAGGAAGCTTCACTAACCCAGCCAGGCCAAGCTGGGTATGGCACTGTCCTGGAGGCTGACAGAGCCAGGCTGCCTCAGAACCAGACGAGTGCCCAGTCAGGCCCGTTTGCAGTTACCTTGGCCATGTAAAAATCGCTACCTCCAATTCCGCAGCCGACATCGAGTACTGACTGCCCCGGAATCAACTTCAATAACTCGACACATTCCTGATGGGAAACACAAACAGACACAGTCCGTCAGTCACGGCAGGACAGGGACCTGGAAACCATCAGGGGGTACTGACCCACCAACTGTGCCCACTCCCTCAGCACTGACCC